>NC_134400.1:172641242-173257857 GCF_050003625.1 Haematobia irritans
TAAAACTTTAATTGGAAAAATTTTTGTGAATTTTTTTTCTGTGTGGAGCCAAAAAAGTTTTTCAAATTGTGCAATTGGTGGATTTTTTACTTTTTTACATTTTGTCTTTCAAATGATTTTCCAGGGCACTATTTCTAAAAAAAATTTTTCCAAATTTTACTTCTATAGAAAATGTTGTCAAAATTTTATTTTATCAAAATGTTATTTCTATAGAAACTTTAAACTTAATTATATACGTATTTAATCGGCCTTTTTTAGTTTAATATATACCACGTATGGACTATGTGGTATATATTACGGTGTTAGGAAGTTTTAAGATACCTTGCCATCGACAAGTGTTACCACAACCCAAGTAATTCTATTGTGGATGACAGTCTTTAGTACAAGTTTCTATGCAATCCATGGTAGAGGGTACATAAGATTCGGCCTGTCCGAACTTACGGTGTTAAATATACTTGTTTTTAAATTTTTTTAATTCAAGTGAATTTCCAAGGCACAACTTCTAAAGCAATGCAATGTTTCCGAAAATTCATTGGAGATGATCCAAATTTGCACTACTTCCAAATCACAAATTGGGAATCCAAACTACTCCCTATGGAAGCTCTTTTTTGCTGAGCATATGTACTTGGTGTATTTGAAATACTTCATTCATAAAGCCAAAATAAATGCTGTCTGGCTTAAGCAAAATTAGTTTTCGTTGTTTCAATTGTGCATTGGTTACAAATTTCACCGCAAAAGTTGCGAAATTTAGATGAATTCTTTTATATATGGAATGCAATTAAATAATATGAAATATGCCAACAACCAACCATGAAGCCATGCTAAAATACTGTTATATTAAAAAAGTTCTATTACGCCATATTTCATTACGCCAAAATATTAGAATATTACTCACATCTAAAAATAAAATTCTGCCGTTTTTTTCTTGGTTTTTTGCTAACAAATGCATGAATTCATTTAAATCCTGCATATGAATATGGGAAATTAAAATATATATATATTTTTGCGCATATAAAGTTGTGTTGCATAAAGATGTCATATCGGAGAGATGGGAGGTAGATTGTTCTGCGATCTGGATTTCTGTGCGTGTTGTAGAACCACAATTTGAATTTGTCTTACAAGGCCGTTATTTAATTAATGACAAATGTGTGTTAAATGTCTATATTTCAGCATGGCAGCAAACCGACATGGGTAACATGTGCGAAGAACGAGAACCCCTTCCATTTCGCAGGAACATCCTCTACGGAAGCTATATTTAAAGGCCCTGCCTTCTTTGCTCCTCACGGCAACGAAACACCACTAATATGCAATGAACAACCCTTTAGCCTTGCCAACGTGAATACCATCGATTGCGCTTGTAGCAAATGGGGGATAGGGAAGCATTGTTATTACATCCAAATGAATTTCATTTCATTTTTCCATTTAAATGAAAAGAAATGCCATTTCTTTGGAAAACTTCTCTTCGAAGTATTCCTGTGAATGTGTGATGCATGTCGACATCGAGAACAACGTTTCTGTTTTTATAGTGCTTAAGTTTATGCTGTGTTTTTGTTTCGGTCCTTGCCAAGGATATACATATAGAACAATGTTTAATGTAGTGAATGTCGTTAGTCCTGATGACAGTTACATTTGCAACACAACTATTAGAAGCCGCTCCACTTCATTCCACTACACAATGGCCTTTGGATGGGATGAGGCTATAAGAACTACAAGCAAATGGCGTTAACTTTTGCCTATATTTGTTTGTCAACACTTGCAATTCCAACAAAATGGAAAGACTATAAATCTCAGCAAAGAGTTGAAGGAATTTCTTTGAATGGAAGGAGGACAGCTGTATAACAAAAATATCCACAAAGTTCAAAGTTTTTGCAGGGTCTAGCATACGGTCGCTAAAAGCACGATTCACTTCACAACCAAACTTAAGCGGTTTACTTCCTTTTCCGGTTTTGCACGAGTCTAGTGGACAAAATAATTAGTCTCTTGAGAGGTTAAATTGACAGAAAACTATCCACATAAAGACAATTTTATATTGTTAATACATTTAGAATGTACACGCAAAAAAAAAATACTTTCATCGCAAACTAATTTGGCTTGGAAATTTCTTTTCGCGCTGAAATGCTTTTTTTTGGCAAAACAGTATATTTGTATACCCTCCTCCATAGGATGAGGGGTATACAAACTTTTTCATTAAATTGTATTACAAATGCCGATATCACAAAGCAATTAAAGAAAGGATGGGGCCGAACAAAATGTACCCTGCACCACTTTTTAAGATCTACATTTCGATAAAATCTCAAATCCTTCAAAAATTTTTTTGAGTACTATATAAAGGTTTATGTTTGATAGGTTAAAGTGGCAGCTCGATTTAGTTTCAGACTCACTTAGACTATTCATTCCATTGCTCTCTAATACCCTAATATTTAAATCTGGCCCGTTTTGGACAGAAGGAAGTATGGGAAATATTTAATGGAATATGGGAAATATTTAAATCTAACGTAATTTTTAGGCAACTCCGCAAAAGATATGTATTAAAGATATAGAATAATTTGATTCATTTCTATACATTTTCTACAATTTTGACCAAGTGGGAATAAGGAAATAACGTTCCCAAGCAAGGTTAGGTTAGGTTAGGTTAGATTAGGTGGCAGCCCGTTGTATCAGGCTGACTTAGACTATTCAGTCCATTGTGATACCACAGTTGTGAACTTCTCTTATCACTGAGTGCTGCCCGATTAAATATTAAGCTCAATGACAGGGGACCTCCTTTTTATAGTAGTGCAAACTTGAATCATCTCCAATGAATTTTACATGGGTTTATCATATACGGATTGCTTTAGAAGAAAGAAGTCCATTTGTATTAGAAATTAAAAAACACAAAAAATAAAAAACAAGTATATACGGCCGTAAGTTCGGCCAGGCCGAATATTAGTACCCTCCACCATGGATTGCGTAGAAACTTCTACGAAAGACTGTCATCCACAATCGAATTACTAGGGTTGTATTAATACTTAAAAATTCTTAACATCGTCTTCTAAATTGTTAGTCCATACGTGGTATATATTAGACAAAAAATGTATGTATAGGTAAGTCAACAAATAATTACGAATCGATATGGACTTTTGCACTGTACGTAGAGAGCCAGAATTGAAATATACAATTATGAACTTGATATGGACCAATTTTTGAGTGATTTGATGAATGTACCAAATTTCAACTCACTCGGATGAAATTTGCTCCTCCACGAGGTTCCAAAACCAAATCTCGGGATCGGTTTATATGGGGCTATGTACGATTATGGACCACTTTTGGCATGGTTGTTAAATATCATATACTACCACCACATACCGAATTTCAAGCAGATCGGATGAATTTTGTTTCTCCAAAAGGCACCGGAGGTCAAATCTGGGGATCGGTTTATATGGGAGCTATATATAATTATGGACTGATAGGAACCAATTCCTGCATGGTTGTTGGATACCATATACTAACATCACGTACCAAATTTCAACTGAATGGCAAGAATTTTGCTCTTCCAAGGGGCTCTGGAGGTAAAATCTGGGGATCTGTTTATATGGGGCCTATATATAATTATTGACCGATTTCGACCAATTTTTGCATGGGTATTTGAAGCCATATATTAACACCATGTACCAAATTTCAGCCGGATCGGAAAAAATTTGCTTCTCGTAGAGGCTCCGCAAGCCAAATCTGGGGATCGGTTTATATGGGGGCTATATATAATTATGGACCGATGTAGACCAATGTTTTCATGTTTGTTAGAGACCATATACTAACACCTTGTACCAAATTTCAGCCGCATCGGATGAAATTTGCTTCTCTTAGAGGTTCCGCAAGCCAAATCGGGGGATCGGTTTATATGGGGGCTACATATACTTATGGACCGATGTGGACCAATTTTTGCATGGTTGTTAGAGACCATATACTAACTCTATATACCAAATTTCAGCCAAATTTGCTTCTCTTAGAGGTTCCGCCAACCAAATCGGGGGATCGGTTTATATTGGGGCTACATATAATTATGGACCGATGTGGACCAATTTTTGCATGGTTGTTAGAGACCATATACTAACTCTATATACCAAATTTCAGCCAAATCGGATGAAATTTGCTTCTCTTAAAAGATCTGCAAGCCAAATTTTGAGGTCCGTTTATATGGGGGCTAACGTAAAAGTGGACCGATATGGCCCATTTGCAATACCATCCGACCTACATCAATAACAACTACTTGTGCCAAGTTTCAAGTCGATAGCTTGTTTTGTTAGGAAGTTAACGTGATTTCAACAGACGGACGGACGGACATGCTCAGATCGACTCAGAATTTCACCACGACTCAGAATATGTACTTTATGGGGTCTTAGAGTAATATTTCGATGTATTACAAACGGAATGACAAAGTTAATATACCCCCATCCTATGGTGGAGGGTATAAAAACAAGTGAGTAAAGTAGAAAGTCGGGCGGGCCGACTATATCATACCCTAAACAACCCCTAGTGATGTAGAATACATAAGCATTTCTAGGGCATTGTTAGTATAGGTTCGGGAATTAAAGCGTAGTTCCATATTTATGAAAATTAAGGGCACATGTTTATGGGAGCTCCACACTCAAAAAAAGTGAACCCCCTATTCCACTAAAGCAAATTTAACTTTATTTTAGTTCAAGCAATTTTTATATTTGGAGAAAGTTTTCTTTACTCTAATGATTTTTTGCGTACGTTAGTTAAATGAACTAAAAAGCTGGAAAAATGTACACAAATGAAGCAAAAAGATTTACTAAATTCGTACTTCTTACGGAATAGTTCATTATTTCTTTAAATTTTTAAATTTTACTACAAATGCGACCATCTTGAATTTCGTATGGGACTAAAGACATTCTTGCAATTTTGAACTCCAATTTTCCCCTTCAAACTGCAAAATTTTCGTTAACAAGTGAAAAAATTAAATTATTTCTAATAAATTTCCTTGAATTTGTCGAAAAACATTTGCTTATCGGCGTGACGTCAGTGTTTGTAATACTGTTTATTTATTTATTTATTCATTTCGTCTATGGAATAGTACATCCTTTCAGACTACTGGCTAGAAATAAATAACATCTAAAATATTTTTAAATCTTTGTAAATTATAACTAAAATCGAGATCACAGATCAAATTAATTCTATTAAATTCTCTTAAGGCCTTTAAAATTGGTTCATTCATACAGTAATTGTTTCTATGCATCGGTATGTTAAACATTTCAACTCTTCTTAAACGTCTACATGGTACATTGAAACTTATTAAATGTTTAGTTAAAATTTTATAAAAATAATCAAAATTTTCTAAAAATAACCAAAATTTTTCTTTCTGATGGGTTCACTGTTTTTTTTTTTTTTGTGTATCTCAATCTGAATAGAAATGCCAGATCGTTGGAGCTATATTTGTTTTAATACCTGCAGAGTTAGTATACCAATAATATTAGGTTAGGTTAGGTTAGGTGGCAGCCCGATGTATCAGGCTCACTTAGACTATTCAGTCCATTGTGATACCACATTGGTGAAGTTCTCTCTTATCACTGAGTGCTGCCCGATTCCATGTTAAGCTCAATGACAAGGGACCTCCTTTTTATAGCCGAGTCCGAATGGCGTTCCACATTGCAGTGAAACCACTTAGAGAAGCTTTGAAACCCAGAATGGTCACCAGCATTACTGAGGTGGGATAATCCACCGCTGAAAAATTTTTTGGTGTTCGGTCGAAGCAGGAATCGAACCCACGACCTTGTGTATGCAACGCGGACATGCTAACCATTGCACCACGGTGGCTCCCATACCAATAATATTAAGTCCATTATTAAAAAAAAGAGGAAATCGGTCCATTAGTGTGGGTAATAAATCCAAATTTCTAAAAATAGGGCAATATTATTATGTAAGAGCTACATTTAAGTCTAAATATCGGTTAGTTCAACAAAATTTGAGATTTGTGTAAAATTGGTTAATATATAAGAGTACTATGGTCAAATTTTGGAAAATCGAGCGATGCATATATATGGGAGCTATATCTAAATGTGAATCGATTTGGATGATATTTTTCAGGTTTGATTGATACCAGAGAAGATTACCTTGTGGTAAATTGAGTAAGATTAGTTACTAAATAAGGCTATTATGGTCATAAATAAAGTTATTAGGGTAAATTTTTGAAAAACGGGTGATACATATATATGGGAACTATATCTTAATCTGAACCGATTTGGATGATATTTTGCAGGTTTGGTTAATACCACAGAAGGTTACCAAGTGCAAAATTTTAGTAAGATCGGTTGATAAATAAGTGTTTTATGGCCATATTTGGGAAAATCGGGCGATACATATATATGGGAGCTATATCTACATTTGATCCGATTTCTGCCAAATTCAATAGCGTTCGTCCTTGTACCAAAAAAAAAACTCTATACCAAATTTCATCAAAATCAGTTAATAATTGCGACCGGAATCCTGCGAACAGCAAATACATGGACAGACGGACACCAGGCGCTATATCGACTCAGGAGGTGATTCTGAGTCGATCGGTATATATTTTATGGGGTCTAAAATCAATATTTCTGGTAGTCACATTTTTTGACAGATCAAAGTTATTATACCCTGACCACTATGTGGTTTAGGGTATAAAAATTGAACCAAAGACACAGTCCATTTTATGTACATAAAACACGGTTCTTTTCTGACTTTAATTAGACATATTTTAAAGTTCCTTAGTAAAAATTTAATATAGTAGTATGTAATGCCTAACATATTTTCGGAATCTTCCGAACATATTTGGAATATATGTAAAAAAAAAAAATTTTGTGTTCAGTCGAAGCAGGGATTGAACCTACGACCCTTGGTATGCAAGCCGGGGTGCTAACCATTGCTCCACGGTGCCCACCTAAATGTATGTTTCTGCTAAATAAAGTTTCTTTAATCGGCTCGTGGGCTCCGAAACTATGCTATATAAATATAACTGTTTATGTGTTTGCGTTGCTTGTGAGTTCATGGAAATAGCGATCTGTTGATGACAATAATAGCTACGTAACCCAGTGGATAGTGTATTGACTTACAAACTGTATGTTCGGCGGTTCGATTCTCCGTCAAAGCGAAAAGTAAAAGTTTACAAGTAAGGAAAGTCTAAAGTCGGGCGGAACCGACTCTATACCTACGAGTATACCCTGCACCACTTTATAGATCCATATTTTTGATACCACATAAAATCCGTCAAATGTGCTGGGTGATGTATTTCAATCTGACTCGATCTGAACAATATTTGTTAGACTTCTACCAAATCTATAGACTTAAAATTTAATTCGGCTAATGCCCTGGGGTGGAACCCAATGCTAGTAAAAAACAAGTAAGTAAAGTCTAAAGTCGGGCGGGGCCGACTGTGTTATACCCTTCACCCCTATGTAGGCCAAATTTTGTTTTACCATCACAACTACTTCACATTTGCTGGAAGTATATAATGGAGACAATTTTTTTACTTCTACAAAATCTCTAGAATTAAAATTTAAATCGGCTAACGCTATCCAGTTAATTGGAGGAACTTCCATTGAAAATGGGTCTAAAATGTGTAACAGTCTACCATATTTCCCCAACTCTGGTGTATGTATATATGGGAGCTATATATAATCTGAACCAATTTTTACTAAATTTGACATGCATAGTTAGAATAATAATTCTGCTATCTCTGGTCATATGAGTGCAAATCGGACGGAAGATATATATGGGAGCCACATCTAAATCTGAACCGATTTAAACCAAATTTGGCACAATTACCGATGCTACTATACGTACTCCTTGTGCGAAATTTGAAGCAAATCACGGCAAAACCATGGATTTTGAGGCCATATAAGTTCAAATCGGACGAAAGATATATATGGGAGCTATATCTAAATCTGAATCGATTTTGACCATATTTGGCACATACAATAGTATCGTTAAAAGTGCCGCTTGTGCAAAATTTGAAGTAAGTCAGGGCAAAACTCTGGCTTTTGAGACCATATAAGTCCAAATCGGGCGAAAGATATATATGTGAGCTATATCTAAATCTGAACCGATTTTAACAAAATTTGATACACTTAACGATACTATTAAACGTACCCCTTGTGCAAAATTTGAAGCAAATCACGGCAAAACTCTGGCTTTTGTGGCCATATAAGTTCAAATCGGACGAAAGATATATATGGGAGCTATATCTAAATTTGAACCGATTTGGCTGATATTTTGCAAGAAAGACAGACGGTCAGACAGACAGACGGACATCGCTAAATCGATTCATAATTTAATTCTAAGCCGGTCGGTATACTAAAAGATGGATCTATGACCACTATTTCTTGGCGTTACATACAAATGCACAAACTTTTTATACCCTGTACCATAGTAGTGGTGAAGGGTATAAACATGGGAAGCATATAAATCTGAAACAATTTTGAGGCAACTTCGCAAAAGTGTATGTATGATTTATCGATCGATAGATGGGTATTAGAATTATAGGAAAATTAGAGTAATTTTTATAAATTTTCGAGTTAGCAGTGGCGATTTTATAAGGAAAATGTGGGTATTTGGGCCATTTTTGCCCAAATTTGACATGTATAGCTACAATGTTAATTCTACTCCCTGTGGAAAATTTCGCGTAAATCGGATTACAACTTTGACCCCTGTGGCCATATTACGGAAAATCGGGCGAAAGATAAATATGGGAGATATACCTATATCTAAACCGATTTCAATAAAAATTAGCATGAACATCAAGAATCTTAATTCTACTCCCTGTGCAAAGTTTCAAGTAAATCGGAATAAAACTTTGATCTCTGTGGCTATACGTGTCTAAATCGGGCGAAAGATATATAGATGGGAGCTATACCTATATCTGAACTCATTTCAATAAAATTTCGCATACTTGAGTATAGTAGTAATTGTTCTCCTTGTGCAAAATTTCAAGCAAATCGGGGTATAACTCTGGCTTCTGTGGCCATAAAAGTGCATATCGGGCGAATGATATATATGAGAGCTATATCTAAATCTGAACCGATTTCTTCCAATATCAATTGGGTTCTATTCTGACCCAAAACAGAAACTTGTGCCAAATTTGAAGTCAATTGGACTAAAACTAAGATCCAGACTTTGATCACGAAAATGTGTTCACAGACAGACGGACATGACTAGATCGAGTCAGGGACCCACCCTGAGCATTATTGCCAAAGACACCATGTGTCTATCTCGTCTCCTTCTGGCATATGCACTAACTTATAATACCCTGTTCCAGGGTATAAAAATGAATATATCCCCAAAATCAATGCAACCAAGTAATTCTACAGTGATAATATGTTTATAACAAAAAGTTTTTTTTGGTTTTCTGAGTGAATACATAAACATTTTTCAAAAACTTCATTGGATCCTAATTCAATTCATGGAGGTCTTTATCTACACGCAGATCAATCTAAGCGTATAAATCAATAATAGACTTGTAATGTCTATCCTAAAAATGTTTGTTTTCCAATAAAAATTCAATAAAACTCTACCACACAGTCAATAGAAATGGCATAAATCCTTTTTTGTCATTTGGGTCCACTAAAACAATTGGTGGAATTGGTATTCGCAAACGAATCACCATTTTGGATGTGCTTGTTGGGCAAAAATCCTTTCGCCAAAAACAGCGATTTTAACTGCAATCCAATAATGTCTTTTACACACACAGCTCCATATCCTATCCTAACTCATGCCCCCCATCCCTAAAACGAATTTCCAACTCAAAAACAAAGCCAATTTTTCAGCTTATATGAGTGGATATTTTGTTCATGGTTTGAGGGGCCGGATGAGGCAGGACAGTGAAGTTATTTCGGCATATGGTCGTACACTAACTCGAAAAACTTTGGCCGTAAATCACAATTTCCGGTAACTGTTGTCACCGTATTTTTGGTGGGCAATTTTGTGGTTGTTGCCTATGGCGTTGTTATTTGCTGCTGTTTCTCTCTAATATTGCATGTGTGGTGGTCGTGACTGTTCCTGGCATTCTGGTTTGCCAGTCTAGTCTCGATTGTCCTATTCAACTGTGATTGTTGTTGCTACAGCGTGTATGGGTAATTTATCGTGTAAAAAGGATATACTTTTTTTGTGTTCTACCAAATATTTATTTTTTTTAACAATAATGGCTCTATATCCGGTAGTTGATAACACCAGAAAAACCCAATTAAATGGTGGTTTTAATGGGAAGTATATTGAATCTCAAAGGCATGAGCCGAGAAAAGAGAAACAAATCAATAGATCAGCTTAAGCATTTCAATTTCAGCATTAAATAATTGATTTAAATAAAACCAATCGATAAAAGATTCTATTTCAAAGATTTAAATTCGTCTCTTAACCCTCTAATGCCCAATCCCACCTTTAGGCGAGCTTCATTAAATCACCAAGCTTTTAGACAAAAAGTCCACCTTAAGATAACAAAAATGGATAAAATAAATAGAAAACTTAGTTAAAACTATTCAAGAGGCTTTACAGCATATACTGAATTTTAGCGTATAATTGTTATACCCTCCACTATAGGATGGGGGTATATTAACTTTGTCATTCCGTTTGTAACACATCGAAATATTGCTCTAAGACCCCATAAAGTATTTATATTCTGGGTCGTGGCAAAATTCTGAGTCGATCTGAGCATGTCCGCCCGTCCGTCTGTTGAAATCACGCTAACTTCCGAACGAAACAAACTATCGACTTGAAACTTGGCACAAGTAGTTGTTATTGATGTAGGTCGAATGGTATTGCAAATGGACCATATCGGTCCACTTTTACGTATAGCCCCCATATAAACGTACCCCCAAATTTGGCTTGCGATTGCTCTAAGAGATGCAAATTTCATCCAATCCGGCTGAAATTTGGTATATGATGTTAGTATATGGTCTCTAACAACCATACAAAAATTGGTCCACATCGGTCCATAATTATATATAGCCCCCATATAAACCGATCACCAGATTTGAGCTCCGAAGCCTCTTGGAAGACCAAAATTCATCTGATACAGTTGATATTTGGTACGTGGTGCTAATATATGGCCTCAAATACCCATGCAAAAATTGTTCGAAATCGGTCAATAATTATATATAGGCCCCACCGATCCCCAGATTTGACTTCCGGAGCCCCTTGGAAGAGCAAAATTCATCCGATACGGTTGAAATTTGGTACGTGATGTTAGTATGTGGTATCCACCAACCATGCAGGAATTGGTTCATATCAGTCCATAATTATATATAGCACCCATATAAACCGATCCCCAAATTTGACCTCCTGTGCCTTTTGGAGAATTAAAATTCATACGATCTGGTTGAAATTTGGTACGTGGTGGTAGTATAACATATGATATTTAACAACCATGCCAAAAGTGGTACATATCAGTCCATAATCGTATATAGCCCCCATATAAACCGATCCCTAGATTTGGTTTTGGAGCCACTTGGAGGAGCAAATTTCATCCGAGTTGAAATTTGGTACATTGTGCTAGTATATGGCCGTTAACAACCATGCCTAACTAGGTCCATATCGGTCTATAGTTATATATATCCCTCAGATAAATCTATCCCCAATCACATGAAAATTGGTCCAAATCAAGTGCATAATTCTATATAGCCCCCATAAAAGCGACCCCCATATTTCAATTTCCATGTCGATTCGTAATTATTTGTAGACTTACCTATACATAAATTTTTTATCTAATATATACCACGTATGGACTAACTCACAATTTAGAAAAGGATGTTAAGAAGTTTTAAGATACCACAACCCAAGTAATTCGATTGTGGATGACAGTCTTTCGTAGAAGTTTCTACGCAATCCATGGTGGAGGGTACATAAGATTCGGCCTGGCCGAACTTACGGCCGTATATACTTGTTTCTTGTTTAGTTTTCTTCGTTTTGTGTCGTTAACATTGAATATTTAATCCGCTGGCAAAAAAATTGGGACTTTGGAGGGTTAAGAGTTTTAAATTGAAATAAATCAGCTGGGCATATAATCATTCGCAAATGTCGCAGCGATCGCACATCCATAGACAAAATCATGAACGATGTGCACGTTTCAAGACGATCTGTTCATGAAAGTGAATCAACTCACATTTGGTGTCAAACGGAGAATGGACGATGTCAATCTGACAACGATGAAATGATGTTCATGATCTGAAAAATTCCGCTACAGTGATTCGAAACTGGATTGTCTTCTTCCACAGTCAGCAGTTGCTTAGCACATTGCACCACAGACGCAGTTGTCATAACAACGTCTAACGACTATTTTAAGACTTTTCATGGCCAAAGTATAACGAAAGACGTTTATGAAATCGTGAACGCCCGTGGACGAAACCGTGAACGTTTCATTTTGTTACCGTCTGTTACCCACCACCATAGAATGGTAATGCGAATACAATAAGTTTGCCATTCCATTTGTAACACATCGAAATGTCGATTTCCGACTATATATAGTTTAAAAATTGTAAGACGATATAAGTATGTCCGTCGGTTTGTCTGTTCTCATCACGCTACAACCTTCAAAAATGGCGCTATCGTCCTGTATATTTGAAACAGATTCGCCTCTTGTCTGCACGTAGGCTAAGTTCGAAGATGGGATATATCAGTCTAGGTTTCGATATAGCTCCCATATAATCCCCCAATTTGGGGTCTAGCGATATTTTAGGTCCACAAAGTGTTGCGGCGAATATGATGTGTATTGGTCCATTTTTTGCTATAGCCCCCATATAGATCGATCACCTGATTCGACTTCCTGAGTGTCTAAGGACTCCAAGTTTTATGCGATTTGGCTGAAATTCAAAAGATTAAGTTTTTTTAGGTCCACAAAGAGTTGATGTGTATCAGTCCATGTTTTGGTATAGCCCCCATATATACCGATCTCCAGATTTGACTTCTTGGTTGACTTCCTTGAAATATAAATTCTGGGGTCCATAAAGAGATGTGCGGAATATGGTGTAATCCAGTTCAGCTTTCGATATAGTTCCCATATAAACCAATTACCCGTTTTGGGGTCTTGAGCACCTATATTCTATATTCATGCGATTTGCCTGAAGTTGGACATCTCGAAATACTTTAGGTACATTAAGAGGTGTGTCGAATATGTTGTGTATCGGTCCATGGTTTTATACAGACCCAATATAGGCCGATCACCAGATTTGATATCTTGGGTTTCTATGCACCACAATTGTTATGAGACTTTCTTGAAATTGCAAATCTGGAAGTACTTTTGGTCCATAAAGAGGTCTGCCGAATATGGTGTGTCTCAAGTCATGTTTTGGAATAGGCCCCATATAGACCGATCACAAGATTTGACTATTTGGGCTTCTACCCACAGCAATTAAATTGGAAATCTGGAAATACTATTCATGTGTTGAACTTGAGATTTAGCGATCCATGAGTTAGAAAAGCCCTTATATAGACTGATCTATCGAATTGACACCGGATTTTTTTCTCAAATTCACCCGAAATTCGAAATCTGGTGGCATTTTAGGTCCACAATAACAAGTGCGCGGAATTTGGTTTACAGCGGTATATATTTTGGTGAGACCGGTTTCACCGCAATGAGAAATGCGGTTTACGTCTATAAAAAGGAAGCCCCTTATCATTGAGCTAAACACAGAATCGTGAAGCACTCATTGATAAGAGAGAAGTTCATCACTCAAGGTATCCCAATGAATTAAATAGTCAAAGTGAGCCTAAAACAAAGGGCTGCCACAACACGAACCTAACGAGACTTCTACTGACGGATCACCACCACGACCCAGTATGTATAAATACTTTATCATATAACAACACTCATCCAATCCGGTTGAAATTTGTCACATGATATCAATATATGTCTTCTAACAACCATACACAAATATATCGGTCCATAATTATATAAAACTCCATATAAACCAATCCCCAGATATGACTTTCGGAGCCTCTTGGAGTAGCAAAGTGAATCCGATACGGTTGAAATTTTTTACGTGATTTCAGTATATGCCCTCTAGTAATTACGAAGAGTGGTTTTATCGGACCACTTTAAGGTATAACCCCCATATAAACCAACCCCAAAATTGATTTCTTGAACTTCATGGAGAAAAAAATTTGATCCGATCCGGTTGTAATTCGATATCAGTATATGACCTCAAACTACCATGAACAAATTGGTCAATATCGATTCATATTTATGTGTAGACTCTTCTATATAAACCAATCAAAAAAGTACTTTATATATATAGGGTTTTAATGTGACTTTTTATCTAACATAGTCTCCATATAGACCATAGAAATTTTATTTTTTTGGAAAATTTATCCCCTTATACACTCAAAAAAAAAAATGATTACATTGGTCCAAAGATTTGACGTTCCTTTATGGATTTTGGTATTGATTTCGAGCGCCTGCAGTAGACAAAAGAAAGGTCGATTATATACGTATATATTCAGTTATTGACCGGTATATATAGGGAAGAAATAATTACGAATAATTATGAACTTTTGGGCGGTAATTATAGAGCCAGAATTGAAATATGGGGGTCGCTTTATATGGGGACTATATACAATTATGAACACGAGTCTACCATATTATATAATAATAGTTTGATAAAATTTCCTAAAGACATAAAATGTTGACAAAATTTTCTATAAAAATAAAATTTTGACAAAATTATCTACGGCAATAAAATTTTGGTTCGAGTGGCAATCGTGATTTTTCTGTGATTGGCTATCGGTTTTTTTGGGGGCTATATATAATATAGATCGATACGGACCAATTTTGGCATGGTTGTTATCGGCCATACACTACCCAGCAAAAAAAAGAGCTTCCAAAAAAGTTATTTGGATCCCCAATCTGTGATCCGGAATTAGTGCAAACTTGGATCATCTCCAATGAATTTTACATGGGCTTGTCACAGGACGGAAGTACTCCCTTTTTGGATCCTTTGCATTGCTTTAGAAGTTGTGCCCTGGAAGTTAATCTGAATGAAGAAATTTAAAAAGCGAAAAAAATGTTAACCAATTTAATTTTTTTAACCATATTTTTTATTACACTATTATTATACCCTCCATCATAGGATGGGGGTATATTAACTTTGTCATTCCGTTTGTAACACATCGAAATATTGCTCTAAGACCCCATAAAGTATATATATTCTGGGTCGTGGTGAAATTCTGAGTCGATCTAAGCATGTCCGTCCATCCGTCCGTCCGTCTGTTGAAATCACGCTAACTTCCGAACGAAACAAGCTATCGACTTGAAACTTGGCACAAGTAGTTGTTATCGATGTAGGTCGGATGGTATTGAAAATTGGCCATATCGGTCCACTTTTACGTATAGCCCCCATATAAAGAGACCCTCAGATTTGGCTTGTGGAGCCTCTAACAGAAGCATATTTCATCCGATCCGGCTGAAATTTGGTATATGGTGTTGGTATATGGTCTCTAACAACCATGCAAAAATTGGTCCACATCGGTCCATAATTATATATAGCCCCCATATAAACCGATCCCCAGATTTGGCTTGTGGAGCCTCAAAGAGAAGAATATTTCATCCGATCCGGCTGAAATTTGGTACATGATGTTGGTATATGGTCTCTAACAACCATGCAAAATCAATCACACAAAAATTGGTCCATATCGGTTCATAATCATGGTTGCCACTAGAGCCAATAATCTACCAAAATTTTATTTCTATAGAAAATTTTGTTAAAATTTTATTTCTGTAGACATTTTTGTCAAAATTTTCTTTCTATACAAAATTTTGTCAAAATTTTTATTTCTATAGAAAATTTTGTGAAAATTTTATTTCTATAGAAAATTTTGTTAAAATTTTATTTCTGTAGAAAATTTTGTCAAAATTTTGTGTCTACTTTGTCAAACTGAATTATATACGTATTGGATCGATCTTTTTTGATTTAATATATACCACGTATGGACTTACATACAATTTAGAAGATGGTGTTAAGAGGTTTTAAGATACCTTGCCATCGGCAAGCGTTACCGCAACTTAAGTAATTCGATTGTGGATGGCAGTGTTTAGAAGAAGTTTCTACGCAATCCATGATGGAGGGTACATAAGCTTCGGCCTGGCCGAACTTACGGCCGTATATACTTGTTTTTCTATTATCTAATTTTTTACAAGTTGAAAAACTTTTTCGTTCCGACCAGGGGTTGAACCTGGGTTTGATGGTACCATAACAGAACACCTTAGCACACTCAGCCACAAACGCCATTGAACATAAAGCGTCGAAAGTTCAATTCAAATATTTGTGATATAATCGTAATACGACACCAAGGAATAACATTATAATTGTTTTTCGAGATGTTCTTTATTAGTATGAACGAAAAAATAAAAAACGCAGGTTCGAATCTCACCAGCGGAAATTGTTTATCAAATATTTTTCTAAAAAAATATTTGTTTATGTTATGCATCGTTTTTATACCCACCACCATAAAATGGTGACGGGGGTATAATAAGTTTGTCATTCCGTTTGTAACATATCGCAATATCGATTTCCGACTATATAAAGTATATATATTCTTGATCAGGGAGAAATTCTAAGACGATATAAGCATGTCCGTCTGTCCGTCCGTCTGTCTGTCTGTCTGTCTGTTGTAATCACGCTACAGCCTTCAATAATGGCGCTAACGTCCCCAAATTTGGCACAGATTAGTTTTTTGTTTGCAGGCAGGTCAAGTTCGAAGATGGGCTATATCGGTCCAAATTTTGATATAGTCCCCATATAAACCGACCTCCCGATTTGGGGTCTTGGGCCTATAAAAGCCGTAGTTTTTATTAGATTTGCCTGAAATTGGAAATCCAGAGGTATTTTGGGACCATAAATAGGTGTGTCAAAAATGGTCCGTATCGTTCCATGTTTTGATATAGCCCCCATATAGACCGATCTCCCGATTTTGCTTCTTGGGCGTTTAGAAACTATATTTACCATCCGATTTGCCTGAAATTGGAAATCTAGAGGTATTGTGGGACTATAAAGAGGTGTGTCGAAAATGGTCCGTATCGGTCCATGTTTTGGTATAGCCCCCATATAGGCCGAGCTCCCGATTTTGCTTCTTGTGCGTCTAGAAACAGTTTTTTCTATCCGATTTGTATGAAATTGAAAACCTAGAGGTATTTTGGGACCATAAAGAGGTGAGTCGAAAATGGTCCATATCGGTCCATGTTTTGATATAGCCCCCATATAAACCAACCTCCCGATTTGGAGTCTTGGGCCTAAAAAACCGTAGTTTTTATCCAATTTGCCTGACATTGGAAATATAGAGGAATTTGAGGACCATAAAAAGGTGTGCCGAAAATGGTGCCAATAGGTCCATGTTTTGGTATAGCCCCCATATAGACCGATATCCCGATTTTGCTTCTAGGGCTTCTAGTAACTATATTTACAATACGATTTGCTGAAATTAGAAATCTAGAGGCATTTGAGGACCATAAAAAGGTGTGGCGAAAATGGTGCTCATCGGTCTATGTTTTGATATAGGCCCCATAGAGTCTGATCTCCCGATTTCGCTTCTTGGGCTTCTAGAAACTATATTTTCTATCCGATTTTCCTGAAATTGAAAATCTAGAGTTCTTTTGGGCCATAAAAAGGTGTGCCGAAAATGGTGCCCATCGGTCCATTTTTGGTATAGCCCCCATATAGACCGATCTCCCGATTTTGCTTCTTGGGCTTCTAGAAACTATATTTACCACCCGCTTTGCCTGAAATTCTTGAGCTTCTATAAACTGTATTTATTACCCGATTTGCCTGAAATTCGAAATGTAGAGGTATTTTTAGACCACAAATAAGTGTACCGAAATTGAGGTATATCGGTCCATTTTTTGGTATAACCCCCATATAGACTGATCTTCTTGGGCGTCTAGAGACTATGTTTTCTAGCCAATTTGTTTGAAATTCTGGAGGTATTTTAAGACCACAAATATATGAGTAGCAAATGGTACCTATCGGTTCATATGTTGGTATAGCCCCCATATACACCGATCTCCCGGCTTTATTTCTTGGGCTTCTAGAATCCGTAGTTTTTATCCGATTTGCTGGAAATTAGTAATCTATAATGAAATTTTAGACAAACGAAATTTCCTTTTCTTATAAAGTATTTTCGTTTATTCAACTCTAAAATTCTCTAAAATAGCAGGCGCACTGATCATGAAAATTGCTTCAAACTGAAAGTAAAATTTCCAGATTTTACTCATCGTATTTATTTAAATAATGACGGAAAAAATCTGCAGATTTAAGATTTTAAATCAAGGCATAATTTAATCATATACACGATATGTTTATAATTTCTCTAAAACTCAAACAAAATTGGTTCTCATAAATCTAGAATCTTATCTGGTCTTCATAGGTAGAATCTTTAAAGTTTGCCTTCGGGAGCTGACTGCCTTGGGAGAAGATTTGTCATCAAACCCTTACAATTCTATATATTATCATGTAACCCACTACGACGAAGAGTTTTCAAAGTAAACTATCATATTTAATTCATGGTGGTGGGTATTTAAAATTCGGCCCGGCCGAATTTACTGCTGTATATACTTGTTATTTTTTAATTTCGGCATATATTTTCGTATAAATATATTTCTTTCTATTAAAAATCAACAAACAAATTAAAAATTCTCGTAATTTGCAAAACCTTCTCAAAAGAAATTCCATGGAAGCGAAAAAGTCAAACGGCACAGGTTCAAATCCCAGCGGGGATGAAATTTATTTTTTGTTTATTATTATTTTTCTACCTTTTTTAATTTTTTATTTTTTGTATAAATTTTCTATTGTTTTTTGTTGTTGTTGTAAAATTTAATTGTTCAAAATTTGCACTTAAAATAGCCTGATTGCGTACTTTCTAATACTTGTCCACAAGGACTGCAGCGGAAGTAGAAAACAATTCTTGAGGGATCCCAAGATGCGCTTTAGAAGAAATGTTTGTGGACTTGTCCAAAAGGCTATATCGGAAGTTGAAAAAATCGATGGGGGATTCTGGGATGGGCTTTAAAAGAAACGTTTGTGGAACAACTTCCATTTTTTTTTGCTGGGTAGCGAAATGTTCCAAATTTCAACCGGATCGGATGAATTTTGCTCCTGCAAGAGGCTCCGGATCGGATGAAATTTGCTTCTCTTTGAGGCTCCGCAAGCTAAATCTGGGGATCGATTTACATGGAGGCTATACGTAAAAGTGAACTGACCTACATCAATAACAACTACTTGAGCCAAGTTCCAAGTCGATAGCTTGTTTCCTTCGGAAGTTAGCGTGATTTCAACTGACGGACGGACGGACATTCTTAGATCGACTCAGCATTTCACCACGACCCAGAATGTATATACTTTATGGGGTCTTAGAGCAATATTTTGATGTGTTACAAACGGAATGACAAAGTTAATATACCCCCCATCCAATGGTAGAGGGTACAAATATACATTTTTTGTGGAACCTATATAACTTTAAAACTTGGATCGATAAAATTAAGTTCGGGATATAGATCACATTTATCGCATCTTCATTATCTTTTTGCGATATATGTTATTAATAAGGCTATTCACGTACAAACAAATGTTTTTTTTTTTTTGCAAGGTATCCATTTGTCTGCAAGAAGAAATCCAGGTGGCACTGTCATGATGTCTTTTTGAAGCCCCTTTACTACACGCACAGAAAAAACATGTTTGGACATGTTTGCCGCATCCATTTAATGCTTATTTAGAGTATGTAATTGTCGCGAAAACCATGTATTTTGTCTTTGTAAAAATAGTTTTCGAGCGGAGAAAAATGTATGGTGGCAATAAGCATTTGAATGGTTCTCAAATACCGCAAACATGTTCTATCATTTAAATGATAGAATTTGAGACCATTGTATGGTCAGGAAAATCATGTACCTGACCATTCAATTTTTTTTACTTTTTTGCAGTATTTTTATAGTTTACGTATAGACATGTCACAACCATTACATGGACATAAAGACCATGTACATTGTTTTCGTGACCATTTAATTTTTTAATTTTTTTGCAGCGACAAGAATTTTATAAAAACATTTAGCAGGTACACACGATTTTCATTTTGCGCGTCAGTCGTGTGTTGATTGTTTCTTGGAATGGACGCAGAATACGGAATTATTGTGTTTTGTGTTAATTTATTTATTCAGAAATTGCACGTGGTTTTATGTGAATACAAAAAAGGAAAGTGTAATTGAAACAAATGTACCTGGTTTTTGTTCTGCATTTTGACATATGGTATAATTTATTTTTATTTGCAGTTATATGATGTCTGTGTTTGTACATTTGATGGGCACGAAGTATATATGGAATGATTACTTATTGTTGAAATTGAACCAAACTAGAGTGTGTAAAAATATGTGATGTTTGCTTGCACGACATTATAAATACAAATAAACAATGAATTAGTTTATAAATAAATAAAAACAAATAAATAAAGTTGATTTTGTGTTTTCTTTTCTCAAGTGGCGTCCTTTTTTCGACGACGAAAAAAGTTTTTTCATAAAAATCAAAACATTTTAGGTTGTGACCATGTTCTTTTAACTAGAAGAAAAACATTTTTGACGAATAACATAACATTTTAGATCGTGACCATTGTCTTTTAATGGAAACAAAATTCTTTTTATCAATATAATAACATTTTAGATGAGGACAATTGTATTTTTCTTAGAACCATGTTCACTGAGCCAACATGGTTGTAGGTTAAAATGTTACATGGTCGCCGCAAAAATTGCTGCTATCATATTATTTTGCTCTTCGAATATGATTGTGACAATCATGTTTCTTCTCTGCGTGTACAATTCGGTTTGACTGGCGTTCTAAGTATCATGCCGCCGTCAATCCATGCTGTCATTATAATTAAATTGTGAAACAAATCCTTAAATCCTGGCAATGTTGAAAACGAGACGCATGTCAATCATTTTCCCCGTTTTGTTCATCTGTTTTTGGTGTTGTTTTTCAAACAAACACAAATGAACTCGAACTGAAGTGAAGTGAACTTCAAATGCAACAGAACGGAATATTGAGACACATGTAAAAAAAAACAGAGACATAGCATCTAATGGTTTCAAACCACTTTGCAGAGAGACGACAGGAGTATATCCAAAACAGCCGGTAAATGGAGTTAACAACCCTGATATTTCAATAGTCTTGTTTTAATTTTCATTGGATTTGTGTTGTGCGAGAAACATCTGTGCTCATCCGAAAATGTTCATATTTTTTGTGAGACTTTGTCTATATTTTGACACAGTCAATGACGACTTCTTTTTTGATTGTGCTGCTTAAGTAGGTAGTATATCAAGTGTGGCTGTGAATATAGAGATATTTTCAAATGACAGGAATCATAGTTTTATGTGACACTTGGTACTGTTCAAAGGGTTAATTTGTCTCTGTCTCTGGCATAACTGATAATATGTTTCAGGAAGCTTAAAACTGGGTATAAGGAAACCTAACACGTTTAAACAAAACATACAAGGATCATTTTGCATCTTTTAGTTAACGTCACAAAAAGAAAATTTTATTAAAATTTTAAGACTTTAAATCGTGAACGGATGGTAACAAAATGTGAATCGAAACGCTCACGAAATATCAAAATTCAATGTTCACGACTTAGTCCTCAGATGTTCACGATTTCATGAACGGCGTTAGTTTTTTTTTTTGCTCATGAAATAATCATTAAACATTGTTATGGCAACTCCGTAGGTTGTGCAATGTACTAAGCCGAGAGTACGTCATCAAGAGAAAAGTAAGGAAAAAGAAAATAAATTTGACACCCAAACTTGGTACCACTACAGAAAACAACGAAAACGTCATTTAATGCTGGAAACATGTTCATCGTTTGCTGTGATGAATGTTGCCACCACCTCACTCACTTTCAAGGACCACAAAAAAGAAAAAACTAAATAAAAACAAGGAAATAGACAAAGAAACACTCCTGCTGAACATGCTAAACTATTCTCTGGTAGTATCCTTGCTCTATGACCCACCAACATATCGACTGCGACAGCATTTAAGATTGACATTAACATTTTATTTTGTTCCATTTGACAGACAGCAAGAGCTCAGGGAGTTATCATGAATAGAAATTTCACTAAGGCCTTTTCACCCCACAAACCACGATGCATTTCACGTTGGTGAGTCTGGTGTTAATCCTTTAATAGCTTTAACAAAAATGTTAAATCGTTGCCTTTATCACCACTACCACCAATAGCAGCACCACCCTCTACGTGCATCTTTATAGACTCTTGGAGAATTTTTGTTTAATGGAAAAAAGAGGCGTATCTCTTAACATAGAAATGTGATCGTTTGGCTAATCATTTTTCACTTAACACACATATGGACATATTTCCACGAGGGTTCTTTAGGGATATCTGTGGATTAGTCTAATTCAAGTGTCAAAGTCAATATTGGAATTAAACCAATATGTCAGGTTAAAACAGTCATTTGTTCTATGGGGATTTCTAATTATTTGGAATAGTTTGTGTATTGGATTTTCATATACTCTACAATGATGTATTGTAAAACAAGTAAGGAAAGTCTAAAGTCGGGCGGGGCCGACTATATTATACCCTGCACCACTTTGTAGATCCGTCCGTCCACATCCGTCAATTGTGTTGGGTGCTATTTATATATAAAAAGTTTGTCCCAAATACATACATTTTAATATCTCTCGATCTGGACAGAATTTGATAGACTTCTACAAATTCTATAGACTCAAAATTTAAGTCGGCTAATGCACTAGGTTGAAATGCAATGTTAGTAAAAACAAGTAAGTAAAGTAGAAAGTCGGGGGGGGGCCGACTATATCATACCCTAAACCACCATTACAGAATTAGTAATCATAGGCATTTGTGGGGTAACATATAGGTCTGGGAGATAAACCGCAGTTGCATATTTAAGAAAATTAAGGGGTACATGTCTATGGGTGCTTTGTGTCAATCTGACTATAGCTCATAGTCAATGTTGCCAGGGAAAATGTTCGGTTTACCCTACAAGGACAAAAACAGTTCCCTACTTTCCCATACATTCCCAAACAATTTTCCCTACTATATTTTTCGTTAAATTTAAAAAAATTTTACAAAACAAAAATGGTTCTAAGTACTTTATTATCTTAAAACATGAATATGCAACGTATATAACTTAGAATATAAATTTGTATTACCACCACGGTTGCCACAGTTGGTAGAATTCTACCCAAATTAGTAATCTTTTTTGTTAAATCTTTATAAAAATAAAATTTTGGAAAAAGTTTCTATAAACAAATTTTTGTGAGAAATTTTTCTGTAGAAATAAAATTTTGACAATAAATTCTATAGAAATAAAATTTTGAGAAAAAATTCCACAGAAATAAAATTTTGAGAACATTTTTTATAGAAATATTTTGAAAAAAATTTCTATAGAAATACAATTTTGACAAAATGTTCTATAGAAATAAAATGTTGACAAAATTTTCTACAGGAATAAAGTTTACCACACATTGTTAAAGATCAAGCCTTGCCGGCTTCTAATTTCCTCCTCTAGAGCCACCAAAATGTAAAAATTATTACAAATTGTGTTGAGTGAAAATGTCCTTCATTGTGGCCCTACGTCCCTACAAGTCGCTAAATATTAGAAAAACCCTACATATAGGGAATTTCTCCTACTTCTAGCAACACTGGCTGTGTTGATATTGCGCCTACGGAGCTAGTATGCCACTAATTTTGAGCCCATTATCAAAAAAGAGAAAATCGTTAAATTAGTGTGGGTAATAAATACAAATTTGTAAAAATCGAGCAATAGTCTTATGTAAGAGCTACAAGTACGTATAAGTACGATCGGCTAGTACATCAAAATTTGAAATTTGAGTAACATTGGTTAATAAATAAGAGTACTATGGCCAAATTTGGAAAAATCGAGCGATGCATATATATGGAAGCTCTATCTAAATCTGAACCAATTTGCATAATATTTTGCGGGTTTCATTAATACCACAAAAGGTTTCCTTGTGCATGATTTGAGTAAGATCAGTTAAGAAATGAGGTCTGTATGGTCAAACATAAGGTTATTAGGGGCGAATTTTTCAAAATCGGGTGATACATATATGGGAGCTATATCGAAATTTGAACCGATTTCGATGAAATTTTGCACATATAGTTATTACTATAGAGGACTGGATCTAGCCAACTTTTAGTAAGATCGGTTAATAAATAAGGGTTCTATGGCCGAATTTGGGAAAATCGGGCAATACATATATATGGGAGCTATATCTAAATCTGAACCGATTTCGACGATTTTTTGCACATATATAGAAGACTACATTTAGCCAAATATGGGTAAGATCGGTTGATAAATAAGGGTTTTTTGGCCAAATTTAGAAAAATCGGGCGGTACATATATATGGGAGCTAAAGCTAAATCTGAACCGATTTCGATGATTTTTTGCACATATAGTTAGTTCTATAGAAGATTATATTTAGCCAAATTTGAGTCCGATCGGTTGATAAATAAAGGTTTTGTGGCCAAATTTGGGAAATTCGGGCGATACATATATATGAGAGCTATATCTAAATCTGAACCGATTTAGATAAAATTTTGCACACTTGAAGGGCGATGGAAAAGATTACGTTTTGCCAAATTTGGTGACGATCCGTTTAAAAAACGCGCAACGTGACCCCATTTGTCGAAATCGGGCGATACATATATATGGGAGCTATACATATATATGGGAGCTATATCTATATCCGATTTCTTCCAAATTCAATAGCGTTCGTCCTCGTGCCCAAAAAACTCCCTGTACCAAATTTCATGAAAATCGGTTTATAATTGCGACCGGAATCCTGTGAACAACAAATACATGGACAGACGGACGGACACCAAGCGCTAGATCGACTCAGGAGGTGATTCTGAGTCGATCGGTATATATTTTATGGGGTCTAAAACCAATATTTCTGGTAGGCACATTTTTTGGCCGATCAAACTTATTATACCCTGACCACTATGTGGTTTAGGGTATAAAAATGTGGGAAAGATTTAAATCTGAAGCAATTTTAAGGAAACTTCACAAAAGTTTATTTATGATTTATCGCTAGAGATATATATATATATATATATATATATATATATATATATATATATATATATATATATATATATATATATATATATATATATATATATATATATATATATATATATATATATATATGTATATATATATATATATATATATGTATATATATATATATATATATATATATATATATATATATATATATATATATATATATATATATATATATATATATATATATATATATATATATATATATATATATATATATATATATATATATATATATATATATATATATATATATATATATATATATATATATATATATATATATATATATATATATATATATATATATATGTATTTGAAGTTAAGGAAAGTTACAGTCAGTTTTATAACTTTTCGACTAAGCAGAGGCGATTTTACAAGGAAAGTTTTGGTATTTTGACCATTTTTGTCGAAATCAGAAAAACATATATATATATATATATATATATATATATATATATATATATATATATATATATATATATATATATATATATATATATATATATATATATATATATATATATATATATATATATATATATATATATATATATATATATATATATATATATATATATATATATATATATATATATATATATATATATATATATATATATATATATATATATGTGAGCTATATCTAAATCTGAACCGATTTCAATTTTTGTCGAAATCAGAAAAACATATATATATATATATATATATATATATATATATATATATATATATATATATATATATATATATATATATATATATATATATATATATATATATGTGAGCTATATCTAAATCTGAACCGATTTCAATCAAATTGGGCACACTTGACTATACTGCTAATTGTACTCCTAGTGCAAAATTTCAACCAAATTGGGCCAAAACTCTGGCTTCTAGGAACATATTAGTCCATATCGGGCGAAAGATATATATGGGAGCATTATTTAAATCTTTTCAATTAAATTTGGCACACATGACTATACTACTAATTGTACTCCTTGTGCAAAATTTCAAGATAATCGGGATAAAACTCTGGCTTCTGTGTCCATATAAGTGCTAATCGGACGAAATATATATGGGAGCTATATCTAAATCTAAACCGATTAAATCAAATTTGGCACACATGGCTATACTACCAATTATACTCGTAGTGCAAAATTTCAGCCAAATTGGGCCAAAACTCTGGTTTCTGGGGTCATATAAGTTCATATCGGGCGAAAGATATATATGGGAGCTATATCTAAATCTGAACCGATTTCTTCCAAAATCAATAGGGTTATTCTGACCCAAAAGGAACACGTGTCAAATTGGAAGGCGATTGGACTTATATTGCGACCTAGACTTTGATCACAAAAATGTGTTCACAGACAGACGGACGGACATGGTTATATAGACTCAGGGACCCTGAGCATTATTGTCAAAGACACCACGTGTCTATAATACCCTGTTCCACAATGTGGCGCAGGGTATAAATATAAGGCAAACTATACACCAGAAAAAGAGCTAGATGCCAGGTATCAGAACATCTAAGTTGATACTATTCGGTACTCGGCATAAAACATAGTCCTAATATGAAAGATTATGCGACCTACATATTAAGAACAAATTTCTTTAAATTAATAAAAATGTAAGTTTATAATCTTTGCATCGAATATTTTTTGTCATTAGCTGTAAGAGAGGAATCTTGTCAATTTGCGTCTCTCCATTAAGGTCGTATGTCTTTGATTTAAGGCAAAATTTTCTTCAAGTAAAGAAACACGTTTTTAATTTAAAGAAATCGTCCTTAAACTAACTGACATATTGAATCTTTATATTTAAGATGAAAATACTTCAAATCTGATATAGCATAGACAAAGATGTGCGTGCATGCAAATCACAAACTAAAATATATACTCGTAGGATATCTTCATAACGATCATACCAAAAAGTTCTGATATAACCTGTATAGCCATGTATTTATTCTGGCTGAAAAAAATTATAAAAAATCGGGTGAAAAATAAACTTTTAGAACCTTCCGCTCATTTTATTTAAATTGTTTTCAAGAAAATGAACTTTTTGAATTGGTACTTTGGATCATTCCATTCCATCATTCAAGTTATAATCAAACCACCACCATTGAATGTTCATGGGGGTATAATAAGTTTGTCATTCAGTTTGTACACTGAAAAAAACAGTGAAGAAAACTTTCTGTTAATTTTAGAAAATTTTGAATATTTGTAGAAAATTTAAACTAAACAGTATTACAAACGTTGGCATCACGCCGATGTCATAAAAATAAGTAAATATTTTTCGACAAATTGAAGAACTTTTATTAGACATAACTAAGTTTTTTCAGTTTTTAAAGAAAATTTTGTAGTTGGAAGGAAAAACTTGGAGTTCAAAATTGAGAGAATGTCTTTAGTGACATACGAAGTTCATGATGGACGCATTTTTGGTAAAATTTACAAATTTAAAGAAATTCTGAACTATTTTGTGGAAGACACGAATTTAGTTAATCTTTATGCTTCATTTGAGTATATTTTTTTACTCGCTTTTAGTTAATTTAACTAAAGTACCCAAAAAATTATTAGAGTAAAGCAAACTTTCTCCAAACATAATAATTCCATGAACTAAAATAAAGTTAAATTGGCTTTAGTGAAATAGAGAGTTCACTTTTTTTTGAGTGTAACACATCGAAATATCGATTTCCGACTATATAAGTTATATATATTCTTGATCAGGGAGAAATTCCAAGACGTTACAGCGTTGTCCGTCTGTCTGTCTGGGTGTCTGTTGTGATCACGGTACAGCCCTCAATAATAAAGCTATCTTTGCACGCTCGTTTTTTTTTTTGCTCCAAGCTGGTCACGTTCGAAGATGGGCTATATCGGTCCAGGTTTTGATATAGTCCCCCATCTTTTAGGACCATGAAAAGGTGTGTCCCCATAAAAACCGACCTCCCGATTTGGGGTCTTGGGCTTCTAGAATCCGTAGTTTTTATCCAATTTACCTGAAATTAGAAATCTAGGGGTATTTTAAGACAATAAAGAGGTGTACCGAAAATGGTGAGTATTGGTCCTTGTTTTGGTAAAGCCCCCATATAGAAAGATCACCCGATTTTACTTCTTGGGCTTGTAGAAACCGTTGCTTTTATCCAATTTGCCTGAAATTTATTATATTTACAAACATTTTAAGTCCCAAACATAATATGTTCTAACATATAAATCCCAAACATGTTATGCTAGTTTACGAACATTATATGCTAGCACTTAAACAATTTGAGTTCCAAACATATAATGTTAACACCGAAACATATGAAAAACTGTTTTTTTTTTCGTCCCTGTAGAGAAGGCATCTCTGATAAAGTAGGCTGAAAATCGACGAAATCGAAGTTGGATGGACCAAAAATGTTGACAACGTAAATCGAGGGTTTGCTGTATAAGTTTGCATATGTTAGTCGTCTATTATACAACTAACATAAGCTTACTCCAAATAAATTACCGTCTCTGTGTATATAGTATTTCATTAAATTAATTACATTTGAGAAACGCCAAAAGTAAAGTTTTTATTACAATTTTTAGTTTTATTTGCATTCACATTTGTGTAATTAAAACCTGTGTATGACCAGCACTTGTATTTGTAGAGTGAGTCGTCGGTTATGAAAACAGGGATATTTAACTACCGCTGCAGCCATCCTTTCGACTTGTAATGTACCAGTGTTCTGTATTCGTTTATAAGTGGACCACTTTTCTCCTACTCGCCTGCAGCTATCATTGAACTCAGTTTAGGAGAGAATGAGGCACATACAGTAAATTTTTATTTACTGACTATCTTCATTCTGCGTAGTCGGATGGGTGGCGATACATGGGGTTTGGGTTTTAATAGGGTCAATATGGGGTCGTAAATGAAAGAACGACCCATGAACGCATTTATATTATTGAAATCAGAGCAAAGAAAGTTCGTTCAGTTGCAAATGAATGAGGATGGCAATGACGTCAGCCGATGTTGATGAAAATTTTGTTTTCAAGTTGACAACTGGAGATGTATGTAAACAATCATTGATGGCTGCATGTCATTTTCAAAATCGAAACAGCAAAAAATACTACACTTTGATATGCAATAATAACCGGCACAAGAAACGAGAACAAAACAAAATTTGTTATGAAAATCAAAAAGGATAAGGCAAACACTCAATGACCATGAAGATTATGGGAAGTGTGAGCCAAATATGTGGGTGTACAGCAGATATCTGGCATGTCCTAATAAATTCCAGAAAATTCCTATTGAATTGTAATAGAATAAAATACTAGAACACCCTATCCGTTATTTTCATATAGAGGGTGGCAGGTTGCTACCATTTCTGAACCGGTTGTCTGACGGCTAATAGATTTACTCCAGTAGCAGTTCATTTTATATTTTACAAGCTTATAAATGCTATTGATCTATTGCATTTAGATATAAAGTTATTCGTGATGGTGTTCAAGTGGGATATTAACATATCATTGCTTTATATTTGGCTGGAAACCATAAGTGTCTATAGTTAGGTTAGGTTAGGTTAGATTAGGTGGCAGCCCGATGTATCAGGCTCACTTAGACTATTCAGTCCATTGTGATACCACATTGGTGAACTTCTCTCTTATCACTGAGTGCTGCCCGATTCCATGTTAATCTCAATGACAAGGGACCTCCTCTTTATGGCCGAGTCCGAACGGCTTTCCACATTGCATTGAAACCATTTAGAGAAGCTTTGAAACACTCAGAAATGTCACCAGCATTACTAAGGTGGGATAATCCACCGCTGAAAATTTTTTGGTGTTCGATCGAAGCAGTAATCGAACCCACGACCTTGTGTATTCAAGGCGGGCATGCTAACCATTGCACCACGGTGGTGCCTGGTTAGATCCTTTCAGCATTTATATTAAATGTGAATAAAACTTTTCACCTACCATTGCTCGTTATTGCTATATTAGAAGAGTTGAATCGCGTCCAAAAAAAAAAAAAAAGTAAGGAAAGTCTAAAGTCGGGCGGGGCCGACTATATTATACCCTGCACCACTTTGTAGATCTAAATTTTCGATAACGTGTCACATCCGTCAAATGTGTTGGGGGCTATATATAAAGGTTTGTCCCAAATACATACATTTAAATATCACTCGATATGGACAGAATTTGATAGACTTCTACAAATCTATAAACTTAAAATTTAAGTAGGCTAATGCACTAGGGTGGAACACAATATTAGTAAAAAACCAGTTAGGAAAGTCTAAAGTCGGGCGGGGCCGACTATATTATACCCTGCACCACTTTGTAGATCTAAATTTTCGATACCATATCACATCCGTCAAATGTGTTGGGGCTATATATAAAGGTTTGTCCCAAATACATACATTTAAATATCACTCGATCTGGACAGAATTTGATAGACTTCTACAAAAGCTATAGACTCAAAATTTAAGTCGGCTAATGCACTAGGGTGGAACACAATGTTAGTAAAAAAATATGGGAAACATTTAAATCTGGAGCAATTTTAAGAAAACTTCTCTAAAGTTTATTTATGATTTATCGCTCGATATATATGCATTAGAAGTTAAGGAAAAATAGAGTAATTATTACAACTTTTCGACTAAACAGTGGCGATTTTACATGGAAAATGTTGGTATTTTGATCATTTTTGTCGAAATCAGAAAAATATATATATGGGAGCTATATCTAAATCTGAACCGATTTCAACCAAATTTGGCACGCATAGCAACAATGCTAATTCAACCCCTTGTGCAAAATTTCAACTAAATCGGAGTTAAAAATTGGCCTCTATGGTCATATGAGTGTAAATCGGGCGAAAGCTATATCTGGGAGCTATATCTAAATCTGAACCGATTTCAACCAAATTTGGCATGCATAGCTACAATGCTAATTCTACTCCCTGTGCAAAATTTCAACTAAATCGGAGCAAAAAATTGGCCTCTGTGGTCATATGAGTGTAAATCGGGCGAAAGCTATATATGGGAGCTATATCTAAATCTGAACCGATTTCAACCAAATTTGACACGCATAGCTACAATGCTAGTTCTGCTCCCTGTGCAAAATTTCAACTAAATCGGAGCAAAAAATTGGCCTCTGTGGGCAAATGAGTGTAAATCGGGTGAAAGCTATATATGGGAGCTATATCTAAATCTGAACCGATTTGGCTGATATTTTGCAAGTTTTTCGAGACTCATAAAATATTCGGATGTACGGAATTTGAGGAAGATCGGTTGATATACACGCCAATTATGACCAGATCGGTGAAAAATATATATGGCAGCTATATCTAAATCTGAACCGATTTTTTCCAAAATCTATAGGGATCGTCTTTGAGCCGAAACAGGACCCTATACCAAATTTTAGGACAATCGGACTAAAACTGCGAGCTGTACTTTGCACACAAAAATACATCAACAGACAGACAGACAGACGGACATCGCTAAATCGACTCAGAATTTAATTCTAAGACGATCGGTATACTAAACGATGGGTCTCAGACTTTTCCTTCTTGGCGTTACATACAAATGCACAAACTTATTATACCCTGTACCACAGTAGTGGTGAAGGGTATAAATATGTGAGACATTTAAGTCTGAAGCAATTTTAAGGAAACTTCGCAAAAGTTTATTTATGATTTATCGCTAAATCGGAGTTAAAAATTGGCCTCTGTGGTCATATGAGTGTAAATCGGGCGAAAGCTATATATGGGAGATATATCCAAATCTGAACCGATTTCAACCAAATTTGGCACGCATAGTTACAATGCTAATTCTACTCCCTGTGCAAAATTTCAACTAAATCGGAGTTAAAAGTTGGCCTCTGTGGTCATATGAGTGTAAATCGGGCGAAAGCTATATATGGGAGATATATCTAAATCTGAACCGATTTCAACCAAATTTGGCACGCATGGCTACAATGTTAATTCTACTCCCTGTGCAAAATTTAAACTAAATCGGAGCAAAAAATTGGCCTCTGTGGTCATATGAGTGTAAATCTGCGAAAGCTATATATGGGAGATATATCTAAATCTGAACCGATTTCAACCAAATTTGGCACACATGGCTACAATGCGAATTCTACTTCCTGTGCAAAATTTCAACTAAATCGGAGTTAAAAATTGGCCTCTGTGGGCAAATGAGTGTAAATCGGGCGAAAGCTATATATGGGAGATATATCCAAATCTGAACCGATTTTAACCAAATTTGGCACGCATAATTACAATTCTAATTCTACTCCCTGTGCAAAATTTCAACTAAATCGGAGTTAAAAATTGGCCTCTGTGGTCATATGAGTGTAAATCGGGCGAAAGCTATATATGGGAGATATATCTAAATCTGAACCGATTTCAACCAAATTTGGCACGCATGGCTACGATGCTAATTATACTCCCTGTGCAAAATTTCAACTAAATCGGAGTTAAAAATTGGCCTCTGTGGTCATATGAGTGTAAATCGGGCGAAAGCTATATATGGAAGATATATCCAAATCTGAACCGATTTCAACCAAATTTGGCACGCATAGTTACAATGTTAATTCTACTCAATGCTAACTCTGGCTTCTGGGACCGTATTAGTCCATAACGGGCGAACGATATATATGGGAGCTATATCTAAATCTGAACCGATTTCAAAAAAATTTGGCACACCTGACTATAGTTCTTCTTGTGCAAAATTTTAAGCAAATTAGGGTAAAACTCTGGCTTCTGGGGCCATATAAGTCCATATCGGGCGAAATATATATATGGCAGCTATATCTAAATCTGAACCGATTTCTTCCAAAATCAATAGGGTTCTATTCTGAGCCAAATCACATACTTGTGCCAAATTTGAAGTCGATTGGACTAAAACTGCGACCTAGACTTTGATTACAAAAATTTGTTCACGGACAGACGGACATGGCTATATCGACTCAGGAGCCCACCCTGAGCATTTTTGCCAAAGACACCATGTGTCTATCTCGTATCCTTCTGGGTGTTGCAAACATATGCACTAACTTATAATACCCTGTCCCACAGTGTGGCGCAGGGTATAAAAACCTCCAGATTTTCAATTTCAGGCATATAAGGGCATATATGGCGGTCTATCTGGGGGCTATACTAAAACATTGACCCATACTCACCATTTTCGGCACAACTCTTTATGGTCCTACAATACTTTTAGATTTCCAATTTCAGGCAAATTGGATAAAAACTACGGTTTCTATAAGCTCAAGAAATAAAATCTGAAGATCGGTCTATATGGGGGCTATATCAAAACATGGACCTATACTCACCATTTTTGACGCACCTCTCTATGGTTCTAAAATACCTCTAGACTTCCAATTTCAGGCAAATTGGATAAAAATTACGGCTTCTAAAACCCAAGAAATAAAATCGGGAGATCGGTCTATATGGGGGCTATACCAAAACATGGACCGCTAGTCACCATGTTTGACACACCTCATTTTGGTCCTAAAATACCTCTAGATTTCAAATTTTAGACAAATTTGATAAAAACTACGGTTTCTATAAGCCCATGACCTTAAATCGGGAGGTCGGTTTATATGGGGACTATATCAAAACCTGGACCGATATAGCCCATCTTCGAACTTGACCTGCCTGCAGACAAAAGACGAGTTTGTGCTAAATTTCAGCACGATTGCTTCATTATCGAAGACTGTAGCCTGATTACAACAGACAGACGGGCATGGTTATATCGTCTTAGAATTTCTCCCTGATCAAGAATATATATATACTTTATATATCGATATTTCGATGTGTTACAAACGGAAAGAAAAACTTATTATACCCCCGTCACCATTCTATGGTGTTGGAAAAAAAAATAACAAAAATGTAGCGCTTTACATATCAGCCGACCCATTTTTGTCGGCGGCGACTGACACTAAATTTGTGACGTCGGCGGCTTATCTGCTAAGCCGACATAAATTTGTCGATTCTGCGGCGTATAGTTATCTATTTAAAAATCAATTTGAAGTTCTTCAAATGATAATGACATTAGTTGAACAACCAATCGTATAATCAAATTCACATTTCATCCAAATTTTCTGAGCTAAATTTTTATACCCCCCACCATAGGATGGGGGGTTTTTTAACTTTGTCATTCCGTTTGTAACACATCGAAATATTGCTCTAAGACCCCATAAAGTATATATATATTCTGGGTCGTGGTGAAATTCGGAGTCGATCTGAGCATGTCCGTCCGTCCGTCCGTCTGTTGAAATCACGCTAACTTCCGAACGAAACAAGCTATCGACTTGAAACTCGACACAAGTAGTTGTTATTGATGTAGGCCGGTTGGTATTGCAAATGGGCCATATCGGTTCACTTTTACGTATAGCCCCCATATAAACGGACCCCCAAATTTGGCTTGCGATTGCTTTAAGATAAGCAAATTTCATCCGATCCGGCTGAAATTTGGTACATGGTGTAAGTATGTGGTCTCTAGCAACCGTGCAAAAATTGGTCCATATCGGTGAACTTTTACGTATTGCCCCCATATAAACGGACCCCCAAATTTGGCTTGCGATTGCTCTAAGAGAAGCAAATATCATCCGATCCAGCTGAAATTTGGTACATGGTGTAAGCATATGGTCTCTAGCAACCGTGCAAAAATTGGTCCATATCGGTGAACTTTTACGTATTGCCCCCATATAAACGGACCCCCAAATTTGGCTTGCGATTGCTCTAAGAGAAGCAAATTTCATGCGATCCGGCTGAAATTTGGTACATGGTGTTAGTATATGGTCTCTAACAACCGTGCAGAAATTGGCCCATACCGGTCCATAATTACATATAGCCCCCATATAAACCGATCCCCCGATTTGGCTTGCGGAGCCTCTAAGAAAACCAAATTTCATCCGATCCGGCTGAAATTTGGCACATGGTGTTAGTATATGGTCTCTAACAACCATACAAAAATTGGTCCACATCGGTCTATAATTATATATATCCTCCATATAAGCCGATCCCCAGATTTGACCTCCGGACCCTCTTAGAGGAGCAAAATTCATCCGATCCGATTGATATTTGGTACGTGGTGTTACTATATGGTATCCAACAACCATGCAGGAATTGGTCCATATCGGTCCATAATTATATATAGCCCCCATATAAATCGATCCCCAGATTTGGCTTGCGGAGCCTCTAAGAGAAGCAAATTTCATCCGATCCGGTTGAAATTTGGTACGTGGTGTCAGCATATGATATCGGTTCATAATCATGGTTGCCACTCGAGCCAAAAATAATCTACCAAAATTTTATTTCTATAGAAAATTTTGTTAAAATTTTATTTCTATAGAAAATTTTTGTTAAAATTTTATTTCTATAGAAAATCTTGTCAAAATTTTATTTCTATAGAAATTTTAGTCAAAATTTTATTTCTATAGAAAATTTTGTCACTATTTTATTTCTATAGAAAATTTAGTCAAAATTTTATTTCTATAGAAAATTTTTTTCCAAATTTTATTTCTATAGATTTTTTTTATCCAAATTTTACTTCTATAGAAAATGTTGTAAAAATTTTATTTCTATAGAAAAATTTTGTAAAAATTTTATTTCTATAGAAAATCTTGTCAAAATTTTATTTCTATAGAAAATTTAGTCAAAATTTTATTTCTATAGAAAATTTTGTTAAAATTTTATTTCTATAGAAAAGTTTGTTAAAATTTTATTTCTGTAGAAAATTTTATCAAAATTTTCTTTCTATAGAAAATTTTGTGATAATTGTTTTTCTATAGAAAATTTTGTCAAAATGAATTATATACGTATTTGATCGATCTTTTTTGATTTAATATAACCACGTATGGACTTACATACAATTTAGAAGACGGTGTTAGGAGGTTTTAAGATGCCTTGCCATCGGCAAGCGCTACCACAACTTAAGTAATTCGATTGTGGATGGCAGTGTTTACAAGAAGTTTCTACGCAATCCATGGTGGAGGGTACATAAGCATACTTGTTACAAAATTATTATAACTATTTGATATTAATTCTTTTCCATTTGTTGGGACTGTCTTTGAATATTCTGAACATTTTTGGGCAAATTGCTTCAGTAAACATAGCCGATTAACAAGATTCCCCTTTCGATAATGGAAAACTTAATTTTCATGTGTTACCGTAAGTATATATGTACGAGTATGTATGCAACACTCATAATCTAAACGATTATTTTGCAAAATCACAGTTAATCAAATTCTACTTTCATCAACCATTCACAGGCCCAGATCCTAAACACCCTTCTTTTGTCCTTGTGCTATCAATATGCGTGACTTTATTCCGTTTTTAGTTTAGTTTACTTATCACCGAGTAATTAAACCAACTGTGGAATTTGGAAGCAAGGAAAGTCTAGCGGCGCCATTCAATATCACATCGAATGAACAATATTTTGTGTGGTGCATAAAATAGGCAAATGGATGAATTGCTTTGACTGGTTTAAATGGATGAATGTTAGTTTGTGCGTATCAATTTGTTAACAATTGTTCGAACTTCCTGAATACTCGTTATGGCGACATACGTACATAGGTTTGTATCCAAAAACTCATGATAGTTCCAATGTGGTCAACTGGAAACAAGATCTAAAATACGAGTGTGCATGAGCGTGATTGACAAACCAAATGTCGTGCGTGAGCGTGATTTACGAATATAATTTCTTCGTGAGTGTGCGTGGGTAATGAAATTCGGAAAAATACGCTCTCGAAAATAATCCCGCCCTCGGACATAAAACGCCTACGAGTTGAATTCATTTACAATTTTAGTGACACCTGGGATGTTAAGAGTTTTATAATGCTCTCGATTTTAATCTTGCTCATGTTTTCAGACACGTCGCTAAGGTAAATTACTCATAATTTTATTCGTAAGTCATGGTGTTTTTCGTGCGACACGGCATTTTCGTGAGTGAGTGTGCGTGTGTACAAATTTTTGTTTTCGTGCCTGAGTAAATTTTTCAGCCGTGAAAGTGCGTGAGTAAAACGTGCACATTTTGGGTAGGTTGCACTGGATTTTCCAATCGAACAAAATTTTTCAATTTATGGGGGAAATGTGTAAAATATGCAACACATTTTTTTTATCTAAATCAATTTCGGGCAATTTGGATGATAAGTGTGTCTTCAATTCCTCAAGAATACCGATATATGGTAATTCAATGAAAGTTCGGTTTCCATGGCCTCAATAATACAAATCGGGTAATCGGTTTATCTAACAATACATGATCCGATATATAGCAAATTTGGAATAGCTTTTTATGACGGTAAAATTCTTATGGATTTTAATTTTTTAAGACAATCTGTTAATTAACACAGATTTCAACAAAACAAATCGGAAGATCGGTCTATATGTTGACTATTTGAGAACATGAATCGATATATACCAAATGTTGCGTATCTCTATATGGACATAAAATAGTTCTAGATCTTAATAGTTCTAGAAATTCCGATTAAAAGAGCGACGTCTAAATGTTCAAGAAGTCAAAACGGGAGATCGTCTTTTGTGGGGACTATATCGAAACATGGACCGATAAGGCCATCTTCAAATTTGGCAAATTTGCTTTACATATCAGTCGACCCATTTTTGTCGGCGGCGACTGACACTAAATTTTTGAAATTTTCAAGAATTCAAAACGGGAGATCGTCTTTTGTGGGGACTATATCGAAACATGGACCGATAAGGGCCATTTTCAAATTTGGCCTGTCTGTATTACTGTGCGCAAAATTTTATTCCAATACCTCCACAGGCTGTAGCGTGTTTAAAACATACAGACACCCTTCGTCTTTTTTATTAGTCGTATATATAGTCGGAATTCGATACTTCGGTGTGTTACATACGCAATGGCAAACTTATTATACCCATTCACCCAATTGACACGAATTATGGCTTTCAATCCGCCGAAAAATTTATCATACTCTGCGGTAGTTTGGCCTATTCACGGCGAAACGCCTCCTTAAGATGATCGAAACTTTGGTATTTTATAGTGCCAACCTTAGAGATCGAGATATTTTGGTGGCCAGTGTAGAAACGAATCGAAGAACCTCATATTTCAAGTATTCTTAGTTGACGCGTGCTGACAGCGATGGTCCTGGTGGAATGTCCACTGTCAGCTGCCGAATACTGTCTTTAGAACACATTCCGATAATATTCGGCAACTATTTGAACCCCACGTCGATAAATAAGAGCGGGAAGGGACCATTGATCATTACGTTTGCAGCTCACCTCTTTGCAAGTAAATTCGATTATTTTGTTTGTTCACAAAATGTTAAATTTGGTATGGCAGAAAACCCAATTCGAAAACTGGCAACTTTCGACCCAACGAGCCATGTTTCCTTCCAGTCTAAACTATTTTGAGCATCGGTGAGCCCTTGTTATTCCAATGGCTTAAGACCAAGTTCATGTTTTATTATGTATTGCATCCGTTCTCGCAACAGGTTCAGCTCACGAACATATTTTTTACCACTGCGTTGAGCGGAGTGGATTCCGATTAAATGTGGCTTTGACTTTTCAGATAATTTCTGTTGTTGTTACCGTTTTTGATCACTTTTTAGACATAATGCAACAAACGATGTATTCACATGTAAATGGATATAATAGTGACCCTACGGATAACCACTCGTGGTTTTCCAGCCAAATATAAAGAAATCATAATATCACGCTTGAATTCCATTACGAATAACTTTATTTCTGAATGCAATAGATCAAATTGCTTTTGTAGGCTTCGAAAGAATACAATGAACTGTAACTGGAATATATCTGTCAGCTGGTTTAGAATTTATAGCAACCTGAAGTTGGTTGCAATATATATCAACCACTCTCTACATACATATATAGTATCTTACTCATAGCTATTCCCATTTCCTAAAGGGCATGTGCGTGAACACTTTGTGATTGTGCACTTAACAACAAAAACGCGAAAAATGTCAATTGCTACACAATGATGACATGACATATTATTCAGCCACTTTGATATGAAATTTGAGAAGGAAATCACATGCATTTACTCATTACGCACACGCACTCCAATTCTAGTACAATAACAAAATGGAGCCATCAACGGAAAATCCTCATCATCATAGTCCTGGAAATGTTGAGTGTATAAGGGCGATAACTCCATGTTAAAGATGTAAATCAAGCATGACATCTCATTTGCCATCATACTTAGTCCATAAACAAAGCAGCCATCTGTGAATGAAGATTAGAAGGAGAAAAAGCTATATCATGTCGAATGTCAATTTTCACTAGACGATATGGGATAAAATTAAATACAAATATATACATACATATATTGCTTAGAGATTATTATATCGGGGGCGAAGAGTGAGTGGTTTTATTGTTGACTTCAATTTGCAATTTTTGCATTAATGTAAATTCCTATGCACTTTACAACATGTAGAACGAAATTATACTAATATAATGCAAAAAATATCACCAAAATATTTCCAATTAAAGAGTTGATTGAAGCTGAAAATTTTCTCAATTAGAAAATTATGAACAGAATTATCATTTTAATTAAACTAGCAAAATTAAGGCAATGGCTGAAAATTTTGAAACTTTTTAATCAAATTCAGAAGATACTAAGTAAAAAAGTTAAAAAACGGAATGAAAATAACTATTTTCAATTATCTTTTAATCAAAATATTTATTGAGTTTTGCAATCAACATCAATTAAATATCCAATTGAATCAGTCGAAAACTCAATTGAAATTTGCTAATGAAATCAATTAATTTTTTATCCAAGTATTAACAACACCACTTAAAAAAAAAATTTACTTGGAACCAAACCAAATTTTGATATTCCTTTAATGATTTGGATGTTGGTTCCGAGTCAATACCCAAATTTAAAATACGGACCTCCTTGGCTTTAAATCTAGGACCAATAAAATTAAAACTAGTACAAAGATATAATTCATCGAATTTTTAAGATATCATTCATCGAATTTGTACAAACAAATTCCACCTTCAAAATCCAAATTATACCAAGTACTTCAAAGTAAAAACAGTTTTCTTTTATTCACTTTTTAAGGTTGGCTGATAAGTCCCCGGTCTGACACATAGATGGCGTCGCTAGTATTAAATGCATAATATTTTTATATAGTACCTTCAACCTTCAAGTGATTCGTGTCAAAATTTGACGTCTGTAAGTCAATTAGTTTGTGAAGCAACTATTGTTATTGTGAAAAAAAATGGAAAAAAAGGAATTTCGTGTTTTGATAAAATACTGTTTTCTGAAGGGGAAAAATACGGTGGAAGCACAAACTTGGCTTGATAATGAGTTTCCGGACTCTGCCCCAGGGAAATCAACAATAGTTGATTGGTATGCAAAATTCAAGCGTGGTGAAATGTGCACGGAGGACGTTGAACGCAGTGGACGCCCGAAAGAGGTGGTTACCGACGAAAACATCAAAAAAATCCACAAAATGGTTTTGAATGACCGTAAAATGAAGTTGATCGGGATAGAAGAGGCCTTAATGATATCAAAGGAATGTGTCATATCATTCATCAATATTTGGATATGCGGAAGCTCTGTGCAAAATGGGTGCCGCGCGAGCTCACATTAGACCAAAAACAACAACGTGTTAATGATTCTGAGCGGTGTTTGCAGCTGTTAACTCGTAATACACCCGAGTTTTTCCGTCGATAAGTGACAATGGATGAAACATGGCTCCATCACTACACTCCTGAGTCCAATCGACAGTCGGCTGAGTGGACAGCGACCGGTGAACCGTCTCCGAAGCGTGGAAAGTCTCAAAAGTCCGCTGGCTGGGATTTTTTATCGATTATCTTGAGAAGGGAAAAACCATCAACAGTGACTATTATATGGCGTTATTGGACCATATGAAGAAGAAACAAGTGTTGTTCCACCAAGACAACGCACCGTGCCACAAGTCATTGAGAGCGATGGCAAAAATTCATGAATTGAGCTTTGAATTGCTTCCCCACCCACCGTATTCTCCAGATCTGGCCCCTAGCGATCGTTTCTTGTTCTCAGACCTCAAAAGTAATGCTCGCAAGGAAAAAATTTGGCTGCAATGAAGAGGTGATCGCCGAAACTGAGGCCTATTTTGAGGCAAAACCGAAGGAGTACTACCAAAATGGTATCAAACAAGTAAGTAAAGTCGAAAGTCGGGCGGGGCCGACTATATTATACCCTTCACCCCTATGAAGGCCAAAATCTGTGTTACCAATTCAACTACTTCACATTTGCTGGAAGCTATATAAAGGAGACAATTTTTTTTTTACTTCTACAAAATCTCTAGAATTAAAATTAAAATCGGCTAACGCTATCCAGTTAATTGGAGGAAACATCCATTGAAAATGGGTCTAAAATGTGTAACAATCTGCCATAACATATTTCCCCCACTCTGGTGTACGTATATATGGGAGCTATATAATCTGAACCGATTTTGACTAAATTTGACATGTATAGTAATAATAATAATTCTGCTATCAATGCGAAATTTCACGTAAATGGGAGTATAACTTTGGCCCCTGGTCATATGAGTGCAAATCGGACGGAAGACATGGGAGCCATATCTAAATCTGAACCGATTTCAACCAAATTTGGAACAATTACCGATACTACTAAACGTATTCCTTGCGCGAAATTTGAAGCAAATCACGGCAAAACCCTGGATAAGTTAAAATCGGACGAAAGATATATATGGGAGCTATATCTAAATCTGAATCGATTTTGACCATATTTGGCACATACAATAGCATCGTTAAAAGTACCGCTTGTGCAAAATTTGGAGTAAGTCAGGGCAAAACTCTGGCTTTTGAGACGATATAAGTCCAAATCGGGCTAAAGATATATATGTGAGCTATATCTAAATCTGAACCGATTTCAATCAAATTTGCCAACATTGGTAGAATGTTAATTCTACCCTCTGTGCAAAATTTCACGAAGATCGGTAGTAAACTTTGGCCTCTGTGGTCATATGAGTCTAAATCGGACGAAAGATATATATGGGAGCTTTTTATAAATCTGAACCGATTTGGCTGATATTTTGCAAGATTTTCGAGACTCATAAAATATTTGGATGTACGGTGTTTCAAGAAAATCGGTTGATAAACACGCTAACTATCACCAAATCGGGGATAAATATATATGGCAGCTATATCTAAATCTGAACCGATTTTTTCCAAAACCAATAGCGATTGTCTTTGCCCCAAGAAACGGCCCTATGCCAAATTTGAGGACGATCGGACTTCAATTGCGAGCTGTACTTTGTGCACAAAATTACATATACAGACAGACGGACGGACAGACTGACAGACAGACAGACGGACATCGCTAAATCGACTCAGAATTTAATTCTAAGCCGATTGGTATACTAAAAGATGGGTCTATCACCACTATTTCTTGACGTTACATACAAATGTACAAACTTATTATACCCTGTACCACAGTAGTGGTGAAGGGTATAAATATGGGAAACATTTAAATCTGAGGCAATTTTAAGGAAACTTCGCAAAAGTTTATTTATGATTTATCGCTCGATATATATGTATTAGAAGTTTAGGAAAATTAGAGTCATTTTTACAACTTTTCGACTAAGCAGTGGCGATTTTACAAGGAAAATGTTGGTATTTTGACCATTTTTGTCGCAAACAGAAAAACATATATATGGGAGCTATAACTACATCTGAACCGATTTCAACCAAATTTGGCACGCATAGCAACAATGATAATTCTACACCCTGTGCAAAATTTCAACTAAATCGGAGCAAAATATTGGACTCTGTGGGCAAATGAGTGTAAATCGGGCGAAAGCTATATATGGGAGATATATCTAAATCTGTACCGATTTGGCTGATATTTTGCAAGTTTTTCGAGACTCATAAAATATTCGGATGTACGGAATTTTAGGAAGATCGATTGATATACACGCCAATTATGACCAGATCGGTGAAAAATATATATGGCAGCTATATCTAAATCTGAACCGATTTTTTCCAAAATCAATAGCGATCGTCTATGAGCCGAAACAGGACCCTATACCAAATTTTAGTACAATCGGACTAAAACTGCGAGCTGTACTTTGCACACAAAAATACATCAACAGACAGACGGACAGACAGACGGACGGACAGACAGACAGACAGACGGACATCGCTAAATCGACTCAGAATTTAATTCTAAGACGATCGGTATACTAAACGATGGGTCTCAGACTTTTCCATCTTGGCGTTACATACAAATGCACAAACATATTATACCCTGTACCACAGTAGTGGTGAAGGGTATAAAAATTGGAAGGTCGTTATAATCGTTGTAACGCTCTTGAAGGGAACTATGTTGAATAATAAAAACGTGGAGAAATTCTGATTCTATCTAAGCATCAAACTTCCGAACGAAACAGGCTATCGACTTGCAACTTGGCATAGGTAGGTATTGCAAATGTAGTGGTCAATATTGGAAGACTTTTACGTATAGCCCCCATATAAACCGATCCCCAGATTTGGATTGCGGAGCCCCTTAGAGAAGCAAATTTAATCCCATCCGGTTGAAATTTGATAAATGGTGTTAGTATATGGTCTCTAATAACCATGCAGGAATTGGTCCATATCAGTTCATAATTATATATAGCTCCAATACGTACAAACCGATCCCTCCGATTTGACCTCCGGCGCCTTTTGGAGAAGCAAAATTCATCCCATCCGGTTGAAATTTGATACGTGGTGTTAGTATATGATATCTTATAACCATGCAGGAATTGGTCCATATAGGTCCATAATTATATATAGCCCCAATATAAACCTGATCTAAAATTTGACCTCCTTAGCCTTTTGAAGAAGCAAAATTCATCCCATCCGGTTGAAATTTGATACGTGGTGTTAGTATATGGTCTTTACAATCCATGCCAAAATTGGTCCATATCGGTTCATAATTATATATAGCTCCAATACGTAGAAACCGATCCCCAGATTTGACCTCCGGCGCCTTTTGGAGAAGCAAAATTCATCCCATTCGGTTGAAATTTGATACGTGGTGTTAGTATATGATCTCTTATAACCATGCAGGAATTGGTCCATATAGGTCCATAATTATATATAGCCCCAATATAAACCTGATCTAAAATTTGACCTCCTTAGCCTTTTGGAGAAGCAAAAATTCATCCGATCCGGCTGAAATTTGGTACGTGATGTTAGTATATGGTCTTTAAAAACCATGCCAAAATTGGTCCATATCGGTACGTAAAGCCTTAAAATAAGTTTTAACCAATAATTGAAGCATTTTTATCTTAAATTTAAAAATTCAGGAAAATTTGCCTTACTTCAAAGATCTACAACTTTAATATAGAGACGCAAAATTTCAATATTTGTGTCCTAAAAAAAATTGAAAAAACTTTAAACTTTATTTTAATTAAATGTCTTTATTTTAAAGAATTTTGTCCCTAATATTGCGTAAATTTCGTAATTGAATAATTGTAATTTGTTGAATCCATTATATTTCAAATTGAATATTTTTTAAAACTCAAGACTTTAATTGGAATAAATTTGGTGAAATGTGGAGTCCACACACAGAAAACAAAATTTGTTGTGTAAACCGAATTATTTGGTCTCAACTAATATCAGAATATCACCGTCAAAATTTGTTGAAGCAACCAGCTTTTGTTTGGAACAACTGTACGTAAAATTGATAACTAAAATTTAACGACATTAATAGTCTAACATAATTGGCAATAACAACCAACAACATTTAATTCGTTTGTTAAACTAGCTAACTGTTTTTGTCCAACAAAGCAAAAATCCGTTGTTTTCATTTTAGTTTTTATTTTATTTTATAATAAATTAATATATTTTGTATAAATTTTTTAGGTAAAAAAATTATAATATGTTATCTAAACACCTCGACACAAAACAAAAAAGCTATAAAGTTTTATCTCTGATTTTCGAAGCCTGTTCGAACTTCGAAATAAGCAGTTGTGGTTCAGCAGAACTCACGCATGGGTTATGAAAATTTTACTTTGACCCGGCACCAGGCGATGTTGATAGATTTCGATGATGAGTCAGACGATCTATATATTTACCTTTCACAACCTCTGGACTTGTCACATTTGATAAGATACCATATCTCGAGAAATTGTATGAAAACTATGAGAAATGATATTGCGTAAGTATTATTAATCCCAATTGATTTTGTAGACTACTTACCACTTACAAATGCAGCTACCCAATTAAAAAAAAAAAAACACAAGTAAGGAAAGTCTAAAGTCGGGCGGGGCTGACTATATTATACCCGGCACCACTTTGTAAATCCACATTTTCGATACTATATCAAATCCGTCAAATGTGTTGGGAGCTATACATAAAGGTTTTAGTCCCAAATACATACATTTAAATCTGACTCCATCTGAACAAAATGTATAATCTATAGACCTAAAATTTAAGTCGGCTAATGCCCTGGGATGGTACACTATGTTAGTACAAACCAAGTATATATGTTACGGCCGTAAGTTCGGCCAGGCCGAATCTTATGTACACTCCACCATGGATTGCATAGAAACTTGTACTAAAGACTATCATCCACAATCGAATTACTTGTGTTGCGGTAACACTTGCCGATGGCAAGTTATTTTAAAACTTCTTAACACCGCGTTCTCAATTGTAAGTTTGTCCATACGGGTTATATATTAAACAAAAAAGGCCGATTAAATACGTAAATAAATCAGTTTGACAATATTTTCTATAGCAATACAATTTAACAAAATTTTCTACAGAAATAAAATTTTTAAAAAATTTTCTATAGAAATTAAATCTTGACAAAATTTTGCATAATAATAAAATTTTGACAAAATTTTTTATAGAAATAAAATTTTGACAAAATTTTCCATACAAATAAAATCTTGACAAAAAATTGTATAGTAAAAAAATGTTGACAAAATTTTCTATAGTAATAACGTTTTGACAAAATGTTATATACTAAGAAAATTTTGGCAGAATTTTCCATAGTAATAAAATGTTGACAAAATTTTTTATAGAAATAACATTTTGACAAAATTTTCTATAGAAATAAAATCTTGACAAAATTTTGTATAGAAATAAAATTTTGACTAAATTTTCTATAGTAATAAAATGTTGACAAAATTTTCTATAGTAATAGTAATAGTAATTTTGACAAAATTTTAGAAATAAAATGTTGGTAAATTATTTTTGGGGATCGGCTATATAAACTATAGACCGATATGGACCAATTTTGATATGGTTGTTAGCGGCCATATACTAGCGCAATTTATCAAATTTTACCACGTACCAAATTTCAACCGGGTCGGATGAATTTTGCTCCTCCAATAGCTCCGGAGGTCAAATCTGGGGATCGGTTTAAATGGGGATTATATATAATTAAGACCGGTATGGACCAATTTTTGCATGGTTGTTAGAGACCTTATACTAACACCACGTACCAAATTTCAACCGTATCGGATGAAATTTGCTCCTCTTAGAGGCTCCGCAAGCCAAATCTGGGGATCGGCTTATATGGGAGCTACATATAATTATGGACCGATGTGGACCAATTTTTGCATGTGTGTTAAAGACCATATACTAGCACCATTTCAGCCGGATCGGATAAAATTTGTTTCTCTTAGAGGCTCCGCAAGCCAAATCTGGGGATCGGTTTATAGGGGGCTATATATAATTATGGACCAATGTTTGCATGGTTGTGAGAGACCATATAAAAACACCATGTACCAAATTTGAACCAGATCGGATGAATTTTACTCCTCCAAGAGGCTCCGCAAGCCAAATCTGAGCGTCGCTTTATATGGGGGCTATACGTAAAAGTGGTCAATACCATCCGACCTACATCAATAACAACTACTTGTGTCAAGTTTCAAGTCGATAGCTCGTTTCGTTCGGAAGTTAGCGTGATTTTAAAAGACGGTCGGACATGCTTAGATCGACTCAGAATTTCACCACAACCCAGAAGATATATACTTTATGTGCAATATTTCGATGTGTTATAAACGGAATAACAAAGTTAATATACCCACCATACTATGGGGGAGGGTATAAAAATGGAAGTTCAGTAAACATGTGTTTTGAATCAAAATTTATTTCTAAATTGTCAAAAAATAAAATTGGGCCTGATTTAATATACTGAACAGATTTCGAAAATTCCCCACAAAAATATCCAAATTTCTAGAAATTCCCCAACAAATCGCCATGTCACCAACACAAAAATTTCATCCCCATTTACGAAAGACTATCCCCGAGTACTTCCCTTTTATAACAAGCCCATGTAAAATTCTTTGGAGATGATCCTACCCAGCAAAAAATACTTCGGCAGTAAGAGTTTAGTTGCGCTTTTTGGTATACAATAAAGTAGGCAGATCATCCACACTGCATGAATCGGTGGCAATAACGTAAAAGATTAATCAAACTAGTTCATGCCTACTTTATTGTACACCAAAAAGCGCAACTAAACTCTTACTGCTGAAGTATTTTTTGCTGGGTAGGATCATCTCCAAAGAATTTTACATCGGGACATCGCCCACAAAAATCTGCGCTGATTCAGTTGTTTTTTAAGCAGTTGGTACTGCCTCTCTCCCTTACAATCCTGCTGAAATAGTGCTCCATTTGTTGCTGGGTAGTTTCCAGATGATTTCTTTTTTGGAAGCTGGGACGCTTATAAAAGAAATTTAACATTCATCCAGAACTCAAACCAAAATTTGTTCTTATAAACCAACGATTTATATAGAAATTTTGTTTGTCTAAAATTTTGTTTCTTAGTGTATTTAAAATTAAGCACCGGCGAACTTACAGCCATATATACTTGTTATGAATATAATAGTAGACGAAATTTCGTTCCGCAAACACAATTGAATGAAACTTTTTAATGAAATAATTTCACTACATCATCCAGAGAAGGAATATGATTATCTCAAATATCTTTCAAGAGCAAAGTATTATTATTGGATGCAGAACAGTAAAGTGTTTGTCGCAACCATATGAAGTTTGGAGAGAAATTACAAAATACAAAATTTTTCATAGTCATACTGCGGTATATCATACCAAATTACGACGAATGGATTTTCGTGCGATGTTTTAGTAAAAAAGTTCTTACCTTGTTTTACCCATAGTAGTATAAAAACCTATTTTAAGCTTTGTAACCATCCACTTCTTGTTAACAACTCCTTAATGAAATCGATAAAGTTAATTAATTTTTCTATTCAATATATCCCTTGATCAATGGCTAGCTGATCTGGCGCCAAATACCTACGTATGTTGTTAGTGTCACACATAAGGGGCTGTGGAACTTGAGCACCTATGGTGCTGAGCCGTTGAGAGAGTATGTGTGTGGCATGGATATCAATTCTGAGAATTTAAGGTGCGTGCCTTACATCTTTATTTGTTTACACCAATGTATCGAAAAGTTTCAACAACCCATTGAACAATTGTAATGTCCAGCAGTACCAACTGTTAAATAATTCACAAAATTCACAGATCTGCTGATGGCGATAGCTGTCTCACGGCTCAGACGCCGCCAATGATTGTGCTTTTGAAATGAAGTGGCAATGATTAGCAATTAATTAATGCAAGTGCATTAAATCAATCATTTGTCCATTGTCCACCTTCCACTGCAACCACCCATATGGCGGCGTTAGCCATGGCTGCATTGTAGCCCATATATGTCATGTTTGCAATGCTATAAACGTCAAAATCGAAACCGACATGGAATTTCGCAAAAGCCGTATAAATTATTTGGAATTTAAATTCTACTGTTTTCCACTACACCAAACTATGTCACTTGCATTCACTTGCCAGTGAGCAATGACAGAAAGTTGTGAGGTATTTGGTTTAAGCAAATTCTTTCGATTAAGGTCAATATGTTCTCAGCTAAGAAGATGTCCCAGTAGCGTTTCGGTAAGAAATGTGAGGTTATTTGGATTGGTCTAAATTCACAGTCAAACAAAGAATATCCCCATATTGCTGCCAAACGAATATTGAGAAAAAACACTGAGAAAAGTTTACCAAAGTATTTGTCTTGATTTTATTTTCGTATTGATTCCGAGCTAAAGCAGCGAAGAATTATGCTAAGAATACTTGATAAAGGGTGGTTAAATTGTAAGGGCCGATGTTGAATGTGAACCACACCTAAACGCCAAGCTTTTTTCCGAATTTTATTTGACATTTCTCTATTTCAAACTTACTCAATTTGAACCATGGAGAGATACGCAATCCAACAACGTGTTAAATGGTTCCAAGAAATGGCAACAGTGGATGATCAATTTTCGAAGAAAATCATCTTCAGTGATGAGGCACATTTTCACCTCAGTGGATTCGTCAATAAACAGAATTGGCACATTTGGGCGAATGCGAATCCAAGAGTGATTGTCAAAAAACCAATGCACCCACAAAGAGTGACTGTTTGGTGCGGTTTATGGGCTGGCGACATCATCGGGCCGTATTTTTCCCAACATGAGGCCGGTCAGACAGTTACTGTGAATGGTGTTCGCTATCGTGAGATGGTAACGAACTTTTTATGGCCCGAATTGGAAGATATGGATGTGGACGATATGTGGTTTCAGCAGGACGGTGCCACTTGCCACACAGCTAACGAAACAATGGCTCTTTTGCGCAACAAATTCAATGGCCGTGTTATCTCACGTAATGTCGATGTCAATTGGCCGACAAGATCATGTGATTTGACACCGTTGGATTTTTTTCTTTGGGGTTATTTGAAAGAAAAGTTGTACGTCGATAAGCCAGCAACAATTCAAGAGCTAAAGGATGAGATAATTCGCCACATTAACGGCATAGAACCTCCATTATGCCTCAGCGTCATGGAAAATTTGGACCATCGGATGAAGGTGTGCCGCCGAGGTCGCGGCGCCCATTTTGCCGATATTTTGTTCCATACATAATGGAGTAATACCAGTATATCATAATTAAATAAAATTACAATAATTTCCTAAATAGTTTGTGTTTTATTTAAAATCAACATCGGTCCTTGAAATTTTAACCACACCCAGAGAAGGAATATGATCACCTCAACCATGTTTCAAGAGCACAATGTTATTTTTGAATGGTGACCATGTAACATGTTTGTCGCAACCGTGTTATTTTCTCGGAGATTATGTGTCTGATTTCGGCAAGCATATTATTTTTGGCGAGAAAAGAACATTTTTGCCATAAACATGTTACATGGTCACCATCCAAAAATAACATTTTGCTTTTGAAACATGGTTGAGGTGATCATATTCCTTCTCTGCATGCACCCCTTACGAGAAAACAAATCTTAGGTTAGGTGGCAGCTCGATGTATCAGGCTCACTTAGACCATTCAGTCCATTGTGTTACCACAGTGGTGAACTTCTCTCTTATCACTGAGTGCTGCCCGATTCTATGTTAAGCTCAATGAAAAGGGACCTCGTTTTTATAGCCGAGTGCGAACGGCGTTCAACATTGCAATTTAACCACTTATAGAAGCTTTGAAACCCTCAGAAATGTCACCAGTATTACCATGTCACCATCCGTCCGTCCGTCTGTCCATGTATTTGTTGTTCCCAAGATTCCGGTCGTCCTTATTAACCGATTTTGATGAAAAATCGCCTGGCAACACTGCTGAGGTGGGAAATTCCACCGCTGAAAATTTTTTCGTGTTTGGTCGAAACTGGGTGAACCCACGACCCGGTGTGTGCAAGATCGGCATGCTAACCATAGCACCATGGTGGCTCCGTCTGTTGAAATCACGTTAACTTCCAAACGAAACATTCTATCGACTTGAAACATGGTACACTGAAAGAAGCATGTCCGGTCCCAAAGATTTTGTCTTTACATGAATGATTTTGGTATTGATTCCGAGCCAAAGAAGCGGAGAATTGAATTAAGGACACATTTATGACACAATTATTTTTTAAATTTTTTGCGTACTAGATTTTACGAAACAAATTTTAATTAATTCATTTTTTAACTTTTTTCTTCAAGTGCTATCAGAGTGCTTTGAAATTTTTAAATTCAAACTCAACTTCAAGTAGAAGTTATGCTATATGCAATGTTTACGTCTTTAAAATAAGGTACTGGAAAACTTCTTTTATTTTTAATATTTTTTTTGATTTGTACTCAAAAAGTCAACAAATATAGAGACGATATTATTAATTGTGCAGAATTTTTCGGAATTTTGAAGTCAAGTTAACTAACTCGTGCGAAAATTTAACTAAATTGTACTCCAAATTGTAAGATTTCCACAAGGCGTGTTAAAACTAGAAAAATTCAATGCCCTGTTGTACTTCATAACTGCAGTTCATCAAATCACATCCTCTGATAGAAGTTCGGCTAGGCCGAATCTTGTGTACCCTCCACCATGGATTGCGTAGAAACTTCTACGAAAGACTGTCATCCACAAATTTCAACTCACATGGGGATCGATTTATATGGGAGCTATATATTATTATGGACTGATAGGAACCAATTCCTGCATGGTTGTTGGATACCCTATACTAACATCACGTACCAAATTTCAACCGAATGGAAAGAATTTTGCTCTTCCAAGGTGCTCTGGAGGTCAAATCTGGGGATCGGTTTATATGGGGCCTATATATAATTATGGACCGATATCGACCAATTTTTGCATGGGTGTTTGTGGCCATGGACCAATTTTTGCATGGTTGTTAGAGACCATATACTAACACCATGTACCAAATTTCTGCCGGATCGGATGAAAATTGTTTCTCTTAGAGGCTCTGCAAGTCAAATCGGGGGATCGGTTTATACGGGGGCTATATATACCCTTCAGTTCTTGGGACTGGTCCCAAACCGGTCGATTCACCTGTCCTTTATAGCCGGTACAGGTCCTTTAACTGGTTAGGTGACCGGTGAAATTAACATGGGGTTGTCATAGGAAGGGTCAATTGACCCCCACATAGATACCTACAAACCAATCCTTTGACCGGTTGTTTTCAACCCACCAATTAACCAGTTCAAATAGACATGTTCTAAAAAAACAAAATTTCCCACCAATTTTACTTCTTATTTCTATCAATGTTTTTTTTATTTGTCTTATGTTATTTTATCTAATTTTTACAATATGAAAAACTTTTTCGCTCCGGCCAGGTTTTGAACCTGGGTTTACTGGCAGCATAACAAAACGCCTTAACGCATTCAGCCACAAACGCCATTGAACACCCAGCTTTGCAACGTCAATTTAAATGTTTGTGATATTGGTAGAAAATGAACAAATGTAGGGAAAATATAACTTAAAAAAAATCTAAAAATAGAACTGTCCCTGTTATAGATGCAAAAGGGCCAGAAATGTGTTAATTAACCCTGTGATAGAGACATTTGAACCGGTTAGGGGATAGGTTCATTGTGGTCTAGAGACAAATTCATGAAGTGGCTACCAATTGGCTAAATACAACCAGTCCCATGACCGGTATAAAATTCCAATTGCTTGGAAAAAGGGGTCAATTGGCACCAAAAAAACTGAAGGGTAATTATGGACCGATGTGGACCAATTTTTGCATGGTTGTTAGAGACCATATACTAACACCATGTACCAAATTTCAGCCGGATCGGATGAAATTTGCTTCTCTTATATGCCTCGCAAGCCAAATTTGGGGGTCCGTTTATATGGGGGCTATACGTAAAAGTGGGCCGATATGGCCCATTTGCAATACCATCCGACCTACATCAATAAAAACTATTTGTGCAAAGTTTCAAGTCGATAGCTTGTTTCGTTCGGAAGTTGCGATTTCAACAGACGGACGGACATGCTCAGATCGACTCAGAATTTCACCACGACCCAGAATATATATACTTTATGGGGTCTTAGAACAATATTTCGATGTATTACAAACGGAATGACAAAGTTAATATACCCCCATCCTATGATGGAGGGTATAAAAATGAACTAATATTAAAGAAGAACATCATTGGCGTCAAATCATGACAATTTTAACCATACAGAATCGTACTAAAATGGTCTTTTGCTTTAGTTCATATTGAACTTACGTGTATGGTCATTGAACTTTATACCCACGTTTAGTTCATAAAATGTTTGAGACAAACGAAAATTTCATTGGGCTGTGGAAAATTTCGAAAACCAATAATAAAATTTAACTACAAACTAGAGGTGTGCACGTGACACGAAATTGTCGTGACTCACGAAAATTTTCGTGCATCACGCGTGAGTCGTGAGTCACGCTGATGGTCCCAGCAAAAAATTGGAAGTGCTTCTAAAGGCACAACTTTAAAAGCACTTCCAAAAATGTTCTCCCAAAGATGTTCTTTATTTTAACTACTCAGGAAGTTCTTTTTATTTAATTTTTTGTAACTCGATTTTTTTAAGTGAAATTTATTTTTAAAGTGAAATTTATTTTTATTTATTTCTGAAGAAAGTAGTATGAGACTTTCTGTGAAAAAGAGAAAACTAAAACCTTGGCAGAAAGTGGCAGGGCACTTTCTTTTAACAAAATAAAAGGGAGAAGTCATATGTAGCTAATGACTTCTTAGGCGCGTAGATTTCAGAGAGTAGAAATCTACTACAAATCCTATCGAGCAATGTAGGAAATGATTACCTATAGCGGGGAGAAAAATAGAGCGAGACCAAGTTCAGTTTTATAAGTACAATTTATTTTACCATCCTTTGAGCGATGTTGATACTTCCGCTGACGTTGACAAAAGAGGAAGTTACATTTTGTATTTTAATTAAGAAACTCCTCATTGTTCGTAAAATTGACAGATAAAAATACTACCAAATTTATATTACATTTTTAGTACTTAAGAGCTTACACTAAATACAGCGTATCACATATATTATTGTTAAACAAGGTTTAACAATTTCAAATAGGTTAAAACATATTACGAATTTATAAAATGTTACAAGTTATTTAAATTTAGCCGAAAAAATGTTAAATCCTTTCTAGAAAAATTGCAAATTTTTGAAAATATTTGATGACAAACGTTCCAGACAAGCGTTAGTTATAATGCACTAAAATTCATAAAGAATTTTAAAAATTATTTATTTGTCAAAATATCACAAAAATTCTTAATTTACATCAAAAACACTGAATTCACCTCACACCTTAAGAAGTGATGCACATTCAGTGCAGCGGCTGTTGAAATGTTGGACATCCGTCCTATGATAAGCCCATGTTAAATTCCGGTTCCAACACTTCCGGTTCCAAAAAGAATATTTTCACTACTTTTTTTGGCATCGTTTTTTTTTTTTTTTTTTTTTTTTACCGGGTACCATTTAAGAGATTTCTCCTTCGTTATCAAATTATTGCGAGAAAAGTTGATATCGAGGAGTGTTCGAAAATTTTTCTGCTTTTTTTAGCATTGAACTTATTTGTACGACCATTGAAATTTATACAGACGCTTAGTTCATAAAATTTTTGAGACATACTTGATGTCAAGAAAATTCCATTGTGATGGGGAAATTTTCTAAAAAAAAAAAATTTTAAAATTAACTAAAAACAAGTATGTAGGGCCGTAAGTTCGGCCAGGCCGAATCTTATGTACCCTCCACCATGGATTGCGTATAAACTTCTACTGAAGACTGTCATCTACAATCGAATTACTTGGGTTGCGATAACACTTACCGATGGCAAGGTATCTTAAAACTTCCTAACACTGTAATATATACCACATAGTCCATACGTGGTATATATTAATCTAAAAAAGCCGATTAAATACGTATATAATTAAGTTTACAGTTTCTATAAAAATAAAATTTTGACAACATATTCTATAGAAGCATCGGCTTATATGGGGGCTATATATAATTATGGACCGATATGGACCACTTTTGGCATCGTTATTAGCGACAATATACTAACACCACGTACCAAATTTCAATCGGATCGGATGACTTTTGCTCCACTAAGAGGCTCCGGAGGTCAAATCTGGGGATCGGTTTATATGGGGACTCTATATAATTATGGGGCGATGTGGACCAATTTTTACATGGTCATTAGAGAACATATACCAACACCATGTACCAAATTTCAGCCGGATCGGATGAAATTTGATTCTGTTAGAGGCTCCGCAAGCCAAATCGGGGGATCGGTTTATATGGGGGCTATATGTAATTATGGACCGATACGGACTAATTTTTGCATGGTTGTTAGAGACCATATACTAACACCATGTACAAAATTTCAGCCGGATCGGATGAACTTTGGTTCTCTTAGAGGCTTTGTAAGCCAAATCGGAGGATCGGTTTATATGGGGGCTATATGTAATTATGGACCGATATGGACCAATTGTTGCATGGTTGTTAGAGACCATATACTAACACCATGTACCAAATTTCAGCCGGATCGGATGAAATTTGCTTCTCTTAGAGCAATCACAAGCCAAATTTGGGGGTCCGTTTTTATAGGGGGACTATACGTAAAAGTGGACCGATATGGCCCATTTGCAATACCATCCGACCTACATCAATAACAACTACTTGTGCCAAGTTTCAAGTCGATAGCTTGTTTCGTTCGGAAGTTAGCGTGATTTCAACAGACGGACGGACGGACATGCTCAGATCAACTCAGAATTTCACCACGACCCAGAATATATATACTTTATGGGGTCTTAGAGCAATATTTCGATGTGTTACAAACGGAATGACAAAGTTAATATACCCCCATCCTATGGTGGAGGGTATAAAAAATATTTTTTTTACGATAAACGTAAATTAGTTTTAGCATTAGTTTAACAACGGGCTTTTTCTAAATATATTACGGCACCGATCAAGAATCTATAAACTTTTTATGGTGGGACTATGAATGGGGGCTTTATACTCGCATTCTATGTATAATGGTGGGTTCATAATCATTTGAAAGTTAATTAGTAATATTTACCATTATTCTTATATTTCGGTTAAAATTATTCTTTTCATTTTTTTTTTCTTTTCTCTACTTTTATTCAAAATATTCAAATAATTCATTGAATTATGAAGAGATTTATTTCTCAATAATTGTATTTTGTTGGCTTACTTCACCCCCCATATATTTTAGTCCCATCTATCTCAGACAGACCATTATCGCTATCACTAAAGCTAAATATCAAAATTGTCATGAATATATTATCCTGACTTTTCTTTTGGTAAATCCTTACGAATTATGACCCGAGTTCAATAGACGGGTGGCTCTAGAGTGGTTGCAAAACAAACAAAATGTGGAACACGTGTTTGGACTTAAAACATCACTTCGTTGTGACTACTGATAGAGGACAAGGAAGCAAAAACAAGTACGGACAGTCAAGGCCCAAAGGGACTTTTGTAATGTAACAACGAAAGAAGTCTATTTACCATACCACGATATGTTGTGGCCAAAAAGGACCAAGACACGGGGATGTTTGACTAACTGGTAAATGTGAGTTTTATGCGACACCACTCACATGTCAGTCGCATATGCCTTAGAGAATAGCAATGTAGCTGTTGTTGTTGTGGCTGTGTATCTTCAACTTTGGAATGAGGGCGTTTGATATGTATCCCTCACTTTCTGCGCTATTATTGTTAGTCATATTGTCGTCTCCCTTTCTTTTGTTTTTCTTAGATGTGTTGACCAATTTCAGTGTCTATTACTGACTTGAGAGTGCTTTGTGGCAATACCACCACCACCCTTTGTAGAAATGCTAACAAGTCAAAATTGTCATTCACACATGAAATTGAAATAGAAACAAGTTTCAGCGAGTGGCAAGTGCATAAATATTTGTTTCATTGAGAATACTCGTGTTCAGTCGTCAATTTTATAATTAAAATATAAAAATGTAATAAAAAAAGAAATTGGTTAAAAAAAATTGTGTTTAGCTTTTTTTAATTCTTCTACAGCAATGCAAAGGATCCGAAAAGTTCTTCCGTCCTATGACAAGTCCATATAAAATTTATTGGGGATGATCCAAGCTTGCACTACTTCCCGATCACAAGTTTGGGATTCGAACTATTGTTTTTTGGAAGCTAAATTTTCTGGGAAGTTGTATATTGTTTTATGAATTTTAATGCATTCTATTGTCATTGGCATCGTCTGAAACGTTTTACCTTAAAAATTAAAAAAAAATCGTAATATTTTTTAGAATAGATTTTGCATTTTTCGGCTAACTTTGTAATTCCGTTTTTATACCCTAAACCACATAGTGTCAGGGTATAATAAGTTTGATCGTCCAAAAAATGTGCCTACCAGAAATATTGATTGTAGACCCTATAAAATTTATACCGATCGACTCAGAATCACCTCCTGAGTCGATCTAGCGCTTGGTGTCCGTCCGTCCGTCTGTCCATGTATTTGTTGTTCACAGGATTCCGGTCGCAATTATTAACTGATTTTGATGAAATTTGGTACAGGGTGTTTCTTGGGCACAAGGACGAACGCTATTGAATTTGGAAGAAATCGGATCAAATTTAGATAGAGCTCCCATATATATGTATTGCCCGATTTCGACAAATGGGGTCACGTTGCGCTTTTTTACAAACCTATCGTCATCAAATTTTGCACATAGTAAACTTTTTCATCACCTTTAAGTCTGCAAAATTTTATCGAAATCGGTTCAGATTTAGATATAGCTCCCATATATATGTATCGCCCGATTTGTTCAAATTTGGACGTAAAGCCCTTATTTATCAACCTATCTTACTCAAAGTTGGCTAAATGTAATCTTCTATAGCACTAACTGCATGTACAAAATTTCATCGAAATCGGTTCAAATTTAGATATAGCTCCCATATATATGTATCGCCCGATTTTGAAAAATATGCCCCTAATAACCTTATTTTTGACCATAGGGGCCTCATTTATTAACTGATCATATTCAAATTTTACACAAGGTAACCTCCTGTGGTATCAATCATACCTGCAAAATATTATACAAATTGGTTCAGTTTTAGATATAGGTCCCATATAGATGCATCGCTCGATTTTGTCATATTTGGCCATAATACTCTTATTTATTAACCTATGTTATTCATATTTCAAATTTTGATGTACTAGCTGATCGTATTTAGACTTACATGTAACTCTTACATAATAATATTGCCCGATTTTTCAAATTTGGATTTATTACCCACAACTAATTGACTGATTTCCACTTTTTTAATAATGGGCTCAATATTAGTAGCATACTAACTCTTTAGGTACAAAATAAACTACACCGAAAGAAAAAGCTTTCGTCACATTGACGATTGAGTTTCATCAATGCGTTTTCGTCTATGCGATGAAAAGTTTCGTCCATGGGAGTATTTCGGTAGTCCACGTGACGAAATCAATCATCAAAGTCAATTTTTGTTCTTTTCATAGTTCGTCACACTGATGATCTAGTTTCGTCTATGAGACGAAATTATTTTCTTCCCGATTCAGCGAAAGTTAACCAACATTAACATTTGATTTAAATTAATTTCGTTTATATGAAGTCCCAATATATGAATTACACATATTAATAGAAGTTGGAAAAAGTTTTAAGTGTTTTATTTTCATGATGTATCAAGGATGCTGGTTTTCGTCAATGCGATGAAAGAATCTTCAAATTGATGAAAAAATCTCAATGCTAACTAAAACATAAAACGATATACGGTGTATATAGTATATAGATGTTTGTAATTTACATTTTTCCATTAGTACTAAAGTGAAACACCTAAAAGTCGAATCAATAGTCAATGTGACGAAACAGTGTTCAATGTGATGATAAAATTCATACGTTCTGTAGATGTGTGTTTATTTCTCTACCTAAAAAACCCACACACAACCAAATGCGTTTGCTACGTTTTGTTTTTAAAATAACTGTACACAGCTTTTATTAGTGAGAGCTAAGTTATTTTTGTTGGGTATTTTATGCTCTCTCCACATTTAACTTAACTCAAACGAGTATTTGAGCAAACATTTGTTCACATGTTTGTCTTTAAGTTGGCTTCCAAGACATATGAGAACAATAAAAGTCGTCAAATTGACGAAAATAGTAATCAAATAGACGAAAAGTTTCATCTACTCCGTTAACATGTATTTAAATACTAATGCAATAACACATCCATACGTAGTTGTGTGGTAGAAATATTGTTTTTTTTTTTTTTCTTTGCGGTAAGAACATTTCAAATGGTTCCTCTCAGTTGTTGAGTTTAGTTCAAAGTGTAAAGGTGGTCGCGCGTGCCGAAAATAAAGGGCTAATGCTTAAAGATGTGAAAGTGAAAAGAAAAACAAAAATGTGAGTAAAAATAAAAAAACATGAAGTGTTATATATGGAAAAAAAATTTAACCAAAATGACGACTTTTTTATTTTTTGGTCAATTTTTTTTTTTTAACATTTATATGTTATATGTTTATGGAAGTATTTCTAAATTTACAGATAAATGCCGCAACATTTTTCGTTCTGTGAAAACCGAATACGGATAAAGAAATTAAAGAATAAAGATTAATTGGATGAGCAAACAATTCAAAACGAAAAGGAACAGTTGGGCACAAAAAGGGTGAGTTAAATTTTGTTCTAAAAAGATCAAATATATTTTACAATAATTTAAAATTTCCATTTTTAAATTCTTCTTTATAATTTTTTTACTCCACAGGATGAACCCATAAAACTTTTCATCTTTGGTAATCTAAACACTAATTAAGGTAACAGAATGTTTGTATGTCAAGATGGTCGATTTATCAAAATCAAAAGCTTTGGTAGATGTGTATGAAAAATTTTGTATACGTTTTTACTTCGTTAGTTGTACATATTTCAAATAAATAAAATTTAAATTTAATTAAAATAAAAAACAATATGGTTCTTTATTAAAAGTGTCGTAGAAAATATTTCTAATAATCAATTTATCAATTTGATGTTTACATCATATTGATGAATGGGTTACGTCAAATTTAGGGAAAGAGTTCTTCGCTATGACGATGGCGTTTGTAGCGATGTGTAATGTGCGGTTTTATGCCGATGTTTAAACAACAATAAATTTCCAGTTTTCATTTTACACGACAGGATGTCTGAAATGGATCTTTGAAATTATATTTCTACCAAAATTATTGATTTTGAATGTAAGGAAAAGTGACCATATTTCTGTCCAACTGTAGTTTTTCCTCCAGAGAAAAAAAAATTCACGAAAATTTTTTCAATTAAAATTTTAATTGAGTTTTAAAACATATCAATTACAAATCTAATGGAATGAACAACCTTTTAATTGCAACAAAAATATCAATCACAAGACTTATTGATATCAATTGTTTTCTTTTTTATGGGGCCCATTTTTTTTTTATTTGACCTTCAATTATTTTTCAATTGATAATATCATTTCTGTGATTGAGAACATTTAAATTAAAGAATTAATTGAATTAATTAATTTGGTGATTGCAGCCGAAATTTTCTTGTGTGTATTCATTTTGCCCCAAATACAATTCACACCATAAGTATGGATTACTGTTAAATTTCACTGATTGGCAACGCTGGGGAGAATATATGCACATATCAATCGGTACAACAAATAGTACATTCTGGGTTACGAATCCAAATCGTACTTTCGACTCTATATAGAATTTTATAATTTTCTCTTTACGAGATATCGATTTCTTGGCGGACATGCGCTCAACAGCATTTCCTTTTTGCTAACCAATTGATATCGTGAGTCCATATAGAAAGCTTACATTAATAAAGCCGAATTTATCTGACATAAACTCTGCCATCCGGTACAAAAAAATATTTGAGATTTCTCACATTTTATATTTCAAAATCAGCTCTTTGTAAGTAAAAATTACTTTGAATCAGATTTTGTGATATTTTTAGAAAAAAGAAACGAAATTTTTTATTTCTTCAGAAAAGACGATTTTTTCTGGTCACGTGATACGAGATTGGAGTACATCCAAACTCTATCAGTGGCCCCCTAACAGTACCAGTCGACCAAGGAAATTTCTGTGTCCCGTGGAGAAACAATTTTTTATGAGAACTGGGCAACATTCAACAATTCTTCCAAATTCTTTATTAACACCACACCTGGAGTTTGCACGAGGGAAGCGTGGAGGGGTTCTCTCTTAGAAACTCAAATTAATCAATGAAGAGAGACTAAGCATAGCAACTATGCATTAAACGACTCCACGGAACAAAGAAGAAAAAACATTTTCATACATGCCAGCAGTAATTCGCGTGTTCTTCTTAAAATTGCATATATACGGGAGAAATATCATTTTAATTTTTTTTGAAAAATACTAATTGTTCCATTTCTCCGGTTTAAAGGAAAGAAACAAATCATTATTTACAAAAAAAAAAAAAATCATTTACGATGATATAAAAAAATCACTAAATACGCAAAAATTAATTTTTGTTAAAGACCACCTCGTGAGGTAACGGTAGTGGTCATTGAAAAAATCTATATTGTTTGAAGTTCTCTATATACCTACATTTTAACCTGCATGATCACTAAATGAGCAATGTTTACAATATTCTAAACTAAAAAAAAAAAAAAGAAAAGAAATGTGTAAAAAAAAAAAACAAAAAAAAGATATGTTAAAATATGATAAAATTTGTTAATACTTTTTTTTTGCAACAATTTCACTACGCTTCTTTCAAAAGAATTATTAACTCTCCTTATCATTACCATGATTAACAATTATTCAAATTAAAAAAAAAAAAAAATATTAAGAAGAATTAGAAAAATTAATCTAGTAAAGGTCTAAAATACGATTGAGGAACACTGTGCATGTAACTGGCAAATTCCATTAATTTACAATTCCCTTTAGCTACATCAATTCACTTAAAAATTCAAGCAAGCTACAAACAACCCAGCGTTTCAACAGTTCGTGGAGGCCTCTTCGTTGCTGATGAATGTTGGTAAGTCAAAATTATTGAGATAATTTTTTAATTGTGGAATTTCCCAGCCTAGCATACGGCCCCCACATAATAATATGTGTAGTAAGAATTGTAGTATAACACTTTCAGCAATTGAGCGAGAAGAGTAAAATTTGAGAGATCAATGACATATTCATACATACTGATATATTGATATGGACTTAAGCGTAAAAACGTAATTGTAATTATTTTCTGCTACTTTCTGCTACCATTGATCTCATCAAATTATTACTATTTCTTAATACCTCCATTCAAATTTCGTCTAGTGTTTACGAAAAAGATGAGAAGAAAAGAATATTTTTAAATTTTGTTTCGATTAAACAGTGTTACCCTCTTTATCAAGTATTTTGATCAAATAATGCTATTATATTTTAGTTTTTTTTTTTTATTTTTGTAATTATCATTATGGTTGAATCTTGAATGCTCGTTAAAGCTTTTCTTATGATTTTTTTTTTATATTTAATGCTAACATAAGTTCTTTTTCTTTCATGGATTGAAATAAAATATTAAAAAAATGAATTGCTAAACTTTTGAAAAGTTTTCCTGTGTGGGATGATGTGTTAGGGCAGGCATTTAGGGTTCCTAGTAAAATTCGCCACTAGGATTCGGATGGCGTGGGTTTTGAGGCATGGGTCTCCATTACATCTGGGAGATCGTGTTAAGAAAAATGATCGGTGTCTTGTGTATTTACCCTTTAATAATTTGTAACCATATTGGGGCTTTTAGTTTGATTTTATTTGTATATGGTTATTTGGTCCACTTAGATTAGTAATGTTTGGATTAGTTTTAATTTTGGAGTCTAAATAAAATATTCTGTATATGACCTGAGGTTAATAGAAAGAGGACACGAACCCCACCTAGACTGAAGCTAGCTCTATAAATGGCTCCAAAGTCCTTTTTTCTTTTTTCCTTTATTGGCAAGATTTTGGATTTTTTTTTTTTGCGAGAAACAAAATCATTGTAACAAAATATGAAACTGTTTTTATTTTAAGATAGGTTTCTTAGCGGTACATTACAGTAAAAAATGGCGCCCAACGTGGGCCGAAAATGTCCTTAGAAATGAGGATTTTCGGTTCCGTATCTGTTAGATAATGTAGATTTCAATTTCTTAACTCAACATGGCGGGAATTTTGTATTTAATAATTGCCTTCGAAATAAATGTAAATGCCTTTCAGGACCTTTAGATACTTGCGATTTGCACCGAGTATTCTAACCGATTGGCCTCTTTATATTCCTTTTCTGAGCGCAGTTGTTACATATGAACGGATCTGGCATGTTCGAGTAAATTTAAGGTGATATATGACATAGGAAGACAAAGAAGCTTAGGTATCAGCACCAACTCTTATTCAGGAATAATATCTGTACTGCTGTTAGCTAACCGATATCCGAGAAGCGTTGGTTATTGAATAGTTTTTGTTTGAGCTGGTTTGTTACTTTTTCTTTGCATGCGTATTAGCCTGAATTTCCATAGACTGGTAATTTTGCTTTTTCTACCGATCATAGTTTTAGTATAGCCCTAACAATCATATCCATACAGGAAAACGAAGTAATTGTACTATTTGAATATTTTTTTTAATTCTTCTGATTTTTACCAATAGTAATCTCTAATTACATATACTAGAAAATTTTCGAAATGTCATTAAGACATAGTCCTCCTATTTCTGCCCAAGGGCAGACGCAACATCAAGAACTGTCTAAAGCCCAAAGTTTACCTTTGGACACAGCTACCAATGCCGCTCCTTCTAATACCAATAATATGGAACAAGCGGTGGGAGCAATGAACTCGCCCGGTTCGAAAAAGAATCCTTCTGACCATTATTGTCCTCTTTGTCAGGAAATCATGAATGAACGAATTGAGTGCTTAATTTTGAGCAAATGCAGTCATGTATTTCACAGGGCTTGCATAGAAAATTTTTTGATGAGTAATAATGAATGTCCGGAATGTCATCAGGCATGTGAACTTGCGGATTTACAGAAACTCTCGTTTCCAAGAAAAGTATTTAAACCCAGGGGTAAACCTCGTGGCGCTTTAAGCAAACATTATCATACAAGGAGTGTAAGTCGTGATGCTTTGGCAGGGACACAGCTCCAAACCCCATTATTAGACTTTAGTATTACCGAGGTACAAAATCACAGTCCCTCGACAAATACTAATTTTCTTGGTGGAAATGAGCCACAAGAAGCAGTTGTAGGGAATTCAAATGCGAATTCTATCGACTATACATTGATTAACCGAATGATTGAAGAAAATTTACAAAGATTGTTGTCCAACATAAACTTAAATCCTAACATTGCATTGGGCAACAATTCAAGAAATCATATTCCTTCGAATGTTTATGCACACAATCTCAGAGTACCAAATTCTCAAAATTGTTCTCAATATTCATCGCCAGTCATACCACCAAGTTCTTTAAGTAGTAATTCTTCCAATTTACCAACCGATAAAGTGACCTCAATTATTCAAAATTGGGGACTCAAATTTGATGGTGTTTCTAATACCCTTTCTGTGGATGAATTTCTTTACCGAGTGGATACACTGACTCGAGAAAATTTTAATGGAGATTTTTCCATAATATGCAGGAATTTACATATTTTATTATCTGGTAAGGCAAGCACTTGGCTATGGCGTTACCGAAAGCAGGTGAACAATATAGAGTGGGAAGATTTTTGTAATGCTATACGGTTCCAATATAGGGATTACAAATCAGATTATGATATACGTGAGGAGTTGCGAAATAGGAAGCAGAAGCTAGGTGAAAATTTTGACAGTTTCTATGAGGCTGTATCTTCTATTCTGGACAGACTTTCTTCATCAATTTCGGATAAAGAACTGATTGAAATATTAATACGGAACTTGCGTCCGGAAATACGGCATGAGCTGTTGTATGTTCAAATAAATTCAATTCCCCATTTACGCAAACTAGTGCAGATGAGGGAAGGGTTTTTAAATGATGAGTTTGTTAAAAGAAATTTGCATGGCAAAAATCTGAATGTTAATCCAGTAAGGAGACAAATAGCCGAATTAGATTTTAGCGATAATTTGGCGGAAACACCAGACGGTGATGAAGGCTATATTGACGCCTTAAAAGAGAGTGAACAAGGCACGCGATGCTGGAATTGCGATGGCCTTGGCCATCATTGGGATGATTGTCTCGAGAAAAGATCTGTTTTTTGTTACGGTTGTGGGGAGAAAAATACATACAAGCCACAATGTGTTAAATGTCAGGTTCGTAAGGCAAAAAACTGCATACGACCAAATGTTCCACGCGAGACTGTTTAAATAGTAAACATGATAATAATATACAGCTTTTAAATCAAAACTCTGATTTGACATATAACTATAAGCCTGACTTGAACAGTAGAAATAACCCGGATGTGACTAACATTACGTACCCTGATTTGACTAATATTACTAGCGAATTCGGAGCTACTTCTACACAGAATGTTCCAAATTTTAAAATTCTGGAAAGGGATAACACTGATAAATTGAGTGAACATTGGTATTCGTCAAAGTTAATATATCCGAAACTTCCTTACCATTTGAGATGGGAGATATATCGAGACAGACGTGCTAAGATTTTCGGAGGAGAATCTGTGGCAGGCGTGGTTATAAAACGACCAAGACGTTCCACGATACGGATGAGGAAATATTATGCGGCACGGAAAAAAGGGGCGAAACTTTTGATTTCGGCTGTGATATCAAACCATAGCGATAAACGATACTATGCCAAAATTTCATTTTTAAATTTCACAGAATATGGATTGTTGGACACAGGTGCCAGCATTAGCTGTATAGGGGCTGATTTGGCAATTATGATTTCTCAAAATATCCAAATTTTTGGAAATGTAAGTCTTTCGCTCGTACTGCCGATAATAAGTCTCAAGAGGTCCTTGGTTGGATTGTTGTTGATGTAACTTTTAGAGACAAAACGAGATCTTTACATTTGTTTATTATACCATCAATTTCACAGAGAATTATTTTAGGAGTTGATTTTTGGAAAAAATTTGATTTATTTCCGAACTGGATAGAGTCCCTTGATATTATTGATAAGGCTGTTTTAAGTAATGACATTCTGTCACATGAATCTGAATTTCGGATTCATCCATCTAACGACGATTCAGGAGATATTGGCGAGAATCACGACTCCAACGTAAAAGTGGTTGAACAACCTCTTTACCCACTCGGGGCCAACGAACGTTTACAATTAGACACTGTGATCTCACTCTTTCCTAATTTTGAGAAAGAAGGTTTAGGTAGGACAACCTTGATTAAACATCATATCGATGTTGGAGATGCCAAGCCGATAAAACAAAGGTTTTATCCGGTATCTCCCGGGGTGGAAAAGGCTATGTATCCTGAAATTGACCGTATGCTGAAATTGGGAGTCATAGAGCCTTCAGATTCGGCATGGAGTTCCCCCATTAGAATGGTAATTAAACCTGACAAAGTGCGCCTGTGTTTAGATGCACGAAAATTAAATGCGGTGACTCGTAAGGATGCTTACCCTCTACCTTCTATTGAAGGCATTTTTGCTCGGTTACCTAAGGCAAACCTTATCACCCAACTAGATCTGAAAGATGCCTATTGGCAAATAGGTTTGGACGACGAATCGAAAGGGTACACAGCATTCACAGTCCCTGGTAGACCACTATACCAGTTTGTGGTCATGCCATTCGGACTGTGCAATGCACCCCAGACGATGTGTCGCCTTATGGACGATATTATACCAGCCGATTTACGATATTGCGTCTTTGGATATCTAGACGATCTAGTTGTGGTTTCGGAAGATTTTCGACATCATCTCACGGTATTAGTGCGGATTGCTGATCAGTTTCGCAAAGCTAATTTAACTTTAAATATAGCTAAGAGTCGATTTGCGGTAACTAGAGTAAAGTATTTGGGATATATTATAGGTGACGGGGGAATAAGCACCGATCCCGAAAAAGTGAGCTCTATAAGGAATTGGCCGACACCACGAAACCTGAAGCAAGTGAGAGGTTTCTTAGGACTAGCAGGATGGTATAGGAGATTCATACAGAACTTCTCCACTGTTGTATTTCCTATCACTGAAACCCTGTCTAGTAAAAAGAAATTCACTTGGACCTCAGAAGCTCAAGTGGCATTTGAAAAAATCAAGGATCTTTTAAGTTCTTCTCCAGTACTCGCGAACCCGGATTTTACGAAAAAATTTTTCGTACACTGTGATGCCAGTGATTATGGCATTGGCGCTGTGTTGGTGCAGTTGGACGACAATGGGGATGAAAAACCAATTGCCTTCATGAGTCGAAAACTTAACACCTCACAGCGCAATTATAGTGTGACCGAGCGTGAATGCTTGGCGGCGGTGGAAGCCGTGCTAAAATTTCGCTGTTATTTGGAGCTTCAAGAGTTCGAAGTGATAACAGATCACTCGAGTCTACTTTGGCTCATGAAGCAACCAAATCTCAGTGGAAGGTTAGCACGGTGGGCCCTTAAACTTCAGGCGTTTAAATTTTCGATCAGCCACAGGAAAGGGAAAAATAACGTCGTCCCCGATGCGTTATCCAGGGTCGAATATGAGGAAATTTCATCTGTAGACATAGAGGGCCCCGAAATAGATTTGAATTCTCCATTTTTTGCAAGTAGTGATTATAAATCCTTACGCAGGAAAATCCTTGACGAGTCTGAACGATGGCCGGATGTGAAGGTTATTGATCGGTTTGTCTATATTCGGACAGATCATTATAACGGGGTGGATTTGGACGAGAATAGCTGTTGGAAGCTCTGGGTGCCGAAAGGTTTACAAAATGAGATAATTACCCGATTTCATAATTCTCCTATGTCTGCACACGGCGGTATGGCCAAGACAGTAGAATTAGTTAGGAGATGGTTTTATTGGCCAAGAATGGTCAACGATATTCGGGATTTTGTTAGAAATTGTGAAACGTGCAGAACTACAAAAGCACCCAACTTCGTGATGAAACCTGAAATGGGGAGGCAAGCCATATCCGAAAGACCGTTTCAGCGGCTTTACGTGGACCTATTGGGGCCATATCCAAGAAGTAGATCAGGCCATATTGGGTTACTTATAGTTTTGGATCACTTCAGTAAATTTCATTGGCTCAAACCTCTTCGAAAATTTACTGCAAGTGTCATTAAGGATTTTTTAGAGAAGGAGATATTTCATTGTTATGGGGTGCCCGAGTTTATCGTTAGCGATAATGGGTCACAATTCAAGGCTAATGAACTTAACGCCTTATTTACGTCTTATGGAATTGAGCACATATATACGGCTTTATATTCGCCCCAGGCGAATGCCTCAGAGCGGGTGAATAGATCGTTGATCGCAGGCATTCGTGCATATTTAAAAGAAGACCATACTCGATGGGACGAAAACGTAAGTGCTATTAGCTGTGCCTTAAGAAATTCGTACCATCAATCTACTGGAGCTTCTCCTTATTATACTTTGTACGGCTTGAACATGATGACACATGGCTCAACCTATAAATTGTATCGAAACCTACAGCAAATCGATGAACCCACCTGCAGACTTACCCGTGAGGATCAATTACAACTAATACGAGGTGATATCAAGAGGCATATTAAAAAGGCCTACGAGACCAATCAACAACAATATAACTTAAGGACTAGAGTACAATCCTTTCAAATTGGGCAAGTAGTCTTACGACGAAATTTCGTGCAAAGTAGCTTGGAGAAACGATTTAATGCTAAGCTCGCACCTCTTTTTGTTAAGGCCCGGGTAAAAGAGAAACTTGGAAATCATTACTATTTACTTGAAGACCTGACGGGTAAACCCATAGGCACATTCCATGCTAAAGATCTGCGCACATAGTATCCTGTTGATTCTTATTTTTTTCATTAACCACATTCTGGCTAATATGGACACAAAAGTTTCCATATTATCCAGTTTTGTAATGTGCGGTTTTATGCCGATGTTTAAACAACAATAAATTTCCAGTTTTCATTTTACACGACAGGATGTCTGAAATGGATCTTTGAAATTATATTTCTACCAAAATTATTGATTTTGAATGTAAGGAAAAGTGACCATATTTCTGTCCAACTGTAGTTTTTCCTCCAGAGAAAAAAAAATTCACGAAAATTTTTTCAATTAAAATTTTAATTGAGTTTTAAAACATATCAATTACAAATCTAATGGAATGAACAACCTTTTAATTGCAACAAAAATATCAATCACAAGACTTATTGATATCAATTGTTTTCTTTTTTATGGGGCCCATTTTTTTTTTATTTGACCTTCAATTATTTTTCAATTGATAATATCATTTCTGTGATTGAGAACATTTAAATTAAAGAATTAATTGAATTAATTAATTTGGTGATTGCAGCCGAAATTTTCTTGTGTGTATTCATTTTGCCCCAAATACAATTCACACCATAAGTATGGATTACTGTTAAATTTCACTGATTGGCAACGCTGGGGAGAATATATGCACATATCAATCGGTACAACAAATAGTACATTCTGGGTTACGAATCCAAATCGTACTTTCGACTCTATATAGAATTTTATAATTTTCTCTTTACGAGATATCGATTTCTTGGCGGACATGCGCTCAACAGCATTTCCTTTTTGCTAACCAATTGATATCGTGAGTCCATATAGAAAGCTTACATTAATAAAGCCGAATTTATCTGACATAAACTCTGCCATCCGGTACAAAAAAATATTTGAGATTTCTCACATTTTATATTTCAAAATCAGCTCTTTGTAAGTAAAAATTACTTTGAATCAGATTTTGTGATATTTTTAGAAAAAAGAAACGAAATTTTTTATTTCTTCAGAAAAGACGATTTTTTCTGGTCACGTGATACGAGATTGGAGTACATCCAAACTCTATCAGTGGCCCCCTAACAGTACCAGTCGACCAAGGAAATTTCTGTGTCCCGTGGAGAAACAATTTTTTATGAGAACTGGGCAACATTCAACAATTCTTCCAAATTCTTTATTAACACCACACCTGGAGTTTGCACGAGGGAAGCGTGGAGGGGTTCTCTCTTAGAAACTCAAATTAATCAATGAAGAGAGACTAAGCATAGCAACTATGCATTAAACGACTCCACGGAACAAAGAAGAAAAAACATTTTCATACATGCCAGCAGTAATTCGCGTGTTCTTCTTAAAATTGCATATATACGGGAGAAATATCATTTTAATTTTTTTTGAAAAATACTAATTGTTCCATTTCTCCGGTTTAAAGGAAAGAAACAAATCATTATTTACAAAAAAAAAAAAATCATTTACGATGATATAAAAAAATCACTAAATACGCAAAAATTAATTTTTGTTAAAGACCACCTCGTGAGGTAACGGTAGTGGTCATTGAAAAAATCTATATTGTTTGAAGTTCTCTATATACCTACATTTTAACCTGCATGATCACTAAATGAGCAATGTTTACAATATTCTAAACTAAAAAAAAAAAAAAGAAAAGAAATGTGTAAAAAAAAAAAACAAAAAAAAGATATGTTAAAATATGATAAAATTTGTTAATACTTTTTTTTTGCAACAATTTCACTACGCTTCTTTCAAAAGAATTATTAACTCTCCTTATCATTACCATGATTAACAATTATTCAAATTAAAAAAAAAAAAAAATATTAAGAAGAATTAGAAAAATTAATCTAGTAAAGGTCTAAAATACGATTGAGGAACACTGTGCATGTAACTGGCAAATTCCATTAATTTACAATTCCCTTTAGCTACATCAATTCACTTAAAAATTCAAGCAAGCTACAAACAACCCAGCGTTTCAACAGTTCGTGGAGGCCTCTTCGTTGCTGATGAATGTTGGTAAGTCAAAATTATTGAGATAATTTTTTAATTGTGGAATTTCCCAGCCTAGCATACGGCCCCCACATAATAATATGTGTAGTAAGAATTGTAGTATAACACTTTCAGCAATTGAGCGAGAAGAGTAAAATTTGAGAGATCAATGACATATTCATACATACTGATATATTGATATGGACTTAAGCGTAAAAACGTAATTGTAATTATTTTCTGCTACTTTCTGCTACCATTGATCTCATCAAATTATTACTATTTCTTAATACCTCCATTCAAATTTCGTCTAGTGTTTACGAAAAAGATGAGAAGAAAAGAATATTTTTAAATTTTGTTTCGATTAAACAGTGTTACCCTCTTTATCAAGTATTTTGATCAAATAATGCTATTATATTTTAGTTTTTTTTTTTTATTTTTGTAATTATCATTATGGTTGAATCTTGAATGCTCGTTAAAGCTTTTCTTATGATTTTTTTTTTATATTTAATGCTAACATAAGTTCTTTTTCTTTCATGGATTGAAATAAAATATTAAAAAAATGAATTGCTAAACTTTTGAAAAGTTTTCCTGTGTGGGATGATGTGTTAGGGCAGGCATTTAGGGTTCCTAGTAAAATTCGCCACTAGGATTCGGATGGCGTGGGTTTTGAGGCATGGGTCTCCATTACATCTGGGAGATCGTGTTAAGAAAAATGATCGGTGTCTTGTGTATTTACCCTTTAATAATTTGTAACCATATTGGGGCTTTTAGTTTGATTTTATTTGTATATGGTTATTTGGTCCACTTAGATTAGTAATGTTTGGATTAGTTTTAATTTTGGAGTCTAAATAAAATATTCTGTATATGACCTGAGGTTAATAGAAAGAGGACACGAACCCCACCTAGACTGAAGCTAGCTCTATAAATGGCTCCAAAGTCCTTTTTTCTTTTTTCCTTTATTGGCAAGATTTTGGATTTTTTTTTTTTTGCGAGAAACAAAATCATTGTAACAAAATATGAAACTGTTTTTATTTTAAGATAGGTTTCTTAGCGGTACATTACAGATGACGAACGAGAATCGTATTTGAAGAATTGCATCATCGCATGGATGAAAGATAATAATCGCAGATACGAAAAATATCATCACATAGATGAAATACATTCATCATCTGGACGTAACATAGTTGTATATGGGATGTAAATAAGTTCATCACAGGGATGAATTCAATTGATCGCTATGATGATAAAATCGTCAATGGGATGAAATGTTACGTTAGCTCATTTTTGATGAAAAATTCGTCACCGTGATGTAAAGATTCATCCTCATGACGTACTTTTTCCTTTCAGTGTATAGCTCATAATATTAGACATTTCTGCTCAGATTGTGACAAGACTCCCGTAAAAATGTACCCCCCTTAATGTTCACCAAAACCTATACCAATGATACCCCACAAATGCTTATGTTTACTAATTCTGTAGGGGTGGTTTAGGGTATGATATAGTCGCTCCCGCCCGACTTTCGACTTTACTCACTTGTTAACACATGGAAATGCCCTCTAATAATCCTGCAAAAATTGGTCCTTACCAATTCATAATTATATATAGCCCCCATATAAACCGATCTCCAGATTTGACCTCCGGAACCTCTGGGAGGAGGAAATTTCATTCGATTGATATTGGATACGTGAAATTAGTATATGCCCTCTAACAACCATGCAAACATTTGTTCATATCGGCCCTAACTATATATAGCCCCAATAAAAGCCAATACCTAGATTTAACTTCCGGAGCCTCTTGAAAGAGCAAAGTACATCCGATCCGGTTGAAACGTGATATATATATATGTCCTCTAATAACCGTAAAAAATTTTTCCATAATTACCCGCCAAAAAAAAACGTCGCCAAAAATGTAATGAACATGTTCTTTTTGGATCCGGAAGTGGTGCAAAATTGACGCAGAAGCGATGAATTTAACATGGGCTTGTCATAGGACAGAAGTCCTCCATTTCAACAGCCGTTGCACTGAATTTGCATCACTTCTTTAGGTGTGATCCGAATTCAATGTTCTGGATGTAAATTAAAAAATTCTGTGATATTTCGTCAAATAAATAATTTTGATAATTTTTAACGGTTTCTTCATTTTTCGAAATGCACACATTTTTCAGATTGGATTTAGCATATTTTTCATCAACATTTAAATGATTTGTACCATTTTATGAATTCTTACTCTGTTTATCGTAATCCATGGTGGAGGGTATAAAAGATTCGGCGAAACTTTCGCATGTATTTACTTGTTATTTTCTCCTTTACTTTCTCACAGCCAAATCTGATTGTTGCAGTAGCGCATTGCTTTTGTACCTTTGTTGACTCTTTTAGCTACCCAATTCCTCTAGCCAAGGGTTGATTTTTGTTAAACAACCTCTTGCGTATTGTTTTGATTTTGTTTTTCACCATTTCACTCCAAAATTTCTTGTTTACAATTCTCACGCGTGTGACTTTTAAATGACAGATTAGTTTAGGCAAATGTTTGTTTTGCGAACGCAGGTCGGTCGTTCGGTCTGTCCTTATACTTGGCAACATCAAACAACATTTGAGTGTTGTAAAATAAGCCGTAAAACGCTTCAATGAATCTACGATACTCACTGTGATATGACATAACGGTATTTTGTTGTTGTGAGTCCACATTTTATTGTATGTCCTTATTAGATAAGACGGTACTGCACTGTGTACACCACTCAGTGGCCACGTTTTTCCATTCACCATATGATGATGGCAATGTAGATGATGATAACATCAATGACAACTCAACCTGACGACACGCCACATGCCTAAGTAACACATTGGACGGGCGTCTTTCCGTGTACGTTATGCCTGTATGTATGTACATTTGTAACTCGTCATTGTCATTGAGTTTTCAAATTAAATTTCATCATCATAAACAATTCTTTATTAAATTATTATCGAAATATATGAGGACACTTGTGATGACATACGAGGGCCGCATTAGAAGGATCGGAATGTGTGAACAAATGAAGAAGAAATGTAAACAAGGGATCCGCATCGGCCCATTTTTTTCGCTCCGCACTGAGAAAACAAACTACGCTCCGCGCCCGCTCTTTTTTTTTTGAGAATATTACAGAACCCACATTGCCTTATATTGCCACTTCATTTATATTTTCCCAGCAAAAAAGAGCTTCCAAAAAAGTAGTTTGGATCCCCAATTTGTGATCCGGAAGTAGTTCAAACTTGGATCATCTCCAATGAATTTGTCATATGACAGAAGTACTTCATTTTGGAACCTTGGCATTGCTTTAGAAGTAGTGGATGAAGAAATTTATAAACCCAAAAAACAAAATTGTTTCTTCTCGAATTTCAATTTTTATTTTTATCAGTATTTTTGTTACACTTTTATTTTCTTATTAACTAATTTTTAAAAAATGAAAAACTTTTTCGCTTCCACCGCGGGTTGAACCTGGCTCTGTTGGCACCATAGCAAAATGCTTTAGCACATTCAGCCACAAACGCTATTGAAGACGATTCATCAAAACGTCTAATCAAATGTTTGTGGCATGAACCTAATATGACACCATGGCATGACAACTTCCTGAGATGTTCTGTATTATTATGAATGAAAAAATAATGAAAGCTGGTTCAAATCTCATCCGCTCTCATAAAATATTTTTCTAAACAATTATTTTTATAAATCGTTTTTGTTTTCGACATACAGTGGCGCACATAAGTATTGGCACATGTTTAAAAACCACATGTTAAAAGTGATATGAAGCTATTTTAAACTAAATAACTTATAATACCCTGTTCCACAGTGTGGCGCAGGGTATAAAAATAGTTTAATATGGTTTGTAGCTGTATTGGGAATCTAGATCATTTTTTATTTTAGACAAATGTTTGTTCTTTCAATATTTAAATTATAAAAACAAATTAAAAAGGCACATTTTTATACCCTGCGCCACACTGTGGAAGAGTGTCATGGTGTCTTTGGCAAAAATGCTCAGGGTGGGCTCCTAAGTCGATATAGCCATGTCCGTCTGTCTGTGAACACATTTTTATACCCTGCGCCAAACTGTGGAACAGGGTATTATAAGTTAGTGCATATGTTTGCAACACCCAGAAGGAGACGAGATAGACACATGGTGTCTTTGGCAAAAATGCTCAGGGTGGGCTCTTGAGTCGATATGGCGATGTCCATCTGTCCGTGAACACATTTTTGTAATCACAAGTATGTGTTTTGGCTCAGAATAGATCCCTATTGATTTTGGAAGAAATCGGTTCATATTTAGATATAGCTCCCATGTATATATTTCGCCCGATATGGACTTATATGGCCCCAGATTACCCTAATTTGCTCAAAATTTTGCACGAGAAGAAGAACTAGTACTATAGTAAAGTGTGCCAAATTTTATTGAAATCGGTTCAGATTTAGATATAGTTCCCATATATATCTATCGCCCGATATGGACTAATACGGTCCCAGAAGCCAGAGTTTTAGCCCAATTTGGTTGAAATTTTGCACAGGGAGTACAATTAGTAGTGTAGTCAAATGTGCCAAACTTTATTGAAATCGGTTCAGATTTAGATATAGCTCCCATATATAGCTTTCGCCCGATTTACACTCATATGACCAAAGAGGCCAATTTTTTGTTCCGATTTAGTTGAAATTTTGCACAAGGAGTAGAATTAGCATTGTTGCTATGCGTGACAAATTTGGTTGAAATCGGTTCAGATTTAGATATATCTCCCATATATAGCTTTCGCTCGATTTACACTCATATGACAACAGTGGCCAATTTTTAACTCCGATTAAGTATAAATTTTGCTCAGGGAGTAGAATTAGCATTGTAGCTATGCGTGCCAAAGTTGGTTGAAATCGGTTCAGATTTAGATATAGCTCCCATACATAGCTTTCGCCCGATTTACACTCATATGACCACAGAGGCCAACCTTTTGCTCCGATTTAGTTGAAATTTTGCACAGAGAGTAGAGTTAGCATTGTAGCTTTGCGTGTCAAATTTGGTTGAAATCGGTTCAGATTTAGATATAGCTCCCATATATATGTTTTTCTGATTTCGACAAAAATGGTCAAAATACCAACATTTTCCTTGTAAAATCGCCACTGCTTAGTCGAAAAGTTGTAAAACTGACTCTAATTTTCCTAAACTTCTAATACATATATATCGAGCTTAAAATTGCTTCAGATTTTAATGTTTCCCATATTTTTTATACCCTGCGCCACACTGTGGAACAGGGTATTATAAGTTAGTGCATATGTTTGCAACACCCAGAAGGAGACGAGATAGACACATGGTGTCTTTGGCAATAATGCTCAGGGTGTGTCCCTGAGTCGATATAAACATGTCCGTCCGTCTGTCTGTAAACACATTTTTGTGATCAAAGTCTAGGTCGCAATTTAAGTCCAATCGCCTTCAAATTTGGCACATCTTCTTAGTTTGGGTCAGAATAGAACCCTATTGATTTTGGAAGAAATCGGTTCAGATTTAGATATAGCTCCCATATATATCTTTCGCCGGATATGCGCAAATATGGACCCAGCAGCCAGAGTTTTACACCAATTTGGTTAAAATTTTGCACAAACATAACACTTAGTCGTATAGTCAAGTGTACAAAATTTGATTGAAATCGGTTCAGATTTAGATACAGCTCCCATATATATCTTTCGACCGATATGGACTTATATGGCCCCAGAAGCCAGATTTTTGGCCGAATTAGTTTGAAATTTTGCACTAGGAGTACAATTAGTAGTATAGTCAAGTGTGCCAAATTTGATTGAAATCGGTTCAGATTTAGATATAGCTCCCATATATATCTTTTGGCTCAATTTGGTTGAAATTTTGCACAGGGAGTAGATTTAGCATTGTAGCTATGCGTGCACAATTTGGTTGAAATCGATTCAGATTTAGATATAGCTCCTATATATATGTTTCGCCCGATATGCACTTATATGGACCCAGAAGCCAGAGATTTATCCCGATTAGCTTGAAATTTTGCACAAGGAGTACAATTGGTAGTATAGTCATGTGTGCCAAATTTGGTTGAAATCGGTTTAGATTTAGATATAGCTGCCTTATATATTTTTCGCCCGATATGGACTTACATGGCCCCAGAAGCCCAATTTGGTAGAAATTTTGCATTAGGAGTACAATTAGTAGTATAGTCAACTGTGATAAATTTGATTGAAATCGGTGCAGATTTAGATATAGCTCCCATGTATATCTTTCGCCCGATATGGACTAATATGGTCCTAAAAGCCTGAGTTTTAGCCCAATTTGGTTGAAATTTTGTGCAGGGAGTAGATTTAGCATTGTTGCTATGCGTGCCAAATTTGGTTGAAATGGATTCAGATTTAGATATAGCTCCCATATATGTCTTTCGCCCGATATGCACTTATATGGAGCCAGAAGCCAGAGGTTTATCCCGATTAGCTTGACATTTTGCACAAGGAGTACAATTGGTAGTATAGTCATGTGTGCCAAATTTGATTGAAATCGGTTCAGATGTAGATATAGCTTCCATATATATTTTCGCCCGATATGGACTTATATGGCCCCAGAAGCCAGAGTTTTGGCCCAATTTGGTTGAAATTTTGCACTAGAAGGACAATTAATTAATAATATTATTATAGTCAGTCAATTAATAATATAGTCATGTGTGCCAAATTTGATTGAAATCGGTTCAGATTTATATATAGCTCCCATATATATGTTTTTCTGATTTCGACAAAAATGGTCAAAATACCAACATTTTCTTGTTAAATCGCCACTGCTTAGTCGAAAAGTTGTAAAAATGACTCTAATTTTCCTAAACTTATAATACATATACATCGAGCGATAAATCATAAATTAACTTTTGCGAAGAGTCCTTAAATAGCTTCAGATTTAAATGTTTCCCATATTTTTTGTTACTAAAATTGTGTTCCACCCTAGTGCATTAGCCAACTTAAATTTTGAGTCTATAGATTTTGTAAAAGTCTATCAAATTCTGTCCAGATCGAGTGATATTTAAATGTATGTATTTGGGACAAACCTATATATATATAGCACCCAACACATTTGACGGATGTGATATGGTATCGAATATTTAGATCTACAAAGTGGTGCAGGGTATAATATAGTCGGCCCCGCCCGACTTTAGACTTTCCTTACTTGTTTTAGAACAAAAGTATTGGCACAGGTATTTCTAAATCAGATTTTTTTGTACATTTAGTACATTTTGTGCATTCCTTTTTGTTTGATAACAGCATCAAACAGTCTAGACAATGAATGGACTAACTTTTTGTTTTATTTATACCTATAATCCCCCATTCTTCCATCAACACTGTGCCAAATTTCATCGAAATTGGTTAATAATAGTGGCCTGAATACTGCGAACAACAAATACATGGTCAGACAGACGGACACCGAGGGCTAAACTGACTCAAGAGGTGGTTCTGAGTCGATCGGTATATATTTTATGGAGCTTAAAATCAATAATTCTGGTAGGCATATTTTTTCGCAGATACCCTGACTATGTGGTTTAGGGTGCTGTGGCAAGACTTATGTGTGGAACTGTATATTTGTGTATAAATATATGTTATTTTTTGCATTAAAAATTAAAAAGAAATAAAAATTCTCGTAATTTGAAAACCCTTCTCAAAAGAATTTCCACGGAAGTGAAAAAGTAAAGCGGCACAGGTTCAAATCCCAATGCGGATGAAATTTAATTTTTTATTATTATTTATTGTACTTTTTATATTGATTTTCTTTTTTTTTGCGAAATTTCATTGTTCAAAACTTAAATTTTCCAAAAAAAATTTGCATCGGAATCGGAAAGGGATTCTTAGATGTATGAGGGATTCCTAAATGTGCTTTAAAAGAAATGTTTGTGGAACAACTTCCATTTTTTTTATTGGGATATGTAGCTCCCATATGAATCGATCTCCAAATATGACTTCTTAAGCCTACTGGGGAATGAAATTACATCCGATCCGGTTGAAATGTGGTACGTTATATATGCATACGGTATATGAAACAAGTATATACAGTAGTAAGTTCGGCCGGACCGAATCTTAAATACCCACCACCATGAATCAAATATTATTGTTTCCTTTAAAAATTCCAGGGGGGTTTGATGACAAATATTCTCACAAGCTGATCAGTTCAACCAGTACGCTTCCCCAAGATAAATTTAAAGATTTTACCTATGAAGACTAGATCATATTCTGGATTTATAAAAACCGTTTTTGTTTGAGTTTTAGTGGAATTATAAACATCTCTTGTAAGTGTGAAAGAAAATGATGAAATAACGCTTTTATCTGAACTCTAATATCCGTCGATTTTTACCCCCATCACACCATAGTTAAATCGGGAGATCGGTCTTATGGGGGCTATGCCAATAACATGAGCGGATACAAATAATATTCAGCACATCTAATTGTAGTTCTAAAATCTTGACCTCAAATCGGAGAGCCGGTTTATAAGGGGGCTATATCAAAAATTGTACCGATACACAATATATTCTGCACACCTATCAAGGGTCCTAAAAACCTGTAGATTTCAAATTTCCACCATTGCACCACGGTGGCTCCCTATTATACCCCCATGACCATTTTATGATTGTGGGTTTATACTCTAATAAACCTATCAGGAAATAAAGTGGCTTATACAGATATTCCTTTTCTGTGGAACACAGATTCCATATGGACTAACTTCCATATGGACTAACTTAGAGAAGACAATATTAAGACATTTTAAAAATTCTGGCCATCGGCATCTGCTACCACAATCCAAGTTATACGATTGTGGATGACAGTATTTACTAGTAGATTTTTGTACGCAATTCATGGTAGAGGATATAAGTTTCGGCCTGGCTGAAATTTCGACCGTATTTACTTCTTTCTTCATTACAATTACCATAGTCAATGATAAAATTTGTTTAACTGCACGTGTCGCGGTTTAATTTTGTTCAAATGATAACCATCAATATGGGTTTGCATTGGAAAAATGCTAACAAAGGCAGAAAAAACGAAAGAGAAGAAAATCATCCTGAAAAGCAAACTAATTTCTCTTATCAGTCGACAACATGTAAAATACTGTAAACATTTTTCCAAAAAGCAATATCAATGCGACACAATGCCTTGCAATGCGTCCCTTATCATGAATGATGGCATTATGACTTAATTTTTTATTAATGCGATTATAATCATCATCACTCGTCGTCAATTTTTTTGCTGTATTGTCTTGTTGCCCATTTGGTGTTGTAGTCTAAATTGAATTTTTCAAATCCTGAATGATTCCCATGGTAGATTTGAAGGGATGGTTCATTTTTTCACAGTGCTGTATGTGGAAGGGTGTTGTTTTGGTCTCCTGGTTTGGATTCTGTTTTTTTTTTTTGTCTATTTTGCATTCGCCATGTAACAACGATGGTGGTAGCATTTTATCATTCGAAAGCACCAAATGTTTATAAACAATTTTTAAAATTTTTCTTATTCCATTTTCATTGAGTTTGCATCCAGACAGGCAGTACATTTGGGTTTCATTCTTTCCATTCCCCATCATTACTATTGGGTAATCCTAAGGAATCCAATTTTGTCAGGTTTCCATCAAGTAATGTCATTGAAGTCACTATGTCATGTTAATTTTTCACACTGGCAATATGGCATTGACATATTTTTTAATTCGTTTCCCTAGAATGCTTTTCCTCTATAGAAAGTGCAAAGGAAAGGAAGGAAATTATCATTTAATTAATTTGTATCATGATGTTTTCTTGGCGGATATGGCAAATGTGTTGTTGATTTCCATAGTAATTTATTTAGACTCTAGGAAAAAACGGGATGGAGAAATTGGATTTAGTCTACAAGGGTGGGAAGATAAGCAAATAGACTTATCGCCTAATTCAAAGATTCAAGGACCCGGAGAAAGGATACTGACCCAATTTTAGCCGAATCTTACTCATTTTTATATTTTTTGGGATAAAAATCTGAGCTAAAGAGCCTTCCAAAATATCGTGCGCCTCATATACCATTAAAATTTGGACTTCCTGATGAAACATAGATCAACAGCTACATATCGGAAAGAAAGGAAAAGTCGAAACAAAGGGCTATATTCGAAGAAAATGTGGACTGCCCCCTAGGCAGTACCGTTGTTTTTTTTTTTAATTCTCAAGGTATGATTCACATCGACTACCCGTATAAGTGTAAAATGACTTACAGGGCTAATCTGGAACTTATTAGAACGATTTAGTTAATTTTCCGGTGTGTTGTGGAAAGGGGACCTCATCTTGATCAATCAAGCCTGAAATGTAGAGTTTCGTCCAACGATGTGAAAACAATATCTAATTTTTAAATATTTTGGTACACAGAAAAAAAGCATGCCCGGTTCCAAAGATTTTGTCTTTACTTTAATAATTTTGGTATTGATTCCGAGCCAAACCAGAAGCGAAGAATAAAAATAAGCATACTTTTAAGACACAAATCTCTTTTAAATATGGGTTTTGCGTACTTGCTTCTAGGAAGCAAATTTTAATTTTTCGTTCTTTCAGTATGCTATCAAAGTCCTTTAAAAACGACATAACGACAACTTTAGTTTCCAAATTCAGAGTCTTGAAAAACATCTCCTATTTTTGAACGATTTTTTAGTTTGTAGTCAAGATGCAAAAAGACAACAAATTGAAAGACAATTTCATTAATTTTAAAGAATTTTTATGAATTATTAAAGTCAAGTTGAGCTTAGTCCAAAAATGTTTTCTTTCGTGTTATGATACCCATTTTGAAGTCGAATCACTTAATTATAAGGACAACACGACTTCATTGAAAATTTTATCGACTTTTGAACAAGGAAAAAATCTTTATATTAGAGAAATGCGTTTTCTATGCTAAGCAAAATTTTCATTCGTATTTTAAGGACATGAAATCTTTGACCTCACGACAATATTTTTTTCAGTGCTGGGAAGGGTCGTCCGCTCCCTCACGTTTCTTACGTGTATTAAGAAAACTGTCTCCGATTTCTTTGAAATTCATAGAAGATATAGGGTGCTGTTATACAGTTCTAAGAAGTTCATTTGTGTATATCTGATGTTCATGATGTTGCCTAAAGAGTAATGATTTTGGTATTGATTCCGAGTGAAAGAAACAGAATTGCAATAAGGATACATTTAAGACACAAATACTAAAAACGAAATTAGAGCTTATTCATTTTTATACCCTTCACCATAGGATGGGGGGTTTATTAGCATTCCGTTTGTAACACATCGAAATATTGGTCTAAGACCCCATAAAGTGTATATATTCAGGGTCGTGGTGAAATTCTGAGTCAATCTAGCTTTGCCCGTCCATCCGGTTGTCTGTGGAAATCAACCTATCGACATGAAACTTGGCACAAGTAGTTGTTATTGATGTAGTTCGGATGGTATTGCAAATGAGCAATATCAGACCACGATTACGTATAGCCCCTATATAAACCGACAAATTTCATCAGGTCTGGTTGAAATTTGGTACCTGGTGTTAGCATATCTCCAACATTCGTGCTAAAGTTGGTCCATATAGTTCCATAATTATATACAGACCCCATATAAACCGGTCCCCAGATTTCACCCCCAAGAGGCTCTTGTAGGAACAAATTTCGTCCCATTCGGTTAATATTTTGTACGCTATATTTGTGTATGGTCTCTAACAACCATGCAAAAATCCATATCGGTTCATAATTATATATTTCCCCCATATAAACCGATTCCCAGATTTGGCTTTCGGAGCCTCTTCGCGGGTCAAATTTCATCCGATTCCATTGAAATTTTCTATGTTGTGTAAATATATGGCCACTAACAACCATGAAAAATCCATATCGGTCCATAATTACCCAGCAAAAAAATTGGAAGTTGTTCCACAAACATTTCTTTTAAAGCCCATCCCAGAATCCCCCATTGAGTTTTCTCAACTTCCGATGCAGTCCTTTTGGACAACTCCACAAACATTTCTTCTAAAGCGCATCGTGGGATCCCCCAATGATATTTTTCCACTTCCGATGCAGTCCTTGTGGACAAGTATTAGAAAGAACGCAATCAATCTAGTTTAAGTGCAAATTTTTGACAATTAAATTTTACAAAAAAATAGAAAACTAATAAAAAAATAAAAAAATAGAAAACTAATAAAAAAAGTAAAAAGATAATACTAAAAAAATTATTTCATCCCCGCTGGGATTTGAACCTGTGCCATTTGACTTTTTCGCTGGAAGTTCTTTTGAGAAGATTTTGCAAATTACGAGAATTTTTAATTCTTTTGTTGATTTTTAATGGAAAAAATATATTTATACGAAAATATATGCCGAAAATATAAAATAACAAGTATATACGGCCGTAAGTTCGGCCAGGCCGAAGCTTATGTACCCTCCATCATGGATTGCGTAGAAACTTCTACGAAAGACTCATCCTCAATCGAATTACTTAAGTTGCGGTAACGCTTGCCGATGGCAAGGTATCTTAAAACCTCCTAACACCATCTTCTCAATTGTATGTAAGTCCATACGTGGTATATATTAAATCAAAAAAGATCGATCCAATACGTATATAATTCAGTTTGACAAAGTAAACATAAAATGTTTACAAAATTTTCTACAGACATAAAATTTTAAAAAAAATTTTCTATAGAAATAAAATGTTCACAAAATTTTCTATAGAAATAAAAATTTTGACAAAATGTTCTATAGAAAGAAAATTTTGACAAAAATTTCTACAAAAATAAAATTTTAACAAAATTTTCTATAGAAATAAACTTTTGACAAAATTTTCTATAGAAATAAAATCTTTGTAGATTATTTTTGGCTCGAGTGGCAACCATGATTATGAACCGAATAAAATTTGAACAAAATTTTCTATAGAAATAAAATTTTGACAAAATTTTCTATAGAAATAAAATTTTGACAATGATGAAAATTTTATTATGAACCGAAAAAAATTTTATCAAAATTTTCTCTAGAAATAAAATTTTGGTAGATTATTTTTGGCTCTAGTGGCAACCATGATTATGAACCGATATGGACCAGGTTTTGTGTGATTGGACCAATTTTGGTATGGTTGTTAGCGACCATATACTAACACCACGTTCCTAATTTGAACCGGATCGGATGAATTTTGCTCCTCCAAGAGGCTCCGGAGGTCAAATCTGGAGAATGTTTTATATGGGGGCTATATATAATTATGGACCGATATGGACCAATTCTGGCACGGTTATTAGAGACCATATACCAATACCATGTACCAAATTTCTGACGGATCGGATGTAATTTGCTCCTCTTTGAGGCTTCGCAAGCCAAATCTGGGGATCGGTTTATATGGTGGCTATATATAATTATGGACCGATGTGGACCAATTTTTGCATGGTTTTTAGAGACCATATACCAACACCATATACCAAATTTCAGCCGGATCGGATGAAATATGCTTCTATTAGAGGCTCCACAAGCCAAATCTGGGGATCGGTTTATATGGGGGCTATATATAATTATGGACCGATGTGGACCAATTTTTGCATGGTTGTTAGAGACCATATACCAAATTTTAGCCGGATCGGACGAAATATGCTTCTATTAGAGGCTCCACAAGCCAAATCTGAGGGTCCCTTTATATGGGGGCTATACGTAAAAGTGGACCGATACCATCAATACCATCCGACCTACATCGATAACAACTACTTGTGCCAAGTTTCAAGTCGATAGCTTGTTTCGTTCGGAAGTTAGCGTGATTTCAACAGACGGACGGAAGGACGGACATGCTCAGATCGACTCAGAATTTCACCACGACCCAGAATATATATACTTTATGGGGTCTTAGAGCAATATTTCGATGTGTTACAAACGGAATGACAAAGTTAATATACCCCCATCCTATGATGAAGGGTATAAAAACGATGCATGACATAAAAAAATATATATTTAATAAAAAAAATGCCGCTGGTGAAATTTGAACCTGCGTTTCTTATTTTTTCGTTCATACTAATAAAGAACATCTCGACAATCAATTAGAATGTTATTCTTTGGTGTCGTATTGCGAACATATCACAAACATTTGAATTGACCTATCGACGCTTTATGTTCAATGGCGTTTGTGTCTGAGTGTGCTAAGGCGTTCTGTTATGGTGCCAGCAAACCCAGGTTCAACCCCTGGTCGGAGCGAAAAAGTTTTTCAAATTGTAAAAATTATATAATAGAAAAATAATTGTGTAATAAAACATATGGATGTAAAAAAAGTGAACTTGGTTGAAAAATTTTCTTTTCGCTTTTTAAATTTCTTCATTCAAATTAACTTCCGTCCTATGATAAGCCCGTGTAAAATTCATTGGAGATGATCCAAGTTTGCACTACTTCCGGATCACAGATTGGGGATCCAAATTACTTTTTTGGAAACTCTTTTTTTACTGGGTATAGATAGCCCCCATATAAACCGATTCCCAGATTTGGCTTTCGGAGCCTCTTGGCGGGTCAAATTTCATCCGATTCGGTTGAAATTTTCTATGTTGTGTAAATATATGGCCACTAATAACCATGCAAAAATTGATTCATATCGGTGCATAATTATAAATAGACCCCATATAATCCGATCCCCAGATTTGATCCGATGCCTCTCGAGGAGCAAATTTCATCCGATTCGTTTAAAATTGTGTTTCGGTCTTTTGAACTTGTTATACAATACTCTCTTGCTATTAAAATTTTATTTCTTAAAATTTTCTGAAATACAGTTATCAGAACTGTTAGATTGTTGGTTATATTCCCAAAGGTTATCTTTTCTGATGGATAGTTTGTCCCAGACTAGTTCATGAAGGTACATAGGATTCGGTCTGGCCGAACCGTATAAACTTGTTTAATTGAATTTTGAAAAATACCAATTTTTAAGTTGAATGAATGAGATGACTTAATTGAAAAGTTTATCGAATTTTTGACAAGAAAAGAACCTTTAACGGCCATCTTCATGTGGCTCCATTAGGCTTTAACTGTCAGTTAGCAGAAAGTAAATTGCAAATATCTTCTCTCCGGTTATCTTTAACCGAAAAATGTTCGTCAGTTAAGTTCCTATCTGGCCTATGGAATATAAAGCCAAAATGACAGCTTCGTCCATAATACACTTTAAAAATTGGTTAGTTAAAGGAACACTAACGGAGCTTTATGAAAATGGGGGTAAATCATACAAATTAACAAGAAATTTTTGGTTTCACGACAATATTTTTTCAGTGAAAATTGAAGTAATTTGATCCAATTGGCTAAAATTAGTTTTAAGGGTAGTGGATATAAATTTGGAAAAATCATTTTTTTGAGCTTTCAACTTTTTCAAATTTTGCAGTTTTCCAAAATTTTCTTTAAAAATGTTAATATGTTGTTAAAATGAACCACTTTACAACTGCATATCCAGCACGTTATATACATATAAGCATTCCCGTAAGAAATTAAGATGAATTGTATCGTCTATACATACTCTGAGATTTACTATGATATTCCCTTCCCAGCAAAAAAAACATCGCCAAAAAACGCCTTGCCCAAAAGTCGATAAACTTTTCAATGAAGTCGTATTGTATTTATAATTTAGTGATTTGACTTAAAAATGGGTACCATAATATGAAAGAAAACATTTTTGGGCTAAGGTCAACTTGACTTTAATAGTTCAGAAAATTTCTTTAAAATTAATGAAACTGTCTTCAGATTTGTGTTCTTTTTGCATCTTGACTACAAAGCAAAAAAATCGTGCAAATATAAGACATGTTTTTCAACACTTTATTTTAAAGATGTTTTTTTACTTGAAACATAGCATAATTTCTACTGGAAGTCGAGACTGGAAAATAAAGTTGTCGTTATGTCGTTTTTAAAGGACTTTGATAGCATAAGAAGAAAAAAGCTGAAAAAACGAAAAATTAAAAGTTGTTTCCTAGAAGCACGTACACAAAACCCAAATTTAAATGAGAATTGTATCTTAAAAGCATCCTTACTTGTATTATCCGCTTCTTTGGCTCGGAATCAATACCAAAATTTTTAAAGTAAAGAAAAAATCTTTGGAACCGGGCATGCTTTTTTTCAGTATAATAAGACGGATGTCCACCATTGCAACAGCTATTGCACTGAATTTGCATCACTTCTTAAGGTGTGATCCGAACTCAGTGTATTGGATGTAAATTAAAAAATCTTGTCATATTTTGCTAAATAAATAATTTATTTAATTTTTTATGATTTTTTATGCATTCTAAGCTTGTCTGAAATGTTTGGCTTCAAAAATTTTCAAAAGTATGCAATTTTTCTAGAATGAATATTGCATTTTTTTCGACAAAAGTTTTAATAATTTGTACTATTTTATTAATTCTTACTCTATTTTAAACTTATTTGAAACAAAAAAAGTTAAAATCACCCATTAAAAATATGAAAAAGTCGAGTTATAAATAATTAAATTTAAAGAACTTCCTCTGTAGTTAAACTAAAGAACATTTTTGGAAGAGTTTTAAAGTTGTGCCTTTGGAAGAACTTCGAAATTTGTTTGCTGGGTTCCTAATCTAAAGTCGATTAGGAACCGATTAGAATTCAAATAGCCGATTTTCAAAAATATTAGAACACGATCAGTCATTTATAAAAAAAAGTCGACTATAATTGATAATAGGACGACTACTCTAACCTTAAGTTTTCGACTTTTGTATTCCCACTTTGTCTTTAAACTAAAATTCAGAATTTCATATTTTGAGGGGATTTCTCCTTTCCCGATACAACATTAATTTTAAAGATGCATTTCCTATATTTATTCAAATAAAATTTGAATGATTCTGAACTTTTTTTTTTGAATATTTCCAAATTATAAAATATTTTTCATATTAGGTCAGTATTTTTTGTTATAGTAATGCGTCGATAAACTAACATTCGTTATTAAAGAATATAACGTAAGGACTGTATTGTCCTGAATAATGCGGGCACTTTAAGGAAGATTGGATGTACTCATCGGCTTCCTCTCTGATACCTTCCAGCAAGTGGCTTTTATTTATTTTTTCGATTTACATGCTTTTGTATATGGCATTTGTCTGTCTGTCTGTCGTATTAGTTAGTTTGAATGTCATATTAGTTAAGCTGTGAAATGTTACAGAATGCAATAAAATGTAATTAAGTCGAAAAACGTGTCAAAGTCACAGCTTAAAAGGGCAAAAATTGAGACGCGTCCATACAACAGTGAGTGAGAAAATCACTGAGAATTCTTATCATTGCTATCATTCAGGATGGGGTTTGCACCAACTCATAGCAACGTCGAGCCGTTCATAATCAGTTTCCTATGAAACAATGCAAATAACGAACGGCGTTCCTTGTTTGCTCGCACTTTCCAGGTCATCAATTGCATTGCAACAAACCGGAGGAATGGTTGAATTGGGCTACAATGATGATGACTTCGATGATGGTAATAAGTCTGCTATATATGAGACTATGCTAGTCCTTACACCATAGGGGGGTGATTTTGTTGCGTAGAAAATTTACCAAAATCCCTGCATAGGTTTGATCTCTCTCCATGCCTAACATTCGCTTGATGGTGGCAATGGTGGTTGGGTGTTTTCTGTTTGATTAGTACTTAGTTTTATGGTATTGGTTTAAGGATTTGAGACGGACAAACAAACCGTAGCAAAGTGAACGAATCAAACGCAATCAAGCGTTTGTTTTATGTAAAAATATGTTTATGGCTCTGTGACATATATAAAATATTTCCAAGTAAACGATAAACAGTGGGTAAATCTGATCAATATTCCAAAGTATTGTAAAAAACAACTAAGGAAATTCTAAAGTCGAGCGGGGCTGACTATATTATACCCTGCACCATTTTGTAAATATACACCCTCAAAAAAAAAAAATTGCTTCTGTAACATATGCCCCAAACACATTTTGCTTCAAGCATATATATTTTCAGGATTGGTCCAAACAAAATATTGTTTGTATTGTTAAAACATATTATATTTCACTTCAGGCATACACTGGTAGAAAAAACATTAATAAAATTTTCTTTATGTGTATATATTTTTAAGCCGCCAATTCGTTACTTCCATTATTTTACTTGCAGCATACTCTCTAGGTATCTCTTTCTAAACACATATATATGTTTATAGGCTATTTCTAAATTAATATATGTTTGCAAACAAGCATATTATATTTACAAACATTTTATGTCCTAAACATAATATGTTCTAACATATTAACATATATATCCCAAAAATGTTATGCTAGTTTATGAACATTATATGCTTGCACTTAAAAATATTGTGTTAAAAAATTTGAGTTCCAAACATATAATTTTTACACCCAAACATATGAAAAACAGTCTTTTTCGTCCGTGTACAAATTTGATACCATCTCGAATCCTTCAAATTTGTTGGGTACCATATATAACGGTTTATATTCCCATATAATATGGCAGATATTAAAATCTAAAGCCATTTTTACACAATCTTGCAAGTGTGCATTTACACTTTATAGACCCAGCATAAAAATTTGGAAGTTCTTCCAAAGGCACAACTTTAAAAGCATTTCCAGAAGATGCACTCTCAATGAAGTTCTTTATTTTAACTACTCAGGAAGTTCCTTTAATTCAATTTTTTATAATTTGGGCTTTTCATACTTTTAATGGGTAATTTTAACTGTTTTTGTTTCAAATAGATTAAAAACAGAGTAAGAATTCATAAAATGGTACAAATCATTTAAATTTTGTCGAAAAAATTGCTAAATTCAATCTGAAACAAGTATATACGGTCGTAAGTTCGGCCAGGCCGAAGCTTATGTACCCTCCATCATGGATTGCGTAGAAACATCATCTAAACACTGCCATCCACAATCGAATTACTTAAGTTGCGGTAACGCTTGCCGATGGCAATTTTCTATAGAAATAATTTTCTATAGAAATAAAATCTTGGTAGATTATTTTTGGCTCGAGTGGCAACCATGATTATGAACCGATATGGACCAATTTTTGTGTGATTGGACCAATTTTGGTATGGTTGTTAGCGACCATATACTAACACCACGTGCCTAATTTGAACCGGATCGGATGAATTTTGCTCCTCCAAGATGCTCCGGAAGTCAAATCTGGAGAATGTTTTATATGGGGGCTATATATAATTATGAACCGATATGGACCAATTTTTGCATGGTTGTTAGAGACCATATACCAACACCATGTTCCAAATTTCAGGCGGATCGGATGAAATTTGCTTCTCTTTGAGGCTCCGCAACCCAAATCTGGGGATCGGTTTATATGGGCGCCATATATAATTATGGACCGATGTGGACCCATTTTTGCATGGTTGTTAGAGACCATATACCAATATCATGTACCAAATTTCAGCCGGATCGGATGAAATTTGCTTCTCTTTGAGGCTCCGCAACCCAAATCTGGGGATCGGTTTATATGGGCGCCATATATAATTATGGACCGATGTGGACCAATTTTTACATGATTGTTAGAGACCATATACCAACACCATGTACCAAATTTCAGCCGGATCGGATGAAATATGCTTCTCTTAGAGGCTCCACAAGCCAAATCTGGGGATCGGTTTATATGGGGGCTATATATAATTAAGGACCGATATGGACCAATTTTTGCATGGTTGTTAGAGACCACATACCAACACCATGTACCAAATTTCAGCCGGATCGGACGAAATATGCTTCTGTTAGAGGCTCCACACGCCAAATCTGGGGATCGGTTTATATGGGGGCTATATATAATTATGGACCGATATGGACCAATTTTTCCATGGTTGTTAGAGACCATATACCAACATCACGTACCAAATTTCAGCCGGATCGGATGAAATATGCTTCTCTTTTAGGCTCCGCAAGCCAAATCTGGAGATCGGTTTATATGGGGGCTATATATAATTATAGACCGATGTGGACCAATTTTTCAATGGTTGTTAGAGATCATATACCAACACCATATACTAAATTTCAGCCGGATCGGATGAAAAATGCTTCTGTTAGAGGCTCCACAAGCCAAATCTGAGGGTCCCTTTATATGGGGGCTATACGTAAAAGTGGACCGATATGGTCCATTTTCAATACCATCTGACCTACATCGATAACAACTACTTGTGCCAAGTTTCAAGTCGATAGCTTGTTTCGTTCGGAAGTTAGCGTGATTTCAACAGACGGACGGACGGAAGGACATGCTTAGATCGACTCAGAATTTCACGACGACCCAGAATATATATACTTTATGGGGTCTTAGAGCAATATTTCGATGTGTTACAAACGGAATGACAAAGTTAATATACCCCCATCCTATGATGGAGGGTATAAAAATTGTGAATTTTTGAAAATATTTGAGGTCAAAGCGTTAGAGTCCATTCAAAATTATAAAAAATTATAAAAATTTTTTATTTGACAAAATATCACAGAATTTTTTAATTTACATCCAAATGATGCAAATTCAGTGCAACGGCTGTTGAAATGGAGTACTTCCGTCCTATGACAAGCCCATGTTAAATTCATCGCTTCTGCGTCAATTTTGCACCACTTCCGGATCCAAAAAGAACATTTCAATTACTTTTTTGGCGACGCTTTTTTTGCTGGATGAGTGATGCCCAATTCTATGTCAAGCTCAATGACAAGGGACCTTCTTTTTATAGCCGAGTCCGAACGGCGTTCCACATTGCAGTCAAAACACTTATTAAATTAATTGATACAATCATTGTTTTAACCAAACTAAAGCATAATGTTATTTAAGAAAATGAATTAATTGTTCCAATTAACAATTTAATTAAAAAATTTATCGATGTTGATTGCAAAACTGAGTTAATTGTTTAACGGATTTAAATTGGATTGAAGTTTGACTAAATAGTTAAATGAATTAATTAAGAAACTGAGTGAGTTTTGTAATCGACATCAATAAAAATCTTTGATTTTTGCAATCAACATCAATTAAATTTTTAATTGAATCAATTATAAAATTATGGTAATTGTAAGTTTCAAATCAAATCAATAAATGTTTTCATCAAATATTTTTTTTTTTACACAATAAAAATAATTTTCGTGATTGAAGACATTTCAATTAAAAAATTAATAATTGCAACAATTAATTTCGTGATTGAATCATAAATTGTTTTGTGTGTAGCTAAAATCCCAATTCTACGCCCTTTGCTAAACTTCATATAAATCGGATCACAACTTTGTCCACTCTGCCCATATAAGAGTAAAAACAACATTTGCCAAATTTGAAGTCGATTACTTCAATCGAACTGCGATCTAGACATTGATCCCAAACCTTTGTTCACAGACAGAGCATGGCTAGATCGACTCATGAGCCGGCCCTGAACATAATTGCCAAAGACACCAAATGTCTATCTCATTTCCACGGTGTGGCTCAGGGTATAAAAATCACAAAGTTGGTGTTCCACTGTTCATCATTATTATTTGTTTTTCGCCCACTGTACAATGGCAGATCCTGGTGTAAGCTTTCGCCTCTTCCCAGGCATTGTTATTTGTGGCGCAACAATAAAAGTCATCATTGTTGCTTAACAAACAAACGTAACGGCAATGGGTCCAACAAAACAAAATTGACATAAATAAACAATTTGGTATGGGAAAAAAGATTTTAGTGGGCTGTGGACGTCACTCGTTGTGCTTAACCAGCAAATGTCAACTAACCGGGGATCATGCCACAACGTCGCACTTAAATCGAATATAAGTTTCTTGGATTTGTATGGTAGACAACCAAGCAATAATGTGTGTCCCCTTATTTCTCTGCTGTCCTATGCTCATTTACTGGCAAGGATAACATTCAAAATATCCCAGAAATTACATATTCATTAGGGCCGAACCAACAAAATTTCCAATTAGTTTAGTATGACGATAAACTTGTATAGCAAAATGTTAAACTTATAGAGTTTATTTAAATGGCTAATGCACGTTAATGACTGTGGGATCTTAGTTTCCCATCTCCAAAGTGATTATTGTATACCGTATATTTATATGATTTCAAATGCCAACTTCATTTAAGTAAAGATATTGTTTTTATGAGAACTGTTTTATAACATTTAAATTCAACATTTAAAAAAAAAAAATGCAAAACATTTACCACAATATTCATAAAAGTTAAGGTAAACTTTAAACCTATTATTAACATACAAATTTCTTCGATAAACTGTCATTAAATTATTACGAACATGGGCCAGTTACGTACGCAATTATAATCATAGGAATTAATTACAAATCTATCACTTTTTAAGTATTTCCATATATGCTTTACCAGATCTATTGCCTCAAATAATACGATGTCACCATTTTTATACCCTCCACCATAGGATGGGGGGTATAAATATTAACTTTGTCATTCCGTTTGTAACACATCGAAATATTGCTCTAAGACCCCATAAAGTATATATATTCTGGGTCGTGGTGAAATTCTGAGTCGATCTAAGCATGTCCGTCCGTCACGCTAACTTCCGAACGAAACAAGCTATCGACTTGCAACTTGGCGCAAGTAGTTGTTATTGATGTAGGTCGGACGGTATTGCACTTTTACATATAGTCCCCATATAAACGGAGATTTGTCTAGCGGAGCCTCTAAGAGAAGCATATTTCATCCGATCTGGCTGAAATTTGGTACATGGTGTTAGTATATGGTCTCCAACAACCGTGCAAAAATTGGTCCACATTGGTCCATAATTATATATAGCCCCCATATAAACCGATCCCCAGATTTGACCTCCGGCACCTCTTGGAAGAGCAAAATTCATAAAAATAAAATTTTTGTAACAAACGAGTTTTTTGATAAAAGTTTAAAATTTTCGAAGAAATTCAAAAAACTCTAACCAAAGAAAAACGTTTTCCAAACGTTTCTATACCCTCCACCATAGGGTGGAGGGTATACTTTCCGTTTGTAACTCATCGAAATATTGCTCTAAGACCCTATAAAGTATATATAAAGGGTGATACGGTCAAAATTTGGTCAAGGGAAAACGCATGTAAATCGGTGAAATCGTTTATTTAAAAAATCAAATTAAATTTCTTTTTCAAGTTCAATTAGTATAAAATTCAGGAAAAATATTCAGTTAGGCTTTCGCTTTTCCAAATCCGAATTGCCGGGCCTCACGCTTGGCACTTGCCATCAGATTTTGTACAGCCACCTTGTCCACCTTCTTCGCCGCAGAAAGCCAGTTTGCCTTGAACTGCTGCTCGTCCTTAGCAGTTTTTTTGGTCTTCTTTAGGTTCCGCTTGACAATAGCCCAGTATTTCTCAATTGGGCGAAGCTCTGGCGTGTTGGGAGGGTTCTTGTCCTTGGGAAACACCTGCACGTTGTTGGCGGCGTACCACTCCATGGCCTTTTTACCGTAATGGCAAGATGCCAAATCCGGCCAAAACAGTACGGAACAACCGTGTTTCTTCAGGAAAGGCAGCAGACGTTTATTGCAACACGCTTTCACGTAAATTTCTTGGTTGACAGTCCCGGAAGCTATGAAAATGCTGCTTTTCAAGCGACAGGTACAGATGGCTTTCCAAACCAGATATTTCTTTGCGAACTTTGACAGTTTTATGTGCTTGAAAATATCTGCTACCTTTCCCCTTCCTTTTGCCGTATAAAACTCCTGTCCCGGAAGCTGCTTGTAGTCGGCTTTGACGTAGGTTTCGTCGTCCATTACCACGCAGTCAAACTTCGTCAGCATCGTCGTGTACAGCCTCCGGGATCGCGCTTTGGCCGTCGTATTTTGTTTATCATCGCGATTTGGAGTCACTACCTTCTTGTAAATCGATTGTCTGGCTCGTTTTTTGGCTCGATGCACGGTTGTAGACGATACACCCAGCTTATTTGCGGCATCTCGGAGAGAGAGGTTAGGGTTTCGCTTGAAACTACCGGCAAATCTCTTTGTCGTCTCAGCGGCTTCCGGTTTTCGATTTCCCCCCGATTCAGACTTCCTGGCTGTCGACAAACGTTCCCCAAACACTTTAATTACATTTGTAGCGGTTGATTTGGCAACTTTTAGCAATTTTGCCAGCTTTGCGTGAGAGTAGCTCGGTATTTCGCGATGCGCGAGCAAAATTTTGATACGCGCTCTTCTTGCTTGGACGGCATTTTGACAACTGAAGAGTGAATTTCAAAATCGAAATATGAGCAACATTCTACACACACACACCTTCAAAATGAGGGGTGTTCAGGTTTTTTAAATGCAAAATTGAAAGAAATACGTGAAGTTTATATTGACCAAATTTTGACCGTATCACCCTTTATTCTGGGTCGTGGTGAAATTCTGAGTCGATCTAAGCATGACCTCAGTCCGTCCATCTGTTGAAATCACGCTAACTTCCGAACGAAACAAGCTATCGACTTGAAACTTGGCATAAGTAGTTGTCATTGATGTAGGTCGGATGTTATTGCAACTGGGCCATATCGGTCCACTTTTACATATAGCCCCCATATAAACGGCTTGCCGATCCTCTAAGAAAAGCAAATTTCATCCGATCCGGCTGAAATTTTGTACAAGGTGTTAGTATATGGTCTCTACCAACCATGCAAAAATTGGTCCACATCGGTCCTTAATTATATATAGCCCCCATATAAACCGATTCCCTGGATTGGGTTACGGAGCCTCTAAGAAAAGCAAATTTCATCCGATCCCGCTAAAATTTTGTACAAGGTGTTAGTATATGATCTCTAATAGAGGTGTGCGCGTGATTGAAATTTTACTCCCACACACGCACATTCACGAAGCAAAATGTTTATTCACGCACGCTCACGCACGATACGTGTTGTAGCCAATCCCACTTACGCACATTCACGAAATTAAAACCAGTACTCACGCACGCTCACGCACGAACTACTTTTAAAGACTCACGCTGACGCACGATTCACGACAATTCTTGTAATTCACGACAAATTCACGAGCCTCACAACATTTTCCAAACGGAAATCAATAAAGATAACAAACTTCAAAAATAGAATATAGTTCGAGAGCTAAATTAATTTCAGTTAACATACGAGTATGAATTAAATCTTGACTTTTTTCGTGAGCGTCGCGTTGCAGAAATTTTATTCACGCACATTCACGAACAGATTTTATTTCTCACGCACGTTGACGCACGACATATTTATTTTTGTCCCATTCACGCACATTCACGAGACTTGCTTTGGATTTTGTTCACCACTCACGTGATTCACGTGTGAATCACGCGTGTCACGAGAATTTCGTGTCACGCGCACACCTCTAGTCTCTAATGACCATGCAAAAATTGGTCCACATCGGTCCATAATTATATATACACGGATGAAAAAGACTGTTTGTCATATGTTTGGCTATAAACATTATATGTTTGGAACACGAATTTTTAAACGCAATATTTTTGAGTGCAAGCATATAATGTTCATAAACTAGCATAACATGTTTGGGACATATATGTTAATATGTTAGAACATATTATGTTTGGGACATAAAATATTTGTAAATATAATATGCTTTAGAAATAGCCTATAAACATATATGTGTTTAGTTGCTTGGAGCGCTATTTAACAGGGAGCGATATTGAATTAAGTTGGTGGTTGTTGCTTGTTATTACAAAATTAACATTTTATTTTTCCTTGGGCAATTGATCAGCTACTTCTTTGATCCTTACAAACTGTGTGGTCCGCTGTTCGAATCCCCGTCCGGCAAAAGGTAAAATTAAAATAAAAAAAAATCATAAAATTGAATAATTTCTTCTACAATGTTTGTATTACAGAAAAAGGTGCTAAGAACTAAAAAATCTCATGGAAGTGAGAAAGATGTGGGGGAATATACAATTGGGCAGAAACAAAATTTTGAGCATTCAGGTCGAAAACCTATGTTGTTAGCACCTATATTACCTGCTTATTTTCATAATTCATTATGATTGTAAATATATAAATAAATAAATAAAATTTTGAGCACAATATTGTTTGGGAGAATTTTTTTTAAGCATATAATATTTTTGGGTGCAAAATGCTTCCAAGCATATTATATGGTCACATAATAACATATTGTTTTTTGGAAGACAACATTATTGAATTTGGATGCAAAAATACAAAATGTTTGGAACTTAGACTACCCAAACATATATTGTTTAGACCAATATGCTTTCAAACATATTATATATTGGTAGAGATCAAACATATAAATGTTTGGGCAATACCCAAATATGTATATGCTTGAAGCAAAATATGTTTGGGTGTATATGTTACAGAAGCGATTTTTTGTGAGGGTGTAGCCCCCATATAAACCGATCCCCAGATTTGAATTCCGGAGCCTCTTGGAAGGCCAAAAGTCATCTGATTCTGTTGAAATTTGGTACGTGGTGTTAATATTTGGCCTCAAACACCAATGCAAAAATTGGTCGAAATCGGTCCATAATTATATATAGCCCCCATATAAACCTATCCCCAGATTTGACCTCCGGAACCCCTTGGAAGAGCATAATTCATCCGATTCGGTTGAAATTTGGTACGTGATGTTAGTATATCATGCAGGAATTGGTTCATATCAGTCCATAATTATATATAGGTTAGGTTAGGTTAGGTTAGGTTAAAGTGGCAGCCCGATTAAGATTCAGGCTCACTTAGACTATTCAGTCCATTGTGATACCACATTAACTAAATATAATTATATATAGCCCCCATATAAACCGATCCCCAGATTTGACCCCCGGTGCCTTTCGGAGAAGCAAAATACATCCGATCTGGTTGAAATTTGGTACGTGGTGGTAGTCCATATCAGTCCATAATCATATATAGCCCCCATATAAATCGCTTTCGAGATTTGGTTTTGGAGCCACTTGGAGGAGCAAATTTAATGCGAGTCAGTTGAAATTTGGTACATTGTACTAGTATAGAGCCGTTAACAACCATGCCTAACTAGGTCCATATACACGCTCACAAAAAATCGTTTCTCTAACATATACTCCCAAACATATTTTGCTTCAAGCATATACATTTTTGGGTATTGCCCAAACATTTATATGTTTGATCTCTTCCAATATATAATATGTTTGAAAGCATATTGGTCTAAACAATATATGTTTGGGTAGTCTAAGTTCCAAACATTTTGTATTTTTGCATCCAAATTCAATAATGTTGTCTTCCAAAAAACAATATGTTATTATGTGAACATATAATATGTTTGGAAGCATTTTGCACCCAAAAATATTATATGCTTAAAAAAAATTCTCCCAAACAATATTGTGCTCAAAATTTTATTTATTTTGTTTCTGCTCAATTGTATATTCCCCCACATCTTTCTCACTTCCACGAGATTTTTTAGTTCTTAGCACCTTTTTCTGTAATACAAACATTGTAGAAGAAATTATTCAATTGTATGATTTTTTTTATTTTAATTTTACCTTTTGCCGGACGGGGATTCGAACAGCGGACCACACAGTTTGTAAGGATCAAAGAAGTAGCTGATCAATTGCCCAAGGAAAAATAAAATGTTAATTTTGTAATAACAAGCAACAACCACCAACTTAATTCAATATCGCTCCCTGTTAAATAGCGCTCCAAGCTACTAAACACATATATGTTTATAGGCTATTTCTAAATTAATATATGTTTGCATCCAAGCATATTATATTTACAAACATTTTATGTCCCAAACATAATATGTTCTAACATATTAACATATATGTCCCAAACATATTATGCTAGTTTATGAACATTATATGCTTGCACTCAAAAATATTGTGTTTAAAAATTTGTGTTCCAAACATATAATGTTTATAGCCAAACATATGAAAAACAGTCTTTTTCATCCGTGTAGGTCTATAGTTATATATAGCCCTCAGATAAATCGATCCTCAATCACACAAAAATTGGTCCATATCAAGTTCATAATTGTATATAATGTATAATTGTATAATTACCCAGCAAAAAAATTGGAAGTTCTTCCAAAGGCACAACTTTAAAAGCACTTCCAGAAGATGTACTCCCAATGATGGTCTTTATTTTAACTACGCAGGAAGTTCTTTTAATTTAATTTTTTAAAACTTTCTTTGTTTTCATATTTTTAATGGATAATGTTAACTTTTTTGTTTCAAATAAGTTAAAAACAGAGTGAGAATTCATAAAATGGTACAAATCATTTAAATTTTGTCGAAAAAAAAATGGTAAATGCTTTCTAGAAAAATTGCGAATTTTTGCAAATATTTGATGATAAACGTTCCAGACAAGCGTTATAATGCATTAAAAATCATAAAACATTTTAAAAAATATTTATTTGTCCAAATATCACAAAATTTCTTAATTCACATCCAAAACGCCGAATTCACCTCACACCTTAAAAAGTGATGCAAATTCAGCGCAGAGGCTGTTGAAATGGTGGACATCCGTCCTATTGCAAGCCCATGTTAAATTCATCGCTTCTGCGCCAATTTCGCACCACTTCCGATCCAAAAAGAACATTTTCACTACTTTTTTGGTGACGCTTTTTTTGCTGGGTATTTGTAGACTTACCTACTATACATACCTTTTTTGTCTAATATATACCACATATGGGCTAACTAACAATTTAGAAAGCGATGTTAAGAACTTTTAAGATAACACAACCCAATTAATTCGATTGTGGATGACAGTCTTTCGTAGAAGTTTCTACACAATCCACGGTGGAGGGTACATAAGATTCGGCCTGGCGAACTTACGGCCGTATATACTTTTTTTCTTTGCCTGTACGCAATCCCTGGTTTGGGGATATAAGATTCGGTCTGGCCGAACTTTTGATCGTATTTATGTGGTTTTTAAGGTTTAGTGATTTCACACTGGTAGAAAAAGTTTCATTATATTAACGAAATGTGTCATTAAAATTGAATCAACGAAACAAATTCATTGATATAACAAAATTTGTCGTTATTACAACGAATTTTTTGTTAATTAACGAAACGCTTCGTGCTATTAATGAATACTTTCGTTGTGTTAATGAAAATGTTTCGTTGCATCAATAAAAAAGGTTCGTTGGCTCAATTTTAATGAACTTTCCTTTGTGTGTATTATCCCCATTAAGGGATATTTGTTAAATCTTTGCAAAATCTCTAAATGCATGCACTGAAAAAAATATTGTCGTGAGGTCAAAGATTTCATGTCTTTAAAATACGAATACAAATTTTGCTTAGCATAGAAGACGCCTTTCTCTAAAAAAAAGTTATTTTCCTTGTCCAAAAGTCGATAAACTTTTCAATGAAGTCGTATTGTCCTCATAATTAAGTGATTTGACTTAAAAATGGGTATCTTAACATGAAAGAAAAAATTTATAGGCTAAGGTCAACTTGACTTTAATAATTCAGAAAAATTCTTTAAATTTAATGAAATTGTCTTTAAATTTGCTGTCTTTTTGCATCTTGACTACAAAGCAAAAAATCGTTCAAATATAGGACATGTTTTTCAAAACTTTATTTTAAAGAAGTTTTTTACTAGTTAGCATAATTTCTACTGGAAGTCGAGTCCTAATTTGGAAAATAAAGTTGCCGTTAACTCGTTTTTAAAGGACTTTGATAGCATATGAAGAAAAAAAGCTGAGAAAGCGAAAAATTAAAATTTGCTTCCTAGAAGCAAGTACACAAAACCTAAATTTAAAAGAGAATTGTGTCTTAAAAGTATCCTTACTTGTATTATCCACTTCTTTGGCTCGGAATCAATACCAAATTTTTTAAAGTAAAGACAAAATCTTTGGAACCGAGTATGCTTTTTTTTCAGTGTGGATAAGAAAGTATAAAGATCACCATACAAATAATGATCATCGTACTGATAAAACTCTTGCCTATTCATTGTACCATTTTATTAGATTTATGCAAGCAATTGCATTGAATAACGTAAATACCATATTACTCTATTTTTATATAAGTAAAAAAAAAAAATTAAAAACTTACTAACATATAAAACGTGTAGTTATGTTTTCACCTTTTACTTTAAAACCTATGGGCTGACAATGGTTGTCTGGTCGCTGCTGGTGTGTTGAGTTGATGTTTCTGGGTTGCATAAAAGTGAAATGTCAATCAAACTGTCCAAATTGGTTTGTTTTCAGAAGTGTTTTAACGCTTGTTAGACTGTCATTAAAAACAAAAGCAACAACAGCCTTTTGCTGGCAGAGTAAACTTCTACGGTACGCCAACACCAACTCCGTGCCGCAGAAGAATATCAACCGCGATACAATAAAAAAAAAACAACGAGAAAAAAACACCAAAACTTTATACGAAACACTCAAATTACACAAAACATCAGACCGGCAACATTGCAACAGAAAAAATTGCTAATTGCCATGTGTAAAACAGAATTGAAATCGCAGAGAAATTCAAAATGATGAAGAACTGGCCATAGAGGTGGAAATGTCTGGCGAAAAAGAGTTCAGGGAGATGAGACACGACGAGTTGAGACCAATTGGTACCGAACTACAGTAAGACATCAGCACTCCTTGCAAATGGGCTTCAATGTATATATACACATAGGAATTTAGCAAAAAGTGCTACTCACTACAGTGACGGAATGGAATGTTGGCGTTCTACGCTCGAAGAAAATGTTAACTTCTAATGATTCGATGTGTCGATTCAAGTGTAGTTAGTGGCGACCGTGCAGGGACAAAGAGATGGATTGTAAACAGAAGTTCATCTGAAGAACCTCTTAGTAGTATTAGGATACTTTCACAATCTACAATTTCACAATTTGATACTATTTGAACGCAATCCGAGATTGAACAAGAAAGTCACAATGTATCTCTCCGACAGTTAAGAAGTTCACGTCTAAAATCAGTTTTTCAGATATACCACTATATATAATTTGATATATTCGATATGGATGAATTGTTTGCGACTTCCAAATATTTTGCCCCAAATTTTTTGTACTCAATAGTGCTTCAATTCTGACAACATTTACACCTAGAGACGGAATATGATCACTTAAAATATTTTTCAAGAGCATATTGTCACCTTTTCACGACTTTAACGGAGGAACTATGTTGTCCCATTAAACGGTGTTTTTGAAAAGTCGGTTTTTGATTTATCAGAAAATCCCAAGTTGTTTAAATCCCGGGTTTTTATTCGTCTTAAAACTGGTTAACCGGTTAAAACAGACAAATAGAAATTGTTAAAAATTAATTTTAAACAGTAATTTATTGTAAAGTACAAAGAATTAAAAATATATTCTAACAAATTTTTTAAAAAATTTTAAAACAAACTAAGGATAAATTCATTCATCGTTGTATTAAAAAAAATAATGTCGTAAAAGTTCTACCTTTCCAAGAGATATTTTCGTTTATTTTTTTTTTTTTTTTATGAAAATATACGTTTACTAATGATAGTTAACGATAATTGTTCTTGTATGAGGAGAAAAATTTTGGATAATCGACATTTTCTTTTGACCGTAAAAAAATATTTAAAAGCAAATGAAAACAAGTAAGTAAAGTCTAAAGTCGGCCGACTATATTATACCCTTCACCACTATGTTGACCAAAATTTGTGTTACCATCACAACTCCTTCCAAATTTGTTGGGAGTTATTATGAATGTTTATATTCCCACACGCTCACAAAAAATCGCTTCTGTAACATATACTCCCAAACATATTTTGCTTCAAGCATATACATTTTTGGCTATTGCCCAAACATTTCTATGTTTGATCTCTTCCAATATATAATATGTTTGAAAGCATATTGGTCTAAACAATATATGTTTGGGTAGTCAATTTCCAAACATTTTGTATTTTTGCATCCAAATTCAATAATGTTGTCTTCCAAAAAACAATATGTTATTATGTGAACATATAATATGTTTGGAAGCATTTTGCACCCAAAAATATTATATGCTTAATATTTTTCTCCCAAACAATATTGTGCTCAAAATTTTATTTATTTATTTATATATTTACAATCATAATGAATTATGAAAATAAACAAGTAATATAGGTGCTAACAACATAGGTTTTCGACCTGAACACATCTTTCTCACTTCCACGAGATTTTTTAGTTCTTAGCACCTTTTTCTGTAATACAAACATTGTAGAAGAAATTATTCAATTGTATGATTTTTTTTATTTTAATTTTACCTTTTGCCGGACGGGGATTCGAACAGCGGACCACACAGTTTATAAGGATCAAAGAAGTAGCTGATCAATTGCCCAAGGAAAAATAAAATGTTAATTTTGTAATAACAAACAACAACCACCAACTTAATTCAATATCGCTCCCTGTTAAATAGCGCTCCAAGCTACTAAACACATTTATGTTTATAGGCTATTTCTAAATTAATATATATTTGCATCCAAGCATATTATATTTAAAAATATTTTATGTCCCAAACATAATATGTTCTAACATATTAACATATATGTCCCAAACATGTTATGCAAGTTTATGAACATTATATGCTTGCACTCAAAAATATTTGTTTTCCAAACATATAATGTTTATAGCCAAACATATGAAAAACAGTCTTTTTCATCCGTGCATATACAAATATTTATATCTTAACCGATTTGGAGACAATTTTTTATACTTCTACAAAATCACTAGAATTAAAATTTAAAACGGTTACCGTCCTGGGATGAAACACAATGTTAGTAAAAAACAAGTAAGGAAAGTCTAAAGTCGGGCGGGGCCGACTATATTATACCCTGCACCACTTTGTAGATCTAAATTTTCGATACCATATCACATCCGTCAAATGTGTTGGGGACTATATATAAAGGTTTGTCCCAAATACATACATATAAATATCACTCGATTTGGACAGAATTTGATAGACTTCTACAAAATGTATAGACTCAAAATTTAAGTTGGCTAATGCACTAGGGTTGAACACAATTTTAGTAAAAAAATATGGGAAACATTTAAATCTGAAGCAATTTTAAGGAAACTTCGCAAAAGTTTATTTATGATTTATCGCTCGATATATATGTATTAGAAGTTTAGGAAAATTAGAGTCATTTTTACAACTTTTCGACTAAGCAGTGGCGATTTTACAAGGAAAATGTTGGTCGAAATCAGAAAAACATATATATGGGAGCTAAATCTAAATCTGAACCGATGTCAACCAAATTTGGCACGCATAGCTACAATGCTAATTCTACTCCCAGTGCAAAATTTCAACTAAATCGGAGCTAAAGATTGGCCTCTGTGGTCATATGAGTGTAAATCGGGCGAAAGCTATATATGGGAGCTATATCTAAATCTGAACCGATTTCAACAAAATTTGGCACGCATAGCTACAATGCTAGTTCTACTCCCTATGCAAAATTTCAACTAAATTGGGGTAAAACTCTGGCTTCTGGGACCGTATTAGTCCATATCGGGCGAAAGATATATATGGGAGCTATATCTAAATCTGAACCGATTTCAATAAAATTTGGCACACTTGACTATAGTACTAATTGTTCTTCTTGTGCAAAATTTTAAGTAAATTAGGGTAAAACTCTGGCTTCTGGGGCCATATAAGTCCATATCGGCCGAAATATATATATGGGAGCTATATCTAAATCTGAGCCGATTTTGACCAAATTTGGCATGCATAGTTAGAATAATAATTCTGCAATCTCTGCAAAATTTCACGTAAATGGGAGTATAACTTTGGCCCGCTTGGTCATATGGGGCGAAAGATATATATGGGAGCTATATCTAAACCTGAACCGATTTCAACCTAATTTGGCACACTTACCGATACTATTAAACCTACTCCTTGTACAAAACTCTGGGTTTTGAGGCCATATAAGTCCAAATCGGACGAAATATATATATGGGAGCTATATCTAAATCTGAACCGATTTCAACCTAATTTGGCACACTTACCGATACTATTAAACCTACTCCTTGTGCAAAATTTGAAGCATGTCATGGAAAAACTCTGGCTTTTGAGGCCATATAAGTCTAAATCGGACGAAAGATATATATGGGAGCTACATCTAAATCTGAACCGATTTTAAACAAATGTGGCACACATAACGATACCATTAAAAGTACCCCTTGTGCAAAATTTGAAGCATATCATGGAAAAACTCTGGCTTTTGAGGCCATATAAGTCTAAATCGGACGAAAGATATATATGGGAGCTACATCTAAATCTGAACCGATTTCAATCAAATTTACCAAGCATTGGTAAAATATCAATTCTACTCTCTGTGCAAAATATCACGAAAATCGGTAGTAAACTTTGGCCTCTGTTGCCATATGAGTCTAAATCGGACGAAAGATATATATGGGAACTATATCTAAATCTGAACCGATTTGGCTGATATTTTGCAAGTTTTTTGAGACTCATAAAATATTCGGATGTACGGAATTTGAAGAACATCGGTTTATAAACACGCCAATTATGACCAGATCGGGGATAAATATATGTATGACAGCTATATCTAAATCTGAACCGATTTTTTCCAAAATCAATAGCGATTGTCTTTTTTCAAAAAAACGACCCTATGCCAAATTTGAGGACTAACGGACTTAAACTGCGACCTGCACTTTGCGCACTAAAATACATGAACAGACAGACAGACAGACAGACAGACAGACGGACATCGCTAAATCAACTCAGAATTTAATTCTAACACGATCGGTATACAAAACAATGGTTCTCAGACCTTCCTTCTTGTCGTTACATACAAATGCACAAACTTATTATACCCTGTATCACAGTAGTGGTGAAGGGTATAAATATGGGAAACATTTTAATCTGAACCAATTTTGAGGCAACTTGGCAAAAGTGTATTTATGATTTATCGCTCGATAGATATGTATTAGAAATAAAGAAAAATTTGAGTCACTTTTACAAGTTTTCGACGTAGCAGTGGCGATTTTATAAGGAAAATGTGGGTATTTTGGTAATTTTTGCCCAAATCGGAAAATTTGGCAAATTCGGCAAAATTTCACGTAAATCGGACTACAACTCTGAACTCATATAACGGAAAATCGGGCGAAAGATATATATGGGAGCCATATCTATATCTGAACCGATTTCAATAAAATTTAGCACACTTGACTACAATACTAATTGTACTCCTAGTGCAAAATTTCTCTGGCTTCTGGGCCATATAAGTCTATATCGGGCGAAAGATGTATATGAGAGCTATATCTCAATCTGAACCGATTTCAATCAAATTTGGCACACCTGACTATAGTACTTATTGTTCTCCTGGTGCAAAATTTCAAGCAAATTGGGGTAAAACTCTGGCTTCTGGGGCCATATAAGTCCATATCGGGCGAAAGATATATATAGAAGCTATATCTAAATCTGAACCGATTTCAATCAAATTTTCCACACTTGACTATACGACGAAGTGTTATGTTTGTGCAAAATTTCAAGTAAATCAGGGTAAAACTCTGGCTTATGAGTCCATATAAGTGCATATCGGGCGAAATATATATATGGGAGCTATATCTCAATCTGAACCGATTTCTTCCAAAATCAAAAGGGTTCTATTCTGACCCAAAGCAGGAACTTGTGCCAAATTTGAAGGCGACTGGACTTAAACTGCGACCTAGACTTTGATCACAAAAATGTGTTCACAGACAGACGGACGGACGGACAGATGAACATGGCTAGATCGACTCAGGGACCCACCCTGAGCATTATTGCCAAAGACACCATGTGTCTATCGCGTCTCCTTCTGGGTGTTGCAAACCCTGTTCCACAGTGTGGCGCAGGGTATAATAAAGGGTGATTTGTTAAGAGCTTGATAACTTTTTTAAAAAAAAAAACGCATAAAATTTGCAAAATCTCATCGGTTCTTTATTTGAAACGTTAGATTGGTTCATGACATTTACTTTTTGAAGATAATTTCATTTAAATGTTGACCGCGGCTGCGTCTTAGGTGGTCCATTCGGAAAGTCCAATTTTGGGCAACTTTTTCGAGCATTTCGGCCGGAATAGCCCGAATTTCTTCGGAAATGTTGTCTTCCAAAGCTGGAATAGTTGCTGGCTTATTTCTGTAGACTTTAGACTTGACGTAGCCCCACAAAAAATAGTCTAAAGGCGTCAAATCGCATGATCTTGGTGGCCAACTTACCGGTCCATTTCTTGAGATGAATTGTTCTCCGAAGTTTTCCCTCAAAATGGCCATAGAATCGCGAGCTGTGTGGCATGTAGCGCCATCTTGTTGAAACCACATGTCAACCAAGTTCAGTTCTTCCATTTTTGGCAACAAAAAGTTTGTTAGCATCGAACGATAGCGATCGCCATTCACCGTAACGTTGCGTCCAACAGCATCTTTGAAAAAATACGGTCCAATGATTCCACCAGCGTACAAACCACACCAAACAGTGCATTTTTCGGGATGCATGGGCAGTTCTTGAACGGCTTCTGGTTGCTCTTCACTCCAAATGCGGCAATTTTGCTTATTTACGTAGCCATTCAACCAGAAATGAGCCTCATCGCTGAACAAAATTTGTCGATAAAAAAGCGGATTTTCTGCCAACTTTTCTAGGGCCCATTCACTGAAAATTCGACGTTGTGGCAGATCGTTCGGCTATTAATGATGAAATGTCAAAGCATACTGAGCATCTTTCTCTTTGACACCATGTCTGAAATCCCACGTGATCTGTCAAATACTAATGCATGAAAATCCTAACCTCAAAAGAATCACCCTTTAATAAAATATAACTTTCAAAGAAAAACATTTTTGTTTTCATTCTAACCATAACAATTTGATCATAAACTTAAAAATAAGATTCTTTTAATTTGGTAGATTTTTAGTAACAGTTTTTTTACTATTGCATAATCTAAGAATTATGTTGCATAATTTTTCATATCAGGTAAATATTTTTTTTTTTGTATGAAGACGAGAATCTTGTAAGACACCCTATACTGAAAAAAGCATGGCCGGTTCCAAAGATTTTGTCTTTACTTTAAAAATTTTGGTATTGATTCCGAGAGAATACAAGTAAGGATACCTTTAAGACACAATTCTCTTTTAAATGTGGGTGTTGTGTACTTGCTCCTAGGAAGCAAATTTTAATTTTTCGCTTTTTCAGCTTTTTTTCTTCATATGCTATCAAAGTCCTTTAAAAACGAGTTAACGACAACTTTATTTTCAGAATTAAGACTCGACTTCGAGTAGAAATTATGCTATGTTTCAAGTAAAAAACGTCTTTATAATAAAGTGTAGAAAAACATGTCCTATATTTGAACGATTTTTTGCTTCGTAGTCAAGGTGCAAAAAGACAACAAATTTAAAGACAATTTCATTAAATCTAAAGAATATTTCTGAATTATTAAAGTCAAGTTGACCTTAGCCCAAACATTTTTTCTTTCATGCTATGATACCCATTTCAAAGTGAAATCACTTAAGTATAATGACAATACGACTTCATTGAAAAGTTTATCGACTTTTGGACAAGGAAAATAACTTTGTATTAGAGAAATGTATCTTCTATGCTAAGCAAAATTTAAATTCGTATTTGAATGACATGAAATCTTTGACCTCACGACAATATTTTTTTCAGTGTACATTACGAGCATAAGCATAGAAAAAGGGCTAATATAATTGTTCTTGCAATTGAACGTGGCATTTTCTTTGAGCGTTAGAAAACATTTTCATGGTGTACATTGAAAGGCCGTTTTACTATAACAATGAAATGAATGCGGCAGCGATAGCGCGATGTTGCAACAAACTAAACTCAGTCATTTACATGTCAAACTAACTGTCAGTGCTAATAATACAACGCGTGTAGTAATAAAAGAAATAACAATATTATTATCACTCTTTGCTGACATCTCCACCAGCAGACAGACAGACGTACAATAAGGTGGGAAGACGAGAAGGCCAAAACAAGGAAGGAAGCCACTCAAACACAGAGGCAGAAAAGGAACCATTAGTCTACAGACGATCATTAGCGTAGCTAGAAAATTTTCCTAGGGGGGCTATAGCCCCCCTAGCTTAAAATTTATAGACTGAACTTATAGGTTCAATTAATGTTTTATTTCATAAAAATGAATAACAATATAGGCATCAAAATAACTCGACTAATAAAGCAACTAAAAGTAGTTCAACACTTTTCCCAGCAAAAAAATTGGGAGTTGTTCTAAAGGCACAACTTTAAAAGCACTTCCAAAAATGTCCTCACAAAGAAGTTAATTATTTTAACTACACAGGAAGTTTTTTTACTTCTTTTTTTTTTTTAAATATTAATGCGTAATTTTTTTTGTTTTTTTTTTTTTTAAGTAAGAATAAATAAAATGGTACAAATTATTCAAATTTTGCCACAAAAATTCTAAAATCATTATAGAAATTTTTTATTGAATTTTTGAAAATATTCGAGGGAAAACGTTTCAAACAAGCGTTAGAATGCATTAAAAATCATAAAAAATATAAAAATTAATTATTTGGGAAAATATAACAAATTTTTTTAATTCACATTCAAAACACTGAATTTGGATCACAACTTAAGAAGTGATGCACATTCAGTGCAACGGCTGTTGAAACGGTGAACATTCGTTCTATGACAATTTCATATTACATTCATCGCTTCTCCGCCAATTTTGCACCACTTCCGGACCCAAAAAGAACATTTTCACTTCTTTTTGGCTATGCTTTTTTGCAGCATTATTAAGATATTAATTTATGAGAGAATAGTATCAATTATTATTATTTTTAATTAAATTGACTAAACCAGACTAAACAAAATAATAAAGGAGCTTTAGATATTCAACTAAATCAAAAGTTCAACCACAGATTTATTTTATAAATATCAGATTTAAAACATTGCCATCGGCAACTGCTACCACAACCAAAGTAATTCGATTGTGCATGAAAGTCTTTAGCGGAACTTTGTGCGGTTGTATATACTTGTTTACTTTTTAGAAAAATGTAAAATCGTAAATAGGTTTTCAAATTCTGGGGGGGGGTCTAAAATTTTTCTGGGGGGGGTCTAAGCCCCCTCCCCAGAGGCCTTCCTACGCTTATGCAGACGATGGCTTCATTGTTGGGCTAGTGAATAATTCATGTAATGGAGGTGAAAATATTCGTACTCACGCATTCATTTTGTCACGTTAGGATGTCTATTGTTTCCGACAAAAAAATTCGGAATTCGGCTGTTCTAAAGATACAACTTAAAAAAAATCCAAAAATGTCCTACCAAAGATGCTCTTTATTTAAGCTACACTGAAGAAAATATTTACGTGATATTAAAGATTATGTAACCTAAATTTTAGGATGCGAAATTTACAAAATATTAAGGACAAATTTCTTTAAATAAATGAAACTTCTTTCATTAAATTTAGGACATAAATTTTGTAAATTTTCGTCCCTCCGTTAAACTAGCATGTCTTTGAACTAAGGCTAATTTTCCTTACATTAAAGAAACATATTTTTGATTTAAGAAGTTGTCCTTAAATTGACTGATATATTGATATAAGATAAAAACGGTTCAAATATAGGCTAAGCTTTATTTTGAGGATTTGTTTTTACATGAGTACCTCTATTAATAAACCGCGAAAAGAGAATGAACAATTGATAAATGAGATCTGTATCCTAATTTTAATTTTATTGGTCCTAAATTTAAAGCCAGATAGGTCGCTAAAAAATTTCTTTATTTTAAAGAAACCGCATCTTTGGCTAGGAATCAATACCAAAATCCTTAAGGGAAGGTCAAAATCTTTGGATCCAAGTAAACTTGTTTTGAGTGTACACAGGAAATTCTTTTAATTCAATTTTTAGAACACGCGTTTTTATACCTTCCACCATAGGATGGGGGGTATATTAGCCTTGTAATTCCGTTTGTAACACATCGAAATATTGATCTAAGATCCCATAAAGAATATATATTCTGGGTCGTGGTGAAATTCTGAGTCGATCTGAGCATGTCCGTCCGTCCGTCTGTTGAAATCACGCTAACTTCCGAACGAAACAAGCTATCGACTTGAAACTTGGCACAAGTAGTTGTTATTGATGTAGGTCGGATGGTAATGCAAATGGGCTATATCGGTCCACTTTTACGTATAGCCCCCATATAAACGGACCCCCAAATTTGGCTTGCGAGGCCTCTAAGAGAAGCAAATGTCATCCGATACGGCTGAAATTTGGTACATGGTGTTATTATATGGTCTCTAACGACCATGCAAAAATTGTTCCACATCGGTCCATAATTATATATAGCCCCCATATAAACCGATCCCCCGATTTGACTTGCGGAGCCTCTAAGAGAAACAAATTTCATCCGATCCGGCTGAAATTTGGTACATGGTGTTAGTATATGGTCTCTAACAACCATGCAAAAATTGGTCCATATGGGTCCATAATTATATATAGCCCCCATATAAACCGATCTCCCGATTTGGCTTGCGGAGCCTCTAAGAGAAGCAAATTTCAACCGATCTGGCTGAAATTTTTTATATGGTGTTAGTATATGGTTTCTAATGACCATGAAAAAATTGGTCTATATCTGTCCATAATTATATATAGCCCCTATATGAACCGATCACCAGATTTGACCTCCTGAGCCTCTTGGAAGACCAAAATTCATCTGATTCAGTTGAAATTTGGTACGTGGTGGTAGTATAACATATGATATTTAACAACCATGCCAAAAGTGGTCCATATCAGTCCATAATCATTTATAGCCCCCATATAAACCGATCCCGCAATTTGGTTTTGGAGCCTCTTGGAGGAGCAAATTTCATCCGAGTGAGTTGACATTTGTGGAAGACAGTCTTTCGTAGAAGTTTCTACGCAATCCATGGTGGAGGGTACATAAGATTCGGCCTGGCCGAACTTACGGCCGTATATACTTGTTCATATTTTCAATTGGTAATTTTGACTTTAATTTTAGGGCGCCAATTGGTTACTTCCATTATTTTACTTGCAATATACTCTCTAGGTCTCTCTTTCTAAACACATATATGCTTATAGGCTATTTAAAATTAATATATGTTTACATCTAAGCATATTATATTTACAAACATTTTATGTCCCAAACATAATATGTTCTAACATATTATCATATATATCCCAAATATGTTATGCTAGTTTATGAACATTATATGCTTGCACTTAAAAATATTATGGTAAAAAATTTGAGTTCCAAACATATAATTTTTACACCCAAACATACGAAAAACAGTCTTTTTCGTCCGTGTATACCTGTAAAAGTATTGATGTTTTCCGATGACATCATCCTTTTATCTCTCTCCCAGGAAGATTTACATCAAGCTGATCGTTGCATTAAAAATTTATAATTTTTGTCTTTGGGGTTGGAGCTTAATATTCAGAAGTGGAAGTTTATGATATTTATGAAAATAGTATTTTAATCCGCTCCACCATAAAAGGGCCATATTGAATCTCTTTTTGGTATAGCCCTCATATAACCCAACCCCCAGATTAGGTTTGTGGAGCCACTTATAGGAGCATATTTAATTGGATTTCATCGGAAATTTGGTACGTGACAACCATCAAAACTTTGGTCTATATTGGTCCATCATTATGTACAGCCCCCATATAAAGTGATCTACAGATTTGTATTGCGGAGTCTCATAGAGAAGAAAATTTCATCCGACCGATTGAAATTTTGGTCGTGATGTAGTATGTCGCCTTTAGCAACCACGCAAAAATTGGTGCGAATCAGTCAATAGATTGATCTCCAGATTTAATTTCCGGAACTTCCTGGAGGTGCAAATTTCATCCGGGTCTGGTTGAATTTTGGTACATTGTGTTGTATGGGGTTTCTAACCACCAACTCAAAATTGGTCCATAACGGTTCATAATTAAATATAGCCCCCATTTAAACCGACCCCCAAAATCTTACTTCTGGGACGTTTCGTACTTTTAATTAAAAGTTTGTTTGGTTGTAAAAAAATGATATATATCATTCCTTTTGCGAAGAGAATTATTTCAGTGTATTGCAAAAGTTATAAACATACAGCAATCACGGTGATTGCATTTTATATGGTCACGTGTTTCTCTCTGACATTTAGGTGTCAATGAAATAGTGGTACACCCTCAAAAAAATCGCTTCTGTAACATATACTCCGCATTTTACTTCAAGCATATATATTTTCAGGATTGGTCCAAACAAAATATTATTTGTATTGTTCAAACATATTATGTTGCACCTTAGAGCATACACTGGTAGTAAGAAATTTTAATGAGATTTTCTTTGTGTGGATATATATTTTAAGGCACCAATTGGTTACTTCCATTATTTTACTTGCAACATACTCTCTAGGTCTCTCTTTCTAAACACATATATGTTTATAGGCTATTTCTAAATTAATATATGTTTGCATCTAAGCATATTATATTTACAAACAGTTTATGCCCTAAACATAATACGTTCTAACATATTAATATATATGTCCCAAACATGTTATGCTAGTTTATGAAGAATATATGCTTGCACTTAAAAATATTGTGTTAAAAATTTGAGTTACAAACATATAATTTGTATACCCAAACATATGAAAAACACTCTTTTTCGTCCGTGTATCAACGAATCCAGCTGACGATTGAACTTTTAGTTTAGGAAAGAGGCACAGAGAAAGAAAAGGCATCGATCAACGAAAAATTAGCACAAAACCAAAACCCAGCTGTACTAAGTCAAAGCTGATTTCCACTGCTTATTATAGCCCATAACCAGAACATCAGCGGCGTTAACACCACCGCTGCCACTGCCATTTTTGTTAGTTTGTCTCAGTTTCGGTGGTTGCTGTGGAGCATCGTATAATCTATGCTGGGCAAATAAGCGTTCGTATGCGTCCCTCCTTTCATTGCTCATTCCAATTCCCAATTTTTAATTCGGGGAATGCCAGTAAGTCTGAGTAGAGATTGTGCCAGATCTCATTGTGGTGTCTAACATGTACGGGCAGCCAGTAATTATTTCAAGTCGACCTTATGTCTGTCAGTACCAACCTGGCTAAACACTGATGTCTTCCTGGTGGTTAATAGCCCTAAAAACGTAGTCAAGACGCTAGAATCGGTTAACTAGAGTAAACCACAAACCACTCTCCAATGGACAGCTAACATTATGTTGGTTAACATCTTAATCAGAATACTGTTAAGATACTTAATTTGGTAACTTTGTGATAGTCACAAAAATGCTGCACAACAAAATGGTAGCATATTGTCTCCTAAATAGGAAGGTGTTACCTAATCACTGTAGTGTTTATCAGGCTGAAATATTAGCAATAAGAGAGGTGGTACATTGGCTGAGAAAAATATTCCAAAAAAATGTTGGCATTAATATATACTCAGAGAGCCAACCTGCAATAAAATCTTTGGACTCTGTGTTCCTTAACTCATAAACGGCCATCAACAGCCGCAAATCTCTCAACGAGATGGCTGAGCAGTACAATATTCGCCTAATATGGGTGCCTGGCCATAGGAACATACCGGGGAACTGCTAAGCGAATGAGTTAAAAAGGCTAGGAACTACCTTACATATTCCAGGGGAACAAGAATCTGTTGGCTCTTACTGCGTGAGAAGGCTGTTATGATGGCAAATCTTCGATGGGAGAATTGCAAGGATTGTAACGACACTAAGCAAATATGGCCCCATTTAAAATTAAACCGCACACTACTAGATACCCCAGTGCTCTCAAGACGTCAGATATCATTCCTGATATCTGCTGTAACGGGTCGCTGCCTGATAGGCGATTATGCAAAAACTATTGGCGCGAACTATAATGACTAACATATTGTATGAGCTGTCATGATGCGGAGGAGGAATCAATTAAACACCTCTTGTGTGAGTGTCCTGCATTTTGTATAAGACGTAAGTAAATTTTAGGGGCATATAGCTTTAGATTACTGGCGGACCTGGAAAACGTTAACTTAAGCAACAGAAGAAAATAATCGAGAAGTTTCTGATTTAGCGTTGTCTGTCTGTCTGCCCCAGGGAAATCAACAATAGTTGATTGGTATGCAAAATTCAATCGTGGTGAAATGAGCACGGAGGACGGTGAACGCAGTGGACGCCCGAAAGAGGTGGTTACCGACGAAAACATCAAAAAAATCCACAAAATGATTTTGAATGGCCGTAAAATGAAGTTGATCGAGATAGCAGAGGCCTTAAAGATATCGAAGGAACATGTTGGTCATATCATTCATCAATATTTGGATATGCGGAAGCTCGGTGCCGCGCGAGCTCACATTTGACCAAAAACAACAACGTGTTGATGATTCTGAGCGGTGTTGGTGGTGTGAACAGCGACCGGTGAACCGTCTCCGAAGCGTGGAAAGACTCAAAATTCCGTTGGTAAAGTAATGGCCTCTGTTTTTTGGGATGCGCATGAAATAATTTTTATCGATTATCTTAAGAAGGGAAAAACCATCAACAGTGACTATTATATGGCGTTATTGGAGCGTTTGAAGGTCGAAATCGCGGCAAAACGGCCCCATATGAAGAAGAAAGAAGTGTTGTTCCACCAAGACAATGCACCGTGCCACAAGTCATTGAGAACGATGAAAAAAATTCATGAATTGGGCTTCCAATTGCTTCCCCACCCATCTTATTCTCCAGATCTGGCCCCCAGCGACTTTTTCTTGTTCTCAGACCTCAATAGGATGCTTGCAGGGGAAAAATTTGGCTGCAATGAAGAGGTGATCGCCAAAACTGAGGCCTATTTTGAGGCAAAACCTACCAAAATGGTATCAAAAACTTGGAAGGTCGTTAAAATCGTTGTATCGCTCTTGAAGGGAGCTATGTTGAGTAATAAAAAGGAATTTTGACAAAAAAAAATGTGTTTTTCTTTGTTAGACCGGGGACTTATCAGCCAACCTGTTATTTTTGTGTGCAAAGTCCAGGTCGCAGTTTAAGTCCGATCGTTCTCAAATTTGGCATAGGGTCTTTTTTCGGCTCAAAGACGATCCCTATTGATCACCTTTTTCTGTAATACAAACAATGTAGAAGAAATTATACTATTTTATAAATTTAATTTTTTTTTTACCTTTCGCCTGGACGGAAAATCGAACCGCGGACCATGCAATTTGTGAGCCAACACACTATTCACTGAGCTATGTAGCCGTTATTGTCATCAATAGACAATCACCCATAAAAGTTATATTTATATAGCATAGCTTGCGGCGCACACTGTGTCCGCTGCGGCAATAAATCATTTTGGACCTGCTCTCCGATTTTGATGATTTTTGCACAGTTGGTTAAACTATATTACAAAGGTCATGTGTGTAAAATTTTATGCAAATATCTCCATTGGTTTTCTGTCCCGAGCAGCGCAAAGTTGACATATGTGAACAAGTCTCAAATAGGTTAGTTTTCTATGTCATATTTAAAACATTGTTACTTATAAACTATACACCGGGTGTACCTAATAGACATTTTTTCACTTTAAATAGGCATCAAGCATTATGTAAGTTAAAAAAAAAATAAAAATTAAAAAAAAAACAACAAATTATTTTTTTTTATTTTGGGCCAAAAAAATAAACATTTATGATTTTCCGTTAAACTTTTAGTTGTGTGCGAAACAGTGCGAAACATGGAGTCCTATACCAAATTAAAGCTGAGGTCTCAGCTAACAGATTCAAAAAAAAATTGTGTCCATATTTGTCCGCGGCCAAAAAAACAATGGAAAACCAAAAAATTACAGTAAAAAATATGAGTTATGCGTTATTTTACGAGTGCATCAACAACTGCGCACTCTTTCTTTCGTTACAGCTTGTTGTTGTTTTGCCTGTGTGCATGTCTATTACTATAAATAGTATATTTGTAAGATAATTGTGTATAAAGTGCTCGTACACTGAAATTAAAATCATATCAGTTATTTATTTTTTTTTTTTTTAATAAATTTTTACATACCATAATGAAAACTTGAGCATGAGTTGGGCTCGAACTCCAGATGTTCGCACACCAGCCGCCAACTCTATCCACTGAGCTATTAAAGATGTTGGGATTGAATGAATAATAACGTCACTTATTATTACACGCAATGTGTAGAATCTTTTAAAATTGTAGCAGTTCTTGCAGTCATTCTAAAAATATAACCTATGTTGATGTGCATTTTATTTTTGCAAAATTAGAAAATATAACGCTATATATATATCAGTTATTATTTTTTTTTTAAATAAATTTTTACATGCCATAATGAAGCAGGAAGCGAGGAATAAAGACTATAAACGTTATAGGCTATATAACTTGCGCAAGACTGGGCGCTGTTCTACTAACGAAGACGTAATGCATCATTTGTTGATATCCTCCGACCCATACATCAATTCATTAAGAACGAAATTGAAGCTTAAAAAATTAGATTATCACGAAGATGTGAAAATGTTGTTAATAAATTAAATAGAGTGAACTGTACAATTTTTGTATGGGGGTTGTACGGGGGACGGGTGTTACAGTGGGCTGATTTTCTTCATATTTTCAAAACAGCATTTAATAGATGCTGTATGCATTTTTACGAAAAATAAACATTCTAGTTATAAATTTACAGGAGATATGGCATTTTTGAAATATTATTTGTATGGGAAAGATATATACGGGAGCAATATCTAAATCTGAACCGATTTCAATAAAATTTGGCACACTAGACTATGCTACTCATTGTACTCCTAGTGCAAAATTTCAACCAAATTGGGGTAAAACTCTGGCTTCTAGGGCCGTATAAGTTCATATCGGACGAAAGATATATATGGGAGCTATATCTAAATCTGAACCGATTTCAATAAAATTTGGCACACTAGACTATGCTACTAATTGTACTCCTAGTGCAAAATTTCAACCAAATTGGGGTAAAACTCTGGCTTCTAGGGCCGTATAAGTGCATATCGGACGAAAGATATATATGGGAGCTATATCTAAATCAGAACCGATTTTGTCGATACTTTGAAATTTTCTTAATTCTATTATATTAGGAACTCGTGCCAAATTTCATTACTCTCGTACAACTCCTTCTATTTTTGGCCGTCTAATGTATGGGAAGGACACACTGTGCGGCGCCCACGAGCCGATTAAACAAAGTTTATTTAACAGAAAAATACATTTAGTTGGGCGCCGTGGAGCAGTGGTTGCTACGTCCGACTTGCATGCCAAGGGTCGTGGGTTCGATCGCTGCTTCGACAAAAGTTTTTTTTTCTTACATATATTCCAGATATGGTCGGAAGATTCCGAAAAAATGTTCAACATTACATTCTACTATATTAAATTTTTACTATGAACTGTAAAATGTGTCTTATTAAAGACCTAAAGGCAGAAAAGAACAGTGTTTGATATAAACGAAATGGACCGTGTTGTTGATTCAGAAATAACTTTTTTTATTGAAAAAATAAAAACTTTGTAACAAACGAATTTTTTTGGTGATAAAAGTTTAAAATTTTCGAAGAAATTCAAAAACTCTAACAAAAGAAAAACGTTTTCGGTACACGTTTTCCAAACGTTTTATTTTTCTTTGTGTGTAAGACTAACATATTTGTAACACATGCCAAATTTGGTTAAAATCGGTTCAGATTTAAATATAACTCCCATATATATCTTTCGCCCGATTTAGATTCATATGATCACGGAGGCCAAAGTTTCATTTCGAACATTTTGAAGTTTTGCACTGAGAGTTCAATTAACATTTTAGCAATGTGCGTCAAATTTTATCAAAATCGGTTCAGAATTAGCAATTATTTAATATAATAATTTTAGCAATTATGGTCAAATTACCCACATGTTCCTTGTAAAAACGTTACTGTTAAGTCGAAAACTCGCAAAAAGTATTCAAATTTACCTATATTATAATACGTATATATCGACATATAAGCCATAAATGCAGATTTGCGAAATTTTATGCAATTTAAATATTTCAAATATGTTTTTACTAACATTGTGGTCCGTCCCCTCATTAACCTAATAAACTTTTGAGTCTAGACTTTTTGTGAAAGTTGAACAAAAATTTTCCAAATTGGTTCATATTCAAATATTTGTATATGGGAAAATAAAACTTTATATAGCTTCTAACAAATTTGAAGGTGTTAAGATGTTGGTATACATAGTGGTGAAGGGTATAATATAGTGGACCCCGCCAGACATTAGACTTCCCTTACTTGTGCGGGAGCCACCGTAGTGCAATGGCTAGCATGCCCGCCTTGCATACACAAGGTCGTGGGTTCGATTCCTGCTTCGACCGAACACCAAAAAAGTTTTTCAGCGATGGATTATCCCACCTCAGTAATGCTGGTGACATTTCTGAGGGCTTCAAAGCTTCTCTAAGTGGTTTCACTGCTATGTGGAACGCCGTTCGGCAATAAAAAGGAGGTCCCTTGTCATTGAGCTTAACATGGAATCGGGCAGCACTCAGTGATAAGAGAGATGTTCACCAATGTGGTATCACAATGGACTGAATAGTCTAAGTGAGCCTGATACATCGGGCTGCCACCTAACCTAACCTACTTGTTGTAAATATAATATGTTTGGATGCAAACATATATTAATTTAGAAATAGCCTACAAACATATATGTGTTTAGGCAGAGAGAGACATAGAGAGTAAGCTGCAAGTAAAAGAATGGAAGTAACCGATTGGCGCCTTAAAAATATATGTACACAAAGAAAATTTCATTAAAAATGTTTTCTACCAGTGTATGCCTAAGGTGAAACATAATATGTTTCAACAATACAAACAATATTTTGTTTGGACACATCCTGAAAATATATATGGTTGAAGCAATTTTTTGAGGGTGTTCGAGATTTTGTTTATAAAGTGACAAAAAAAATGATTATGTCTAAACAATTTTTTGGAATTTGTCGAAAAAAATATACTTATTTTTGTGAAATCGACGTGAAATCTGCGTTTGTAATACAGTTTAGTTAAAATTTTCTAAAATTAACCAAAAATTTTCTTTCCTAGTGGGTTCACAGTTTTTCGAGTGCAAATAAAATTCTGAAGTCATTTCTCTCCAATTCTATTAACTTTTTTCTTGGGGCCAAAAATTATTTGTATAGAATTTCTTTACAAGAATATAAAGTTTTCAAAACTAATTGGTATATATGAATTAAATAAATGACATTAAGTTAAAATTGCCCTATTTCTGTTTCATATGCAGCGTTGCCAGAATTGTTTCACCAAAAACCGCTAGATTTGCCCAAAAAAATAGCTAAAAAAAGCTAAAAAATGCTAAAAAATAGCTAGAAAAAAAGCTAAATTTTTTTGTATCAAAAGTCACATTTTTGATTGAAATTTAACAAACTTAAAGGCTTTATTTCACTTACAATGCATATTATTTTCATTTTAATTCCACTTCTGTGAGACTGTAACAATATCTAAGGCATATTAGCTCTGTTTGCGTATTCGATACATTTTGATTACTATCACAAATTTTTTACTGGAAGTCCTTCGTTTTGTGGGAGCTACCTTCCCAACACCTCTATTTTATTTACTTGTTATTTTAAAATATTAAATGATCTAATCATGCTTTGGATTTGGTAAAAAAATGATTTGTCATTTTTTTAAATAAAATTTTAGTTTGGATTTGAAATTGTGAAAAATTCGAAATACATTACTTTTATTTAAATTGTAGAAAATACCTATAGTTTACATTTCCCAGTAAAAACATTTTCCTTTTTTTCATGAGCTATCAAAGTGCTTTAAAAACGTGCTAACGCCAACTTAAATTTCCAAATTCAGACTCGACTTCAAGTAGAAATTATTGTATATATACGTTTTTAAAATAAAACTAAAAAAAACATCTTCTATTTTTGAACGCTATTTTGGTTTGTGGTTAACATGCAAAAACTCCTCACATTTAAAGACTTTTTCATTAATTCTTCCTTCTTTCATGAAAACATACCCATTTTTAAGTTGAATCACTTAATTGTAAGGACAAAACGACTTTATCGTCTTTTGGACAAGGAAAACAGTTTATATAAAAGAAATTCACAAATGCTATTATAACCAAAATTCGCGTTCGTATTTTAAGGAGACGACAATATTTTTTTCAGTGCACAAAGCTATTCACATCTACTATTTTAATTTAATAATATCGTAATAACTTTAGAATATTATAATAACATAAAAAGGATAAACGAGTCAAATGATAATATTCCCAATAATTTACTGACAGTTTATCTAACAAATTTGTATGGTAATAGTAGATTTAAAGTTTACGATAACTTTTATGTATATAATGAAAAAACTTTACAACAAGGTGTATTTGCTACAAAAATGCACGCATAATGGCTGGACCAGGGATCCGGAGCGGAGCGGAGCGTGGAGCGGAGCGGAGCAAGCCCTTTTTTTGCCGGAGCGGGAGCGGAGCGGGAGCGGCATTTCTAAAATCCGGAGCGGAGCGGGAGCGGAGCGGTTTCCAAATGAAAAACCGCTCCGCTCCGAATAAAATATTACTTGAATGAAATGTGTAACTTTGAAATTACACTGTGTAGGTAATTTCAAACGTTTAAAATGTACGATATGTATTTTTGTACGTACGTACATTGGGGAAAACACAACGTGTTTTTTAGTAATTGTTTTCAAAAACGGCAAATGTCAAAATATATATCTAGTATGTGTTGTAAAAGTAACAACAGTACTTTCGATCAATTTCATCCCGTATTACTACAAAGATGTTTGTAATGAACGTCAAATAAATGCAATTAAACGATCTTATTTATATTTAATTTTTTAGTTTTTTACACTGAAAAAAATATTGTCGTGAAGTCAAAGATTCCATGTCCTTAGAATAAGAATGCAAATTTTGCTTAACATGGAAGACGCATTTCTCTAAAATAAAGTTTTTTATACCCATCACCATATAATGGTGACGGGGGTATAATAAGTTTGTCATTCCGTTTGTAACACATCGAAATATCGATTTCCGACTATATAAAGTATATATATTCTTGATCAGGGAGAAATTCTAAGACGATATAACGATGTCCCTCTGTCCGTCTGTCTGTCTGTCTGTTGTAATCACGCTACAGTCTTCAATAATGAAGCAATCGTGCTGAAATTTTGCACAACCTCGTCTTTTGTCTGCAGGCGGGTCAAGTTCGAAGATGGGTTATATTGGTCCAGGTTTTGATATAGTCCCCATATAAACCGACCTCCCGATTTGGGGTATTGGGCTTATATAAATCGTATTTTTATCCAATTTGCCTGAAATTTGAAATCTGGAGGTATTTTATGACCGTAAAGAGGTGTGCCAAAAATGGTGAGTATCGGTCCATGTTTTGGTATAGCCCCCATATAGACCGATCTCCCGATTTTACTTCTTGGGCTTATAGAAACCGCAGTTTTTATTCAATTTACCTGAAATTGGAAATCTAGAGGTATTGTCGGACCACAAATACGTGTGCCAAAAATGTTAAGTATCGGTCCATATTTTGGTATAGCCCCCATATAGACCGATCTCCCGATTTTACTTCTTGGGCTTATAGAAGCCGCAGTTTTTATTCAATTTACCTGAAATTGGAAATCTAGAGGTATTGTAGGACCACAAATACGTGTGCCAAAAATTGTGAGTATCGGTCCATGTTTTGGTATGGTCCCCATATAAAACGACCTCCCGATTTGGGGTCTTGGGCTTATAGAAAGCGTATTTTTTATCCAATTTGTCTGAAATTGGAAATCTAGGGGTATTTTCGGACCATAAAGAGGTGTGCTGAAAATGGTGAGTATCGGTCCATATTTTGGTATAGCCCCCATATAGACCGATCTCCCAATTTTACTTCTTGGGCTTATAGAAACCGCAGTTTTTATTCAATTTACCTGAAATCGGAAATCTAGAGGTATTTTCGGGTCATAAAGAGGTGTGCCGAAAACGGTGAGTAGCGGTCCATGTTTTAGTATATCCCCCATAAGAACGATCTCCCGATTTAACTCCTTGGGTTTCTAGAAACCGTAATTTTTATCTGATTTGCCGGAAATTGTAAATATTCTGGTATTTTAGGCTCGGTCCATTTGGTAATGCCTCCATATAGACCGACTTCACTTGAATTGCTTGAAACTCAATGTAAAATTTCCGGATTTTACTTCTACATATTTAAGATTTCAAATCAAGACGCTATTTTATAATTTTCTTGCACACTTACAAGAGATGTTAATGATTCCTCTAAAAATCAAACAAAAATGGTTCTTATAAATCCAGAATCTGATATAGTCCTCATAGGTGAAATCTTTAAATTTATCTTCGGGAAGTGTCCTCAAGTCCTCAAGCCCTCCTAAAATTTCAAAGGAAACCCTAATATTTGGTTCATGGTGGTGGGTATTTAAGGTTCGGCCCGGCCGAACTTAGTGCTGTATATACTTGTTTTCTTGTCCAAAAGGCAATAAACTTTTGAATGAAGTTGTAATGTCCTTATAATTAAGTGATTTTACTTAAAAATGTGTATCATAACATGAAAGATAAAATTTTTGAGGTAAGGTCAACGTGACTTTAATAATAAGAAAAATTCTTTAAAATTAATAAAATTGTCTTTAAATTTGTTTCCTTTTTGCATCTTGCCTACAAAGCAAAAAATCGTTAAAAAATAAGACATGTTTTTCAACACTTTATTTTAAAGACACTTTTTACTTGAAACATAGCATAATTTCTACTGGAAGTCGAGTCTTAATATGGAAAAAAATAACTCGTTAACTCGTTTTTAAAGGATTTTGATAACAACTGACGAAAAAAATCTAAAAAAATGAAAAATTAACATATGCTTCCTAGAATGCTTCCTTTAATGAAGTCAAAATGGATTTAATATTTCTGAAAAAATCTTCAAAATTAATAAAATATTTCAACACATTGTTTTAAAGTCATTATACCCTAAACCACATAGTGGTTAGGGTATAACAAGTTTGATCTGCCAAAAAATGTGCCTACAAGAAATATTGATTTTAGACCCCATAAAATATATACCGATCGACTCAGAATCACCTCCTGAGTCGATCTAGCGCTTGGCGTCCGTCCGTCTGTCCATGTATTTGTTGTTCACAGGATTTCGGTCGCAATTATTAACCGATTTTGATGAAATTTGGTACAGGGAGTTTTTTTGGGCACAAGGACGAACGTTATTGAATTTGGAAGAAATCGGATCAAATTTAGATATAGCTCCCATATATATGTATTGCCCGATTTCGACAAATGGGGTCACGTTGCACTTTTTTTACTAACCGATCGTCGTCAAATTTAGCACAAAATAATCTTCTGTATCACCCTTTAAGTCTGAAAATTTCATCGAAATCGGTTCAGATTTAGATATAGGTCCCATATATATGTATCGCCCGATTTTGTCAAATTAGGTCATAAAACCCTTATTTATAAACCGATCTTACTCAAAGTTGGCGAAATGTAATCTTCTATAGCACTAACTATATGTGCAAAAAATCATCGATTCAGATTTAGCTATAGCTCCCATATATGTACCGCCCGAATTTTCTAAATAAAATAAAACTCAATTGAACAAATAATACAATGTTTGTACTATAATTTTCTCGAAGAGGAGCGGAGCGGAGCGTGGAGCGGAGCGGAGCAATTTTTTTTTCTCGGAGCGGAGCGAGGAGCGGAGCGGTTTTTTTTTCTCCGGAGCGGGAGCGGAGCGGAGCGAAAAAAATGGACCGCTCCGGATCCCTGGGCTGGACTCATTATTAATGTTTCAACTGAGCTTTGAAATATGTGGAAACCCTTATACTTGCAGAAAGGCTTAGATAAAAACGCCGATTTATCCATATTTCAATAGAAACATGTCGAAAATAAAAAAAGCCAAAAATAGCTAAAAGGGCCATGAAAAAAAGCCAGAAAAAAAGCTAAAAGCTAAATACATTTTTTTCCCGCTAAACGTCTTCAAAAAAAGCCAAATCTAGCGGGAAAAAAGCTAAATTGGCAACGCTGTTCATATGTTTTATGAAGTGGTGACGTTGTACATATTAAAAAGTCCAACAACTTAAGAGATCATTATCACCAAGGCATCCGTCTCACAAAAAACACTTTTACGATCTTTATATATCAACCTTGGAACATTTGACAAGCGCCGCCCCTTAGCTTGTCTGTCATATCCATAGAATTTCAGGCAATCTTTTATACTAAGTGGTACTTTTCACGAAAGTGAAACCCATAACTCGTGCCAAGAGTTTTGTGTGCGTTTTTTTGTTTTTATTTTTAATAAACCTATCACCATTATCATTGACGTTGTTTATTTCGTAGAAAAATCCATAAAAAAGGTGTAATTATTAAGTGGCATGATTATAACATATAAACAAAAACAAAATAGGAATTCGTCCTGTGGCCACAATCGTTGCTACGTAAGGCATCTGATCGTAATGATGGTAACATTTGGCCGGCTGATAAAACCGAAAGGAAACGCACAGGAGTTGTATGCGTGTGCTGACTGACCAATGCGTTTGAATGTCTGGAACATTTTGTCAGTTGCTTGTCTATCAAAAAATGTGATAATAAAAAATGGAGCTGTTGACATGTGTCATGAAATTGTCATAAAATATTTTTAGGTTTCTACGAAAGGATCGAAATTTTTCTCTAGTACACGCGTTGCGGTATGGATCAAAGGTGAAACTGAAAGAATTGGAATAAGCGCACTAATGGGGTGATTTGTCTTAGAGTTGAATAGGTGGCACATTTGGTTTAGGAAGATTTACTGTAAACGTTCCACATTTTTGGAATACGAATGGAATTGTTTGGAAAACAAAAATGAAAATGACATCTTAAACCTTTAACTACCGATGTCCACTACAGAGGACATTCGAAAAGGAAAAAGGAACGAAACCCATTTTCCCACTTGCTTTCGATTTATGTCTCGATGTTATTTTAAAGTAGAGGCAGTAAATACGCTATAAATATTTTCCATATAGGTGGGCACTTTAATGCATTTTTATAAACTTCTTTAACTACCAACGAACAATACACAATTTTAAATGCATTTTTCTACTGTAAGTCTCTAGTAAATGGAAATTCATACAAAAACTATCTGTATATAAAGTTTGATTTGTTTAGCTATTATCTTTTTGGCAAATCTGAATTAAACAACTGACGCACGTTTCGTTGTTGTTTTTGTAACAGTTTTTAATGTAGATTCATCCATTTTGTTCTATGCTTTCGTACTTTAGTTAGTATCAGGACCAAGGAACTCTCCGACAAGGATGCGATGTGTCCAAATTGATCTGATGGTGAGACGTGTTGATTTAGCTGGGCAAGCGAAAAGGTGACGAGTGTCATTTGGCCCTTGATTACAGATGGGGCACACGTCAGCTACGCTACTATCAATCACTGATAGGTAGGAATTGAGGCGGCTGCACTTGCCTGATCTTAGTTGGGCTAAAACTACCCTGGTCTGCCGTGGGAGTCTCTCTCGAGCTCCGAGGACAGTATTAACCTTGTAGCATATCATCGCTTCAGCCACAGTATCCGCATGAATCCTGTTCAGGCCTGTCCGGTATGCTGTCTGATCTGGAGGCTCTCTTCTATAACGCTGGATCTTGCGCTCTAGAAGGTGAAGATCAACCGTTACATTCCTGGGTGGTGGTTGCCTATCCACAAGATGGTGATTTTGATGGCAATTTCGATAGCAACACAAAAAGTACTGCTTTGACAATATGTAAATGTGTCGAGGTACTGTAATGATCTTGGTCTCCGCATAAAGGTGATCCAGAGGTGTACTGCAGAGACATCCTGTCGCAGTTCTAAGGGCAACGTTCTGACAGGCCTGTATGTTATTCCACTGCGTGTCGCTCGTTTGACACTGGCGCTGCATAGTTTACCATTGACCGGCCAATTGCCTTTTATGTATTCAACAAGGTTTCTTTGTCCGCACCCCAAGTGCTGCCGGCAATGTCGACTTGAGGACATTGTTTCTACTGCGGAGCTTATCACAAATTGTATTGGCATGGGCAGGCTGTCGAATGTGACCCCGAGAATCTTGGGATAATTTGTGGTCGCAATTATTTCGCCGTCGACTCTGACATTCAACTGCCTGCATACTTCCGCCGTCCATGTAGTGAATCGTGTGGCTGAAGTTTTGAAATTTGTAGCAGTGAAATGACTGGTAAGATCAATCGATAGCATATGTCATCAACAATGGGCCCGGGTGTCAAGATTGTACAATCGTAAGCATATGACACAATCTCGACGCCGTCAGGGGTGGATGGAATAAAGGACAAGTAGAGGTTAAGCAGTGTCGGAGATATCACCCCATCTTGGGGAACTTGCGGTTTCACTTCTTTTCCCTAAATTCCACATACGACTGGCGCCCGCACAGATCATTTAGAACCCAAAGTTTGGTTCCTGCAGGTAGGGACGAATTCTCGATGTCCTCGTACAGTCTGGGATGGTTGTCCGTATCGAATGCCTTCGATAGGTCAAGCGCCACGAGGACTGTCCGGTGACACGCCTTGGGCTGGTTGAGTCCTCTATTAATGTATGCAGAAATGGCAGGCAAACCGTGGTCGTACTGTGTTCTTTGAGGCTGGGGCTGGGGAGGAGTAGTGCCTCAAGTGTCTAAGGTACTGGCGAAAAAAAGGATATTTGTCCGAACGATTTACCTTTAACAGGTTGGCTGATAAGTCCCCGGTCTAACAAAGAAAAACACATTGTCTTTTTTTTATCAAAATTCGTTTTTATTATTCAACATAGTTCCCTTCAAGAGCTATACAACGATTATAACGACCTTCCAATTTTTTGATACCATTTTGGTAGTACTCCTTCGGTTTTGCCTCAAAATAGGCCTCAGTTTCGGCGATCACATCTTCATTGCAGCCAAATTTTTTCCCTGCGAGCATTCTTTTGAGGTCTGAGAACAAGAAAAAGTCGCTGGGGGCCAGATCTGTAGAATACGGTGGGTGGGGATGCAATTCGAAGCCCAATTCATGAATTTTTGCCATCGTTCTCAATAACTTGTGGCACGGTGCGTTGTCTTGGTGGAACAACACTTTTTTTCCCCTTCATATGGGGCCGTTTGCCGCGAGTTCGACCTTCAAACGATCCAATAACGCCATATAATAATCACTGTTGATGGTTTTTTCCCTTCTCAAGATAATCGATACAAATTATTCCATGCGCATCCCAAAAACCAGAGACCATTACTTTGCCAGCGGACTTTTGAGTCTTTCCACGCTTCGGAGACGGTTCACCGGCCGACTGTCAATTGGACTCAGGAGTGTAGTGATGGAGCCATGTTTCATCCATTGTCACATATCGACGGAAAAACGTTGTATTGCGAGTTAACAGCTGCAAACACTGCTCAGAATCATCAACACGTTGTTGTTTTTGGTCAAATGTGAGCACCCATTTTGCACAGAGCTTCCGCATATCCAAATATTGATGAATGATATGACCAACACGTTCCTTTGATATCTTTAAGGCCTCTGCTATCTAGATCAACTTCATTTTACGGTCATTCAAAATCATTTTGTGGATTTTTTGATGTTTTCGTCGGTAATAACCTCTTTCGGGCGTCCACTGCGTTCAACGTCCTCCGTGCTCATTTCACCACGCTTGAATTTTGCATACCAACCACTTATTGTTGATTTCCCTGGGCCAGAGTCCGGAAACTCATTATCAAGCCAAGTTGTCGCTTCCACCGTATTTCATCAAAACACGAAATTCCTTTTTTTCCATTTTTTTTTCACAATAACAAAAGTTGCTTCACAAAAGACGCTCTATCTCACAAACTAATTGACTTACAGACGTCAAATTTTGACACGAATCATTTGAAGGTTGGTACTATATAAAAATAATATGCATATAATACTAGCGACGCCATCTATGTGTCAGACCGGGGACTTATCAGCCAACTGGTTACTCAAGTCTTTGCCTAGCTTCAGTATTGGAATCACCCTAACCATTTTCCAGACATCGGGTGATTCCAAGGACAAATTGAGGATTCTGGTCAAATACTCAACTCCCAGTGTTCTCAAATGCTTCAGCTTTAGCATAGTGTCGGGACCCAGCGCCTTAGATGGGCTGTTGATGACATTGGTACATTTAAATTTTTGTTTAACCCTCAAACATTTTCACTTTTATAAATAGAATATCTTGCAATTTAGAAGAGAATGTTGAGATACCTCTCCATCATCAACTGTTACCACAATCCCTAAAATTCCATTGTAAATCACAATCTTTAGTAGCTATCCAGGAGGGATAGATATTTGTTGTGTTGACTTTTAGTTATTTTTGTTAATTTTTATAAGAAGGACGAAAACAGTTTTACTTTTTTTCTGTGTGGCTACTCAGAGTTCTGAAACAAGATCCAATGTCAACATTGCAATGTAAAAATTCTCTGGAGTATTTACTTAATCACACAACAATGGTAACGACAACTGAGATACATTGAATATCATCAACAGATTTTTCCATATCTACTACTCGGCGACTCAATAAATATTGACTTTTAAATATTATTTGTTTTTGTCAATAGACACCAATCTCATCCTTCCAGATCTGCAGTTTTGCCAGTCGTTGTATTCAATATCCCTACTTGAGCTTAATGGCAACGTACGTAAAGTCTACATAGACGATGGCAGTATGACTGATTGGCTCACGATATCCTTTGGTATGGAATGGCATCACATGTTAAGCAGGAGTATCAATAACGACAACACAAGCAGCCTCAGTCTTAACCACAGCAATGGCAAAATCATTGTAAATGTTGTTCCTACTCTCAGCCAGGACTTGTTGTGGTGCGTGTTATACCCTAAGGACACATCTCCTTGTATTGTGTGGTGTACATGGGATTTTTCATGTCTATACTCTTTTCCTAAAAGTGGGATGGAGCTTCCCTTTGTTTGTCCATGGTTTTCCAAATGCTAACAGAGCAAAGTTTATCCTGCCATCCATCCACGATGACTTCTAAGTTAATTTGTTGTGTTGTTGTTGTGGCTGTGGCTGCTACTAACCAAATGTAGGAAATGGGTTTGCTACCCTTAGGGTCCTGGCTTGTCGATAAAGGATGAAAATAAGAATAACAACCGACAGGTTGTCAATAGTCTTAATTACAAATCAAGCTCAGATTTTAACACGAAATCCTTATAGCCATTTGAACGGATGCTTCACGTTAATATGCTTTGGGAAAAAGACAAGTGTGTAGATGATGTTAATTGGCGGATATTTACTGTAGCAATGCCATCATCCATGTTCCACCTCATGGCTATGTGCAGACAAATCTTTTTGGGTTAGAATAGCAGTAGAGTTACTTAATTATTTGATTAATTTGTAGACGTTAGATGGCAAGTTGGTATTTAGAAAAGGAAAAAATTATTCTATCATTAATACCAATTTACCAAAATATTAAGAAATGTGTTTATGATTCATGATTGTCATATCATTGGGGTTTAAGGAAAACTGTACTGGTTGTAATGTGCATGGCGAAACCCCGTAACCAATTGGAGAATCAAATCTTAGCAATTTTATGAAGGTTTGGGGTTTTGTGTTTTTCATTATTTGTGGATGGATATATTGATTACTCTGCAGAAAAGCATGTCCTGTTCTAAAGATTTTTTGTCTTTACACTAATGATTTTGGTATTGATTCCGAGCCAGATAAGCAGTGAATTGAATTAAGGACCTTTTTAGAACATCGTCCTCTTTTAAATTTGACTTTAGCTTACTTGATACTAAGAAACAGATTTGAATTTGAATTTATTCGTTATTTCTGCTTTTTTCTTTATGTGCTAGGAAAGTCATTGAAAAAAGTGTTGACAACAACTAAAATTTCCAAATTTTTTTTCCAAATCAGGGTCGACTTCAAGTTCCAAACGTCTTTAAATAAAGTATTGAAAAAACATCTTCTATTCCTGAAGGCTTGTTGGCTTTGTAGTCAAGATACATAAAGTCAATAAATTTAAAGAATTTTTCGAAATTATTAAAGTCAAGTTGACTTTAGTCAAACAAAATTTTCTTTCATGTTAAGGCACCCATTTTTAAATCGATTCGTTAATTATAAGGACAAAACGACTTCATTCCAATGTTTATCGCATTTTGGCAAGAAAAACAAGTAAAGACAATCTAAAGTCGGGCGGGGTCGACCATATTATACCCTGCACCACTTTGTAGATCTAAATTTTCGATACCATATCACATCCGTCAAATGTGTTGGGTGCTATATATAAAGGTTTGTCCCAACTACATACATTTAAATATCACTCGATTTGGACAGAATTTGATAGACTTTTACAAACTCTATAGACTCAAAATTTAAGTTGGCTAATGCACTAGGGTGGAACACAATTTTAGTAAAAAATATGGGAAACATTTAAATCTGAAGCAATTTTAAGGAAACTTCGCAAAAGTTTATTTATGATTTACCGCCCGATATAATTGTATTAGAAGTTTAGGAAAATTAGAGTCATTTTTACATCTTTTCAGCAGAGCAGTGGCGATTTTACAAGGAAAATGTTGGTATTTTGACCACTTTTGTCAAAATCAGAACAACATATATAAGGGAGCTATATCTAAATCTGAACCGATTTCAACCAAATTTGGCACGCATAGCTACAATGCTAATTCTACTCCCTGTGCAAAATTTCAACTCGGAGCAAAAAATTGGCCTCTGTGGTCATATGAGTGTAAATCGGGCGAAAGCTATATATGGGAACTATATCTAAATCTGAACCGATTTCAACCAAATTTGGCACACATAGCTACAATGCTAATTCTACTCCCTGTGCAAAATTTCAACTAAATCGGAGTAAAAAATTGGCCTCTGTGGTCATTTGAGTGTAAATCGGGCGAAAGCTATATATGGGAGATATATCTAAATCTGAACCGATTTCCACCAAATTTGACACGCATAGCTATAATGCTAATTCTACTCCCTGTGCAAAATGTCAACTAAATCGGAGCAAAAAATTGGCCTCTGTGGGCAAATGAGTGTAAATCGGGCGAAAGCTATATATGGGAGCTATATGTAAATCTGAACCGATTTGGATGATATTTTGAAAGTTTTTCGAGACTCATAAAATATTCGGATGTACGGAATTTGAGGAAGATCGGTTGATATACACGCCAAATATGACCAGATCGGTATATATATATGGCAGCTATATCTAAATCTGAACCGATTTTTTCCAAAATCAATAGGGATTGTCTTTGAGCCGAAACAGGACCCTGTACCAAATTTTAGGACAATCGGACTAAAACTGCGAGCTGTACTTTGCACACAAAAATACATCAACAGACAGACGGACAGACAGACAGACAGACAGACAGACAGACAGACAGACAGACAGACGGACGGACATCGCTAAATCGACTCAGAATTTAATTCTAAGACGATCGGTATACTAAACGATGGGTCTCACACTTTTCCTTCTTGGCGTTACATACAAATGCACAAACTTATTATACCCTGTACCACAGTAGTGGTGAAGGGTATAAATATGGGAAACATTTAAATCTGAAGCAATTTTAAGGAAACTTCGCAAAAGTTTATTTATGGTTTATCGCTCGATATATATGTATTAGAAGTTTAGGAAAATTAGAGTCATTTTTACAACTTTTCGACTAAGCAGTGGCGATTTAACAAGGAAAATATTGGTATTTTGACCATTTTGGTCGAAATCAGAAAAACATATATATGGGAGCTCTATCTAAATCTGAACCGATTTCAATCAAATTTGGCACACATGACTATATTACTAATTGTACTCCTAGTGCAAAATTTCAACCAAATTGGGCCAAAACTCTGGCTTCTGGAGCCATATAAGTCCATATCGGGCAAAAAATATATATGGAAGCTATATCTAAATCTGAACCGATTTCAATCAAATTTGGCACACATGACTATTGTACTCCTTGTGCAAAATTGCAAGCTAATCTGGATAAAACTCTGGCTTCTGGGTCCATATAAGTGCATATCGGGCTAAAAATATATATGGGAGCTATATCTAAATCTGAATCGATTTCAACCAAATTTGGCACGCATAGTTACAATGCTAAATCTACTCCCTGTGCAAAATTTCAACCAAATTGGGCCAAAACTTTGGCTTGTAGGACCATATTAGTCCAAATGGGGCGAAAGATATATATATGGGAGCTATATCTAAATCTGAACCGATTTCAATCAAATTTTGCACACTTGACTATACTACTAATTGTGCAAAATTTCAACCGAATTCCGCCAAAAATCTGGCTTCTGGGGCCATATAAGTCCATATCGGGCGAAAGATATATATGGGAGCTATATCTAAATCTTAATCGATTTCTTCCAAAATCAATAGGGTTCTATTCTGACCCAAATCAGGAACATGTGCCAAATTTGAAGGCGATTGGACTTAAATTGCGACATAGACTTTAATCACAATAATGTGTTCACAGACAGACGGACGGACGGACGGACGGACATGGTTATATCGACTCAGGGACCCACCCTGAGCATTATTGCCAAAGACACCATGTGTCTATCTCGTCTCCTTCTGGGTGTTACAAACATATGCACTAACTTATAATACCCTGTTCTACAGTGTGGCGCAGGGTATAAAAATGTGTTCACGGACAGACGGACATGACTATATCGACTCAGGAGCCCATCCCGAGCATTTTTGCCAAAGACACCATGTGTCTATCTCGTCTCCTTCTGGGTGTTGCAAACATATGCACTAACTTATAATACCCTGTTCCACAGTGTGGCGCAGGATATAAAAACTGTATATCAAAGAAATGAGTCTTCTACGCCAAGAAAAAATCACATTCATATTTTAAGGACTGAAAATAAATCGTCCGATAAATCCTAAAGATACTTGTGCGAAATTGAATAAAAATTTCTTTAAATTTCAATATTTCCCATATTTATTCCATAGAATGTTGATGGGGGTACAATAAGTTTGTCATTCCGTTTGTAACACATCGATTTCCGACTATAAAAAGTATATATATTCTTGATCAGGGATAAATTCTAAGACGATATAACCATGTTCATCTGCCTGTTGTAATCATGCTACAGCTTTTATTAATGAAGATACTCGTATCGTCCTGAAATTTTGCACAGATTCGTCGTTTGTTTGCAGGCAGGTCAAGTTCGAAGATGGGCTATATCGGTCCAGGTTTTGATATAGCCCTCATATAAACTGACCCTCCGATTTAGGATCTTGGGCTTCGAGACCTTATTTTGCTATCCGATTAGCCTGAAATTAGAATTCTAGATATATTTTAGGACCACAAATAGGTGTGGAGAAATTGGGGCGTATCGGTCAATCTTTTTGTATAGCCCCAAATTAAAACGATCTCCCGCTTTTACTTCCTGGACTTCTACAAACCGTATTTTCAATCCAATTTTCCTGAAATTTGAAGTCTACAAGAATTTTAGGACCACAAATAGTCGTGGCGAAAATGGTGTCTATCGGTCCATGTTTTTGTATAGCCCCATATAGACCATCGTGAGGTATTTTTCCCCACAAAGACCTATGTGGAATCTAGTAGACCGATTCCATTTCTTGAGGGGATGGAAGATGCCCTTGTCATCCAAATTAGTCTAAACTAAAAGTAAAATTTCCAGACTTTACTTCTCGAATAAAGGGAATAAAATCTATAGAATTTAGATTTCATGTCAAGGCGATATTTCACCAATGGAAGGCGATATTTCATCATTTCGCTTAACGAGAAATGAAAATTTGTCTTATAAATTTAGAATGTGCTGTAGCCTCCATATGTGGAAAATTTAAATTTAATGGGAAGCTTATCATTTTAAGCTAATTTGATTTTTTAAATCCATCTGAAAATCTATATATTTTCAAGTTTCAGGCTATTGCGTGGGACTTTCAGAGGAATCTATTTGATGTATGGTGGTGGGTATTTAAGATTCGGATCAACCGAACCTACTGCTGTATATACTTGTTATTATTATTATTATTTCGCATATTTTACATATTTTCTAAGGTCCCGAAAAAATGGAAAAATGATAATTTTTTTACTTTGTTCTCTAATTGCCAGAATATACTCCTGTATAGATATGCAAAAAACGTATAAAGTGTTTTAGTTTTTATTTTGTTGCTTCTTCATGGCGGTAATAAACGTTTTTATTCTTGAAAAATGAGAATTATTCTTTTACCATAACAAAGATTATGGCCATCGATAAAATATCAAAGGAAAATGTTCCGACAATTTTAAGGAATCGTTTGTGAAAGCGTGTCAGCTAACAAAATATCATCCATAAAGAGAAACGATTAGAATTACTATTGCACCATGACATCCGGCAAAATGTGATGGAAAGCTAAGAATACTAGAGATTTTCTCATGTGCAACGATAAATGAAATATGCATACAAGTCTTGATAGTCAAAAAGTTAAGAAAATAAAAATGTATAATTAACTCAATGGCAAAATATTGGCCCAAAGCCAAATGTCAATTTTTCTATTGATATTAATTCCCACCTAAAGAACTGAAGAATTGAACTAAAGCTGTATTTTAGATGCAATTAAATTTTGCTTACTTGATATTGGGAAACAAATTTGATTTTATTTCTCACCTTTTTTAATCATGTGATATTAAAGGCCTTTTAAAACATGTTAACCATACTGTACGTTTTCAAATTACAACTCGATGTATAAATTATTACTTTCTTTAAAAAAAAAAAAAAACAAGTAAGGAAAGCCTAAAGTGGGGCGGGGCCTACTATATTGTACCCTGCTCCACCTTGTATGTTAGATCTAAATTTTCGATACCATATCACATCCGTGTTGGGGGATATATATAAAGGTTTGTCCCAAATACATACATTTAAATATCACTCGATCTGGACAGAATTTGATAGACTTCTACAAAATCTATAGACTCAAAATTTAAGTCAGCTAATGCACTAGGGTGGAACACAATTTTAGTAAAAACAAGTAAGTAAAGTCTAAAGTCGGGCGGGGCCGACTATATTATACACTGCACCACTGTGTACATCTAAATTTTCGATACCATATCACATCCGTCAAATACCCGAATACATACATTTAAATATCACTCGATTTGGACAGAATTTGATAGACTTTTACAAAATCTATATACTCAAAACTTAAGATGGCTAATGCACTAGGGTGGAACACAATTTTAGTAAAAAAATATGGGAAACATTTAAATCTGAAGCAATTTTAAGGAAACTTCGCAAATGTTTATTTATGATTTATCGCTCAATATATATGTATTAGAAGTTTAGGAAAATTAGAGTAATTTTTACAACTTTTCGACTAAGTGGCGATTTAACAAGGAAAATGTTGGTATTTTGACCATTTTTGTCGAAATCAGAAAAACATATATATGGGAGCTATATCTCAATCTGAACCGATTTCAATCAAATTTGGCACACAAGACTATATTACCAATTGTACTCCTAGTGCAAAATTTCAACGAAATTGGGCCAAAACTCTGGCTTCTGGGGCCATATAAGTCCATATCGGGCGAAAAATACATAAGGAAGCTATATCTAAATCTGAACCGATTTCAATGAAATTTAGCACACATGACTATACTACCAATTATACTTCTTGTGCAAACTTTCAAGCTAATCGGGATAAAACTCTGGCTTCTGGGTCCATATAAGTGCATATCGGGCGAAAGATATATATGGGAGCTATCTATATCTAAATCTGAATCAATTTCAACCAAATTTGGCACGCATAGGTACAATACTAAATCTACTCCCTTTGCAAAATTTCAACCAAATTGGGCCAAAACTCTGGCTTTTAGGACCATATTACCCCATATCGGGCGAAAGATATATATGGGAGCTATATCTAAATCTGAACCGATTTCAATCAAATTTTGCACACTTGACTATACTACTAATTATACTCCTAGTGCCAAATTTCAACCAAATCTAGTTTCTGGGGCCATATAAGTCCATATCGGGCGAAAGATATATATGGGAGCTATATCTAAATCTGAACCGATTTCAATCAAATTTTGCACACTTGACTAAGTGTTATGTTTGTACCAAATTTCAAGCAAATCGGTATAAAACTCTGGCTGCTAGGTTCATATTAGTGCATATCGGGCGAAAGATATATATATGTGAGCTATATCTAAATCTGAACCGATTTCTTCCAAAATCAATAGGGTTCTATTCTGACCCAAATTTGGAACATATGTCAAATTTGAAGGCGATTGGACTTAAATTGCGACCTAGACTTTGATCACAAAAATATGTTCACAGACAGACGGACGGACGGACAGACGGACAGACGGACATGGTTATATCAACTCAGGGACCCACCCTGAGCATTATTGCCAAAGGGACCATGTGTCTATCTCGTCTCCTTCTGGGTGTTACAAACATATGCACTAACTTATAATACCCTGTTCCACAGTGTGGCGCAGGGTATAAATATGGGAAACATTTAAATCTGAAGCAATTTTAAGGAAACTTCGCAAAAGTTTATTTATGATTTATCGCTCGATATACATGTATTAGAAGTTGAGGAAAATTAGAGTCATTTTTACAACTTTTCGACTAAGCAGTGGCGATTTTACAAGGAAAATGTTGGTATTTTGACCATTTTTGTCGAAATCAGAAAAACATATATATGGAAGCTATATCTAAATCTGAACCGATTTCAATCGAATTTGGCACACAAGACTATATTACTAATTGTACTCCTAGTGCAAAATTTCAACCAAATTGGGCCAAAACTCTGGCTATTAGAACCATATTAGTCCATATCGGGCGGAAGATATATATGGGAGCTATATCTAAATCTGCACCGATTTCAATCAAATTTGGCACACAAGACTATATTACCAATTGTACTCCTAGTGCAAAATTTCAAACAAATTGGGCCAAAACTCTGGCTTCTAGGACCATATTAGTCCATATCGGGCGAAAGATATATATGGGAGCTATATCTAAATCTGAATCGATTTCAACCAAATTGGCACGCATAGCTACAATACTAAATCTACACCCTGTGCAAAATTTCAACCAAATTGGCCCAAAACTCTGGCTTTTAGGACCATATTACTCCATATCGGGCGAAAGATATATATGGGAGCTATATCTAAATCTCAACCGATTTCAATCAAATTTTGCACACTTGACTATACGACTAAGTGTTATGTTTGTACCAAATTTCAAGCAAATCGGTATAAAATTCTGGCTGCTGGGTTCATATTAGTGCATATCGAGCGGAAGATATATATGGGAGCTATATCTAAATCTGAACCGATTTCTACCAAAATCAATAGGGTTCTATTCTGACCCAAATTAGGATTATATGTCAAATTTGAAGGCGATTGGACTTAAATTGCGACCTAGACTTTGATCACAAAAATATGTTCACAGACAGACGGACGGACGGACGGACAGACGGACATGGTTATATCGACTCAGGGACCCACCCTGAGCATTATTGCCAAAGAGACCATGTGTCTATCTCGTCTCCTTCTGGGTGTTACAAACATATGCACTAACTTATAATACCCTGTTCCACAGTGTGACGCAGGGTATAAATATGGAAAACATTTAAATCTGAAGCAATTTTAAGGAAACTACGCAAAAAAAATCGATTTCAACCAAATTTGGCACGCATAGCTATAATGCTAATTCTACTCCCTGTGCAAAATGTCAACTAAATCGGAGCAAAAAATTGGCCTCTGTAGGCATATGAGTGTAAATCGGGCGAAAGCTATATATGGGAGCTATATCTAAATCTGAACCGATTTGGCACGCATAGCTACAATGCTAATTCTACTCCCTGTGCAAAATTTCAATTACATCGGAGTAAAAGATTGGCCACTATGGTCATATGAGTGTAAATCGTGCGAACGATATATATGGGAGCTATATCTAAATCTGAACCGATTTCAATAAAATTTGGCACACTTGACTACACTACCAATTGTACTCTTAGTGCAAAATGTCAACCAAATTGGGGTAAAATTCTGGCTTCTGGGACCGTATTAGTCCATATCGGGCGAAAGATATATATGGCAGCTATATCTAAATCTGAACCGATTTCAATAAAAATTGGCACACTTGACTATAGTACTAATTGTTCTTCTTGTGCAAAATTTTAAGCAAATTACGGTAAAACTCTGGCTTCTGGGGCCATATAAGTCGGGCCATATAATATGGGGCGAAATATATATATTTGAGCTATATCTAAATCGGAACCTGAATAAGGTTCTATTCTGAGCCAAAACGCATACTTGTACCAAATTTGAAGTCGATTGGACTAAAACTGCGACCTAGACTTTAATTACAAAAATGTGTTCACGGACATCCCATTGTGGATGACAGTCTTTAGTAGAACTTTCTACGAAAACCATGGTGAAGGTTCATAATATTCGGCTTGGCCGAACTTTCGGCCGTATTTACTTGTTAAAGTTTGAACGTGAACATTTTGGGTAGGCCACACTTGATTTTACAATTGAACAAATATTTTCGATTTATGTGTGTAAGGTGTAACCATGGAACACATTTTTTACCAATCGAAATCACTAATAAACTATTCAGTCAATTGTGATATCACAGTGGTGAATTTCTCTCTTATCTTTGAGCGCTGCCCGGTTCTATGTTTAGCTAATCGGCCTCCTTTTTATAGTAGCGTCCAAACAGCGTTGCGCATTTCGGTAAAACCACTTAGAGAAGCTTTGAAACACTCAGAAATGTCACCTGCATTACAGAGAGAACATTATTCACCGCTGGTTGGTCGAAACTGGAGGGCATACTAACCATTGCACTACGATGGCCCTCAAAACAAAATTGTATTGTTCTAATGAAATTTTTTTGTATGTAACGAAACATCGTAGTTAATGTAAAATTAAGTTATTTCATATAAAAAAAAATTCTCCGGCTCAATGTTAATGAAATTTTATTCACGTTTCTTCTAGTGTATTTAAGAACTCTATCAGATCATTTAATACAATCCAAACCAATATAGCTTTTTTATGGAAATGAAAAATGCTAGAAAACTGTACTGTAAATGTATCTTTTATTTTCTGACAATGTTATCAGCAATCGCACCGTCTACAAAAACATCTAAAACGATAAGGGGGAAAATGGCAATAGATACCACCCAACCCCTAAAATTCGAGTAGATATCGATTGCCAAAAGAAAACAAAAAACGAATATAAAATCACAGAATAACAAAAAACAAAACAAAACAAAAAATGAAAGGACAAATCCCTAGAGACTTTATGCGGACCTAGTAAGGCTACTGGTCAATTTTGTTTTCTTGCTTCGTTCTATTGCCTTCACACAGGAAGCAAAATAAAACTGGACAAACACGACACAATCCCAATCAAATCGAAAACATTTTTACTGAGATTGTTGTTCGATGATGATGTTTGCAAAACACTCTAGAGTGCAAAACAATGTTATACAACAAATAAAAATCATCCAAGCCAGGACACGGTATAAATAAAATATTGAAATCGCCAATAGAAACATTGGTTTCTTATTTAATCATATCCTCTACTATGTACGATTGCATTTGAATTTGATTGTCTCTGGGGCAAGCAATAAAAGATGCCGGATATGAAAAAACAAGTATATACGGCCGAAAATTTGGCCAGGATTCGGCCGAATCTTATATACCCTCCACCATAGACTGCGTAGAAACTACTGCTCTGCTGTCATCCACAACCGAACATAGCACCTACCTTTAATTAAAAAGCCAAATTTCAAAGCGATGAAATTTGTTTCTCCATGAGGCTCCAGAATAAAAAATCTTGGGAGGCGGTTTACATTGATAATTGATATGGACCAATTTTTTGCATGAAGCATATACTGACACCACGTACCGAATTTCGACCGCATGGGATGAAATTTGCTCTTCCAAGAAGCTCCGGTGGTCAAACCCGGGGAATGGCTTAAAGGGTGATACGGTCAAAATTTGGTCAAGGGAAAACGAGTGTAAATCGGTGAAATCGTTTATTTAAAAAATCAAATTAAATTTCTTTTTCAAGTTCAATTAGTATAAAATTCAGGGAAAATATTCAGTTAGGCTTTCGCTTTTCCAAATCCGAATTGCCGGGCCTCACGCTTGACACCTGCCATCAGATTTTGTACAGCCACTTTGTCCACCTTCTTCGCTGCAGAAAGCCAGTTTGCCTTGAACTGCTGCTCGTCCTTAGCAGTTTTTTTTTGTCTTCTTTAGGTTCCGCTTGACACTAGCCCAGTATTTCTCAATTGGGCGGAGCTCTGGCGTGTTGGGGGGGTTCTTGTCCTTGAGAACCACCTGCACGTTGTTGGCGGCGTACCACTCCATGGCCTTTTTACCGTAATACGGAACAACCGTGTTTCTTCAGGAAAGGCAGCAGACGTTTATTCAAACACTCTTTCACGTAAATTTCTTGGTTGACAGTCCCGGAAGCTATGAAAATGCTGCTTTTCAAGCCACAGGTACAGATGGCTTGCCAAACCAGATATTTCTTTGCGAACTTTGACAGTTTTATGTGCTTGAAAATATCTGCTACCTTTCCCCTTCCTTTTGCCGTATAAAACTCCTGTCCCGGAAGCTGCTTGTAGTCGGCTTTGACGTAGGTTTCGTCGTCCATTACCACGCAGTCAACTTCGTCAGCATCGTCGTGTACAGCCTCCGGAATCGCGCTTTGGCCGTCGTATTTTGTTTATCATCGCGATTTGGAGTCACTACCTTCTTGTAAGTCGATAGTCCGGCTCGTTTTTTGGTTCGATGCACGGTTGTAGACGATACACCCAGCTTATTTGCGGCATCTCGGAGAGAGAGGTTAGGGTTTCGCTTGAAACTACCGGCAACTCTCTTTGTCGTCTCAGCGGCTCCCGGTTTTCGATTTCCCCCCGATCCTGATTTCCTGGCTGTCGACAAACGTTCCCCAAACACTTTAATTACATTTGTAACGGTTGACTTGGCAACTTTTAGCGATTTTGCCAGCTTTGCGTGCGAGTAGCTCGGATTTTCGCGATGCGCCAGCAAAATTTTGACACGCTGCTCTTCTTGCTTGGACGGCATTTTGACAACTGAAGAGTGAATTCCAAAATCAAAATAGGAGCAACATTCTACACACACACCTTCAAAATGAGGGGTGTTCAGGTTTTTTAAATGCAAAATTGAAAGAAATACGTCAAGTTTATATTGACCAAATTTTGACCGTATCACCCTTTAGGCACATTTTTTGGCAGATCAAAGTTATTATACCCTGACCACTATGTGGTTTAGGGTATAATAATTGGACCAATTAATTTCGTGATTGAATCAGAAAATAATTTGTTTATGTCTATCAATCAACGAATTCAATTAACCCTCTAATGCCCCATTTTTTCTGCTATCTGATAAAATAGTCTAGGTTTACTATACAAAAGCCAGAGAACGAAACAAGCAAAATCAATACGATCAAATTCAGTGTATTCTACAAAGTCTCTTGTAGAGATTTGACTAAGTTTTGCTCTTATTTTACGCATTTTTGTTGTCTTTAAATGTGTTTCACTATAAGCGTCCCGTTTTATTAAAATTAATTAAAAAATTAAGTGATGCAATTAAAAAGTTAATTGATACTATTACCTTTTGTGATTGATTTTTGCTTTAATTAAAGAATTTGTTGAATCAATTAAATTGTTAATTGATTTTTTTTTTGTTGAAAATTCAATTAAAGTTTAATTGGAAATATTGTAGTAAAATTTTTTTTCTACGGAACTTCCGCCATACAAGATTGGGATACCAATCACTTTTCTGGAAGTACTTTTTTAACTCAGATATAATGATCGAAAGCCATATTTAACATTGTTTGTTCTTCTTTAAATTTCTTAATATTAAATAAACCAACAAAATGTAACCAAAGCTATAATAAATCTTTAATAAATATCACCTGTATTTAGGAAATGTTTAAAAAATGTAAGGTGCTGTTATAGTGATATTGTGTTTTTTTTTGCTTTAATCCGCTATATTGAAACACTACTGCCACAAATTGCAAAAGTGAGTTTTAAGACGGCAAACGAAACAGCCACTATGTCGCAACTAAGATTTATCGCTTGGCCAATTAGGATAATGACTGTTGTACTACCAAGTCAAGCAAAGAATGAAAGTCTACGAGAACCCTTCTCTTCGAGGACAGAATGATTGCAACGCATCGTAGAAAGCTAAGGGAATATATTCCTACACCTTTGTGTTTTTTATCGTTCACACTTGGATATTCCACCTTAGAGAGACAGAAAACAAATAAGTTATGTGTGGGGGTCAACGAGATAGTTCCTGGAAATTTACCACAGAGGGGCTACAAGAGAAACAAAATACAAAACTTAGCAACTTGCAAGTATGGTCAAGTCCTATTCCTCAAAAAGATGTGAGCCAGGAAAACGAAAACATTCTCTTTAAAAAAATGTTTAGCCATCTGTTAGCTGGACAGCCACAAGAAATGAAAATTTCTTAACAAATTACATGAGAATTCAATTCTAACAATGTGCTGCTGCTTGCTTTGCTGCCAAGCAACTCTGATCTTTGCGGATGATATCTACACCTTAACACACAACGCACCAACAGGCCAGGTATATTTACTCACCCGCTCTGTGAGGATGAACAAACACCCGGAGGTGACAATTTTTAACACTTTGTTTTATGGGATATTGTGGGAATTTGGAGAAAGAACCCATTGGCCATATGAAGATCCTTTTCCACAATCGTCTTCATCATCATAGCCCCAAAAAATTGTTAATTGAAAAAAATTTATTGATTAAATCAACAATTTTAATGATTGCCGCATGCGGCAGTGCTGCTAACTGGGCCACATATGCTTCACGTATACACCCAATTAGAACTTTCAGAAATTCGGCGCAAAATGCGTTTTTATTGATTTCATGATTGACAGTGGCACGTGGCCGTCTAAATTTATGACTTTTCATATCGAGATTAGAGTAGAATCGATATCGTTTGGTAATAATGATTATTTATAGCCAATAAATGTATGGGCTGGCTTTTCTATGGTCCTTCCAGAAAGTAGAAGATGAAAGGCATATACCCATAATATTGAAAGCAAGGCTTGTGTTTGGTTCATGATAGACTATGTAAGGCCACCTTGCAGTCCAAAAAAGTGAACCCTCTATTTCACTAAAGCCAATTGAACTTTATTTTAATTCATGGAATTATTATATTTGGAGAAAGTTTCCGTTACTCTAATAATTTTTTGCGTACGTTAGTTGAATGAACTAAAAATCGGGGAAAAATTCTACACAAATGAAACATAAAAATTTACTAAATTCGTACTTCTCACAAAATAGCTCATTGTTTCTTTAAATTTGTAAATTTTTCTACAAATACACCCATCTTGGACTTCGCATGACACTTAAGTCATTCTTGAAATTTTGAACTCCAATTTTTATACCCTCCACCATGGGATGGGGGTATATTAACTTTGTCATTCCATTTGTAACACATCGAAATATTGCTCTAAGACCCCATAAAGTATATATATTCTGGGTCGTAGTGAAATTCTGAGTCGATCTGAGCATGTCCGTCCGTCCGTCCGTCAGTTGAAATCACGCTAACTTCCGAACGAAACAAGCTATCGACTTGAAACTTGGCACAAGTAGTTGTTATTGATGTAGGTCGGATGGTATTGAAAATGGTCCACATCGGTCGACTTTTATGTATAGCCCCCATATAAACTATCGACTTGATACTTGGCACAAGTAGTTGTTATTGATGTAGGTCGGATGGTATTGAAAATGGTCCACATCGGTCGACTTTTACGTATAGCCCCCATATAAACGGGCCCCCAAATTTGGCTTGCGATTGCTCTAAGAGAAGCAAATTTCATCCGATCCGGCTGAAATTTGGTACATGGTGTTAGTATATGGTCTCTAACAACCATGCAAAAATTGGTCCATATCGGTCCACTTTTACGTATAGCCCCCATATAAACGGACCCCCAAATTTGGTTTGCGATTGCTCTAAGAGAAGCAAATTTCATCCGATCCGGCTGAAATTTGGTACATGGTGTTGGTATATGTTCTCTAATGACCATGCACAAATAGGTCGAAATCGGTCCATAATTATATATAGCCCCCATATAAGCCGATCCCCCGATTTGACCTCCGGAGCCTCTTAGAGGAGCAAAAGTCATCCGATCCGATTGAAATTTGGTCCGTGGTGTTAGTATATTGTCTCTAACAACCATGCCAAAATTGGTCCATATCGGTCCATAATTATATATAGCCCCCATATAAACAGATCCCCAGATTTGTCCTCCGGAGCCTCTTGGAGGAGCAAAATTCATCCGATCCGGTTGAAATTTGGAACGTGGTGTTAGAATGTGGTCTCCAACAAACACGCAAGAATTGGTCCATATCGGTCCATAATTATATATAGCCCCCATATAAACCCTTCCCCAGATTTGATCTCCGGAGCCTCTTAGAGGAGCAAAATTCGGTCTATAGTTAGGTTAAAGGTTAAAGTGGCAGCCCGATTAAGATTCAGGCTCACTTAGACTATTCAGTCCATTGTGATAGTTTATATAGTTATATATAGGCGATCCCCAATCACACAAAAATTGGTCCTTATCGGTTCATAATCATGGTTGCCACTCGAGCCAAAAATAATCTACCAAAATTTTATTTTTATAGAAAACATTATCAAAATGTTATTTCTATAGAAAAATTTGTCAACATTTTATTTCTATAGAAAATTTTGTCAGAATTTTATTTCTATAGAAAATTTTATACAAATTTTATTTCTATAGAAAATTTTTCCAAATATTACTTCTATAGAAAATGTTGTCAAAATTTTATTTTGTCAAAATGTTATTTCTATAGAAACTTTAAACTTATTTATATACGTATTTAATCGGCCTTTTTTAGTTTAATATATACCACGTATGGACTATGTGGTATATATTACGGTGTTAGGAAGTTTTAAGATACCTTGCCATTGGCAAGTGTTACCGCAACCCAAGTAATTCGATTGTGGATGACAGTCTTCAGTAGAAGTTTCTACGCAATCCATGGTGGAGGGTACATAAGCTTCGGCCTGGCCGAACTAACGGCCGTATATACTTGTTTTCCTTAGAATTACAAAAATTTCTTTATTAAGTGAAAACAAGTAAGTAAAGTCTAAAGTCGGGCGGAGCCGACTATATTATACCCTTCACCACTATTTAGACAAACATTTGTGTTACCATCTCAACTACTTAAAATTTGCTGGGAGCTATATAAAAGTTTGCATTTCCAGATACAAATACTTTTAATGGAAACAATTTTTTGTACTTCTACAAAAACTCTAGAATTAAAATTTAAATCGGCTAACGCCCTGGGATGAAACACAATGTTAGTAAAAAATATGGGAAATATGAAGCGATAGAAATTTTAATGAAAATTGTACAAAAGAGATTTATGATTTTTCAGACGATACATATGTATTCGAGATATAGGACATTCAGAGTAATATTTACAATTTTTGCTACTCAGCAGTGGCGATTTTACAAGGATATTGGTTAGATTTCGCCAAGATATGTGGTCAAGTGTGGGTTGTGATATATTATTTGGTCTAGTCGGGGGACTTACTTATTTAAAACTTATCCGTTCTGTGGAAATTTTGGCATTGCAGTGTGTAGGATATGGCTTAGATATGGGGAAATCATCACAGAATTTTGTATAAAGTGTGGGAATTTTGGCCATATTTGTATTCTCTGAGGAAACTATCCAGTCAATTGGAGGAAAATCCTATTGAAAATGGGTCTAAAATATGAAACAGTCTACCATATTTCCCCAACTCTGGTGTACGTACATATGGGAGCTATATACAATCTGAACCAATTTTGACTAAATTTGGCATGCATAGTTAGAATAATAATTCTTCTATCTATTCAAAATTTCACGTAAATGGGAGTATAACTTCGGCTCCCCTGACCATATTTGGCACATATAATAGTATCGTTAAAAGTACCACATGTGCAAAATTTGAAGTAAGTCAGGGCAAAACTCTGGCTTTTGTGGCCATATAAGTTCAAATCGGGCGAAAGATATATATGTGAGCTATATCTAAATCTGAATCGATTTTGACCATATTTGGCACATATAATAGTATCGTTAAAAGTACAGCATGTGCAAAATTTGAAGCAAATCACGGCAAAACTCTGGCTTTTGTGGCCATATAAGTTCAAATCGGACGAAAGATATATATGGGAGCTATATCTAAATTTGAACCGATTTCAATCAAATTGACCAAGCATTGGTAGAATATCAATTCTACCCTCTGTGCAAAATTTCATGAAGATCGGTAGTAAACTTTGGCCTCTGTGGTCATATGAGTCTAAATCGGACGAAAGATATATATGGGAGCTATATCTAAATCTGAACTGATTTGGCTGATATTTTGCAAGATTTTCGAGATGCATAAAATATTTGGATGTACGGTATTTCAAGAAAATCGGTTGATAAACATGCTAACTATGAACAAATCGGGGATAAATATATATGGCAGCTATATCTAAATCTGAACCGATTTTTTTTCCAAAACCAATAGCGATTGTCTCTGTCCCAAGAAACGGGCCTATGCCAAATTTGAGGACGATCGGACTTAAATTGCGATCTGTACTTTGTGCACAAAATTACATATACAGACAGACGGACGGACGGACAGACAGACAGACGGACATCGCTAAATCGACTCAGAATTTAATTCTAAGCCCATCGGTATACTAAAAGATGGGTCTATGACCACTATTTCTTGGCGTTACATACAAATGCACTAACTTATTATACCCTGTACCACAGTAGTGGTGAAGGGTATAAATATTAATATGTCTAATAAATTTTCTTGAGTTTGTCGAAAAATATTTACTTATTATACCCACCACCTTAGAATGGTGATGTGTGTATAATAAGTTTGTCATTCCGTTTGTAACACATAATTTCTAGATCAGGGAGAACTTCTAAGACGATTTAACCATGTCCGTCTGTTGTAATCACGCTACAATCTTCAATGATCAAGGAATCGTGCTGAAATTTTGCACGCACATGTCTTTTGTCTGCAGGCAGATCAAGTTCGAAAATGGGCTATATCGGTCCAGGTTTTCATATAGCCGTCATATAAACAGACATCCTGATTTGGGATATTGAGCTTACGGAAACCGTAGTTTTTATCAAATTTGACTGAAAATGGAAATCTAGAGGTATTTTAGGTCCGTATAGAGGTGTGCCGAAAATGGGGAGTATCGGTCGATGTTTTGATATACCCCTCATATAGACTGATCAACCGATAAACCGACCTCCTGATTTGGGGTCTTGGGCTTATAGAAACCGTAATTTCTATCCAATTTGCCTGAAATTGAAAATCTGGAAGTATTTTAGGACCTTAAAAAGGTGTGCCGAAAATGGTGATTATCGGTCCATGGTTCGATATAGTCCCCATATAAACCAACATCCTTATTTGGGGTCTTAGGCTTATAGAAACATTAGTTTCTATCCAATTTGCCTGAAATTTGAAATCTAAAGGTGTTTTGGGACTACAAAGAGGTGTGCGAAAAATGGTGAGTATCGGTCAATGTTTTAGTATAGACCCCATAAGGACCGATATCCCGATATTACGTTTTGGGCTTCTAGAAGCCGTAGTTGCAGGCCACATTGCCTGAAATCGAAAATCTGGAGGTTTTTAGGACTATAAATAGGTGTGCAAGAAATGATTTTATCTTTTGGGCATCTAGAATCCGTAGTTTTTATCCAATTTGCCTGAAATGAGAAATGTAGAGGTATTTTAGGACCACAAATACGAGTGCCGAAAATGGCGTGTATTGGTCCATGTTTTGGTATATCTCCCAAATAGACCGGTCTCCAGATTTTACTTCTTGCACCCAGAGAAGGAATATGATCACCTCAAACATGTTTTACATGGTCACTATCCAAAAATAACAACCATGCAAAAATTGGTCCACATCGGTCCATAATTATATATAGCCCCCATATAAACCGATCCCCCGATTTGGCTTTCGGAGCCTCTAAGAGAAACAAATTTCATCCGATGTGGCTGAAATTTGGTATATGCAATTAGTATATGGTCTTTAACAACCATGCAAAAATTGGTCCACATCGGTCCATATTATATATAGCTTTGGCTTGCGGAGCCTCTAAGAGAAGAAAATTTCATCCGATCCGGCTATGGTACATGGTGTTAGTATATGGTCTCTAACAACTGTGCAAAAAATTGGTCCACATCGGTCAATAATTATATATAGCCCCCATACAAACCGATCCCCAGATTTGGCTTGCGAAGCCTCAAAGAGAAGCAAATTTCATCCGATCCGGCTGAAATTTGGTACATGGTGTTGGTATATGGTCTCTAACAACCGTGAAAAAATTGGTCCACATCGGTCCATAATTATATATAGCCCCCATATACACCGATCCTCAGATTTGGCTTGCGAAGTCTCCAAGAGAAGTAAATTTCATCCAATCCGGTTTTAATTTGGAACATGGTGTTAGTATATGATCTTTAACAACCGTGCCAGAATTGGTCCATATCGGTCCATAATTATATATAGCCCCCATATAAAACGTTCTCCAGATTTGACCCCCGGAGCCTCTTGGAGGAGCAAAATTAATCCGATTCGGTTCAAATTTGGAACGTAGTGTTAGTATATGGCCGCTAACAACCATACCAAAATTGGTCCATATCGGTCTATAGTTATATATAGCCGATCTCCAATCACACAAAAATTGGTCTATATCGGTTCATAATCATGGTTGCCAATTTTATTTCTATAGAAAATTTTGTTAAAATTTTGTTTCTATAGCAAATTTTTGTTAAAAGTTTATTTCTATAGAAAATTTTGTCAAAATTTTATTTCTATAGAAAATTTTGTCAATATTTTATTTCTATAGAAAATTTTGTCAAAATTTTATTTCTATAGAAAATTTTGTTAAAATTTTATTTCTATAGAAAATTTTGTCAAACTGAATTATATAAGTATTTGATCGATCTTTTTTGATTTAATATAATACCACGTATGGACTTACATACAATTTAGAAGTTTTAATTTTACAATTTAGGAAGTTTTAAGATACCTTGCCATCGGCAATAGCAACTTAAGTAATTCGATTGTGGACGGCAGTGTTTAGAAGAAGTTTCTACGCAATCCATGTTGGAGCGTACATAAGTTTCGGCCCAGCCGAACTTACGGCCGTATATACTTGTTCTGTTTTATAGTGTCCAATCCCAGAATAAATGTTCCAAAGAAATCATTAAGTTTAGACCAGTTTATCATAAATCAAGGACAAAATGAATGCGAAAATAGCTTACAATGAAACCAACAACAACAAAAATAAATCACAAAAACAAGTGGCTAGGGGAAATGGTACAAAAAAATTGCCATTATAATGCAAATTTTATTTTCAGCTTTCTACATTGTGAGAAGACGCTGCTACCACCATATATCAAATTTTAAATCTCTATACAAATACTTAGCCATGTTTAGCTTATTCGAAGAAGGACATTCTGAGGGGTTCATTTTACAATAAACAAGTATATACAGCAGTAAGTTCGGCCGGGCCGAATCTTAAATACCCACCACCATGAACCAAATATTAGGGTGTCCATTGAAATTTCAGGAGGGCTTGAGGACACTTCCCGAAGATAAATTTAAAGATTTCATCCATGAGGACTATATCAGATTCTGGATTTATAAGAACCATTTTTGTTTGAGTTTTAGAGGAATCATTAACATCTCTTGTAAGTGTGCAAGAAAATTATAAAATAACGTCTTGATTTGAAATCTTAAATCTGCAGAAGTAAAATCTGGAAGTTTTACATTGAGTTTCAAGCAACTTTCATGATCAGTGCGCCTTCTACACCCTCAAGAAGTGAAGTCGGTCTATATGGAGGCATTACCAAATGGACCTATAAAAACCTAATCCGATACACGTTATTGTGAGCCTAAAATACCAGAATATTTACAATTTCAGGCAAATCAGATAAAAACTACGGTTTCTAGAAACCCAAGGAGTTAAATCGGGAGATCGTTCTTATGGGGGCTATACTGAAATATGGACCGATGTTCACCGTTTTCGGCACACCTCTTTATGACCCGAAAATACCTCTAGATTTCCAATTTCAGGCAAATAGGATAAAAACTTCGGATTCTAGAAGCCCAAGAAGTAAAATCGGGAAATCGGTCTATATGGGGGCTATACCAAAATATGGACCGATCCTCACCATTTCCGCACATTTCTTTATGATCCTAAAATACCTCTAGATTTCCAATTTCAGACAAATTGGATAAAAAATAAGGTTTCTATAAGCCCAAGACCCCAAATCGGGAAGTCGTTTTATATGGGGAACATACCAAAACATGGACCGATACTCACAATTTTTGGCACGTATTTGTGGTCCTACAATACCTCTAGATTTCCAATTTCCGGTAAATTGAATAAAAACTGCGATTTCTATAAGCCAAAGAAGTAAAATCGGGAGATGGGTCTTTATGGGGGCTATACCAAAATATGGATCGATACTCACAATTTTTGGCACACGTATTTGTGGTCCTACAATACCTCTAGATTTCCATTTTCAGGTAAATTGAATAAAAACTGCGGTTTCTATAAGCCCAAGAAGTAAAATCGGGAGATCGGTCTATATGGGGGCTATACCAAAATATGGACCGATACTCACAATTTTTGGCACACGTATTTGTGGTCCTACAATACCTCTAGATTTCCAATTTCCGGTAAATTGAATAAAAACTGCGATTTCTATAAGCCAAAGAAGTAAAATCGGGAGATGGGTCTATATGGGGTCTATACCAAAATATGGACCAATACTCACAATTTTCGGCACACGTATTTGTGGTCCGACAATACCTCTAGATTTCCAATTTCAGGTAAATTGAATAAAAACTGCGGTTTCTATAAGCCCAAGAAGTAAAATCGGGAGATCGGTCTATATGGGGGCTATGCCAAAACGTGGACCGATACTCACCATTTTTGGCACACCTCTTTACGGTCACAAAATACCTCCAGATTTCAAATTTCAGGCAAATTGGATAAAAACTACGGTTTCTATAAGCCCAAGACCCCAAATCGGGAGGTCGGTTTATATGGGGACTATATCAAAACCTGGACCGATACAGCCCATCTTCGAACTTGACCTGCCTGCAGACAAAAGACGAGTTTGTGCAAAATTTCAGCACGATTGCTTCATTATTGAAGACTGTAGCGTGATTACAACAGACAGACAGACAGACAGACAGACAGACAGACAGACGGACAGACGGACATCGTTATATCGTCTTAGAATTTCTCCCTGATCAAGAATATATATACTTTATATAGTCGGAAATCGATATTTCGATGCGTTACAAACGGAATGACAAACTTATTATACCCCCGTCACCATTCTATGGTGGTGGGTATAAAAATATATGTGTATATGTGGCATTATATAATGTAAACTACAAATCATGTGCATTACTTTGTTCCTTTTTTTTGCATTGAGCGATGAAAAAGATTATTGCAGGATCGTTGGTCCTTCTATCCCCATTTTGAGCAGTGAAACGAGTAAAGAGGAGTCCTCTCCATTAGATGGCATTAAACACGTATTCCAAGGACTATTAGGACTTTATAAATAAACCATTATAAGCAATGTAAGCTTCACTATGATGAAACCACCACCACCTATTCACAACTACCGTAACCAAGAAATCATGGAACAAAGCAATTGTGGACAGTGTACCCAAAAGGTATTGGTGACTGCAGAAACGTCCACCGACCATTGGGGTAAGGGACATTTAAGCATTTCAAATTTCCATTTCTTTAAAAATATTACATTCTCCCCTTCTCTATTTTACCAATTTTATGGTAAAAGGTGAAAGGCCTAGCATTGAACACAAGAACATATGTCGACGACCCTTTTTGTGACTTTATTGATATGGATTTTTTACACAGATTTCCATAACTGTGATTTTTCTAGGCAGACCTTAAAAAAGTATCAACTTTTTGTTGTTGCTTCTATATTCAAAAAAAAAAACGTATAAATATTTGCTGGAAAAAGAATTCTCAAGGCCACAATGAAATTTTAGGCCAAGATTGTTTCCTTTTCGTTGAGTGTATATACTTGGTTCACACGACACATTTCAAATGCATTTAAGAGAGATTGCTACGCCATTAAAATCGCCATAAATGTCATATTAAAATGTTAACGGTCTATAAATTAAGCTTATATGAATGTCCTTTTTATAAGCATCATATTTGTGCTAGCTTCTACATTTTTCTGTTACCAAAATACTTTCTACTTAAGGCATATATATATTTTCAGAATTTGTTGAAAAAATCTATTGTTCGTAAAATCTTTTATTTTTAAACGCTTTTTATACACTCCACAATACGATGGCGGGTATATTAACTTTGTTATTCCGTCATCGAAATATTGGTCTCCGACCCCATAAAGTATATATACTCGTATTTTGGGTCATGGTGAAATTCTGAGTCGATCTGAGCATGTCCGTCCGTCCGTCCGTCTGTTGAAATCACGCTAACTTCCGAACGAAACAAGCTTTTGGAGGAGCAAACATCATCCGATCCGGTTGAAATTTGGTACGTGGTGTGGAGGTATATGGTCACTAACAACCATGCAAAAATTGGTCCATAATTATATATAGCCCCCATATAAACCGATCCCCAGATTTAAACTCCGAAGCCTCTTGGAAGAGCAAATTTCCTCCGATCTGGTTGAAATTTGGTACGTAGTGTTAGAATATGGTATCTAACATCCATGCAAAAATTGGTCCATATCGGTCTATAGTTATATATAGCCGATCCACAATCACACAAAAATTGGTTGCCATTCGAGCCAAAAATAATCTACCAACATTGTATGATTCTGTCTACCAAAATTTTATGGTTCTGTTCTTTTCCTTTGTTGGTTAAGCTACTCTTGTAGTTTAGTCAACGCAATGGTTTTTAAGCTGACATCACAACAATAAATATGATTGAAGTACAAACCAACAATAACAAAACAAAACAAAATTTTATTTCTATAGAAAACTTTGTCAAAATTTTATTTTTACGAGTATAGAAAATTTTGGCAAAATTTTATTTCTAAAGAAAATGTTGACAAAATTTCATTTCTATAGAAAATTTTGTCAAAACTTTTTTTCTATAGAAAATTTTGTCAAAATTTTATTTCTATAGAGATTTTTGTCAAAATTTTATTTCTATAGAAAATTTTGTCAAAATGTTATTTCTATAGAAATTTTTGTCAAAATTTTATTTCTATAGAGATTTTTGTCAAAATTTTATTTCTATAGTAAATTTTGTCAAAATTTTATTTCTATAGAAATTTTTGTCAAAATTTGATTTCTATAGAAAATTTTGTCAAAATGTTATTTCTATACAAAATTTTGTTAAAATTTTACTTCTATAGAAAATGTTGTCAAAATTTTACTTCTATAGAAAATTTTGTCAAAATTTTATTTCTATAGAAAATTTTGTCAAAATTTTATTTCTATAGAAAATTTTGTCAAAATTTTATTTCTAGAGAAAATTTTGTCAAAATTTTATTTCTACAGAAATTTTTGTCAAAATTTTATTTCTATAGAAAATTTTGTCAAAATTTTATTTCATTGTTTTTGTTTTGTTTTTTATTCAGTCTGTTTGTTTCAAAATGCATTGATCAGCTATGATGCGCGCATTCGAGACTGTTGTTGTACGAAGTACATTATTGTACTCTAGTACATGTAATGATATTATGGCTCATATACACGCAGAGAAGAAACATGATTGCCACAATCATATTCGAAGAGCAAAATAATATGATAGCAGCTATTTTTGCGGCGACCATGTAACATTTTAACCTGCAACCATGTTGGCTCAGTGAACATGGTTCTAAGAAAAATACAATTGTCCTCATCTAAAATGTTATTATATTGATAAAAAGAATTTTGTTTCCATTAAAAGACAATGGTCACGATCTAAAATGTTATGTTATTCGTCAAAAATGTTTTTCTTCTAGTTAAAAGAACATGGTCACAACCTAAAATGTTTTGATTTTTATGAAAAAACTTTTTTCGTCGTCGAAAAAAGGACGCCACTTGAGAAAAGAAAACACAAAATCAATTTTATTTATTTGTTTTTATTTATTTATAAACTAATTCATTGTTTATTTGTATTTATAATGTTGTGCAAGCAAACTTCACATATTTTTACACACTCTAGTTTGGTTCAATTTCAACAATAAGTAATCATTCCATATTTACTTCGTGCCCATCAAATGTACAAACACAGACATCATATAACTGCAAATAAAAATAAATTATACCATATGTCAAAATGCAGAACAAAAACCAGGTACATTTGTTTCAATTACACTTTCCTTTTTTGTATTCACATAAAACCACGTGCCATTTCTGAATAAATAAATTAACACAAAACACAATAATTCCGTATTCTCCGTCCATTCCAAGAAACAATCAACACACGACTGACGCGCAAAATGAAGATCGTGTGTACCTGCTCAATGTTTTTATAAAATTCTTGTCGCTGCAAAAAAATTAAAAAATTAAATGGTCACGAAAACAATGTACATGGTCTTTATGGCCATGTAATGCTTGTAGACATATCTATACGTAAACTATAAAAATACTTTTTTCTTTGCAAAAAAGTAAAAAAAATTGAATGGTCAGGTACATGATTTTCCTGACCATATAATGGTCTCAAATTCTATCATTTAAATAATAGAACATGTTTGCGGCATTTGAGAACCATTTAAATGCTTATTGCCAACATATATTTTTCTCCGCTCGAAAATTATTTTTACAAAGACAAAATACATGGTTTTCGCGACAATTAAATACTCTAAATAAGCATTAAATGGATGCGGCAACCATGCCCAAACATGTTTTTTCTGTGCGTGTATATGAGCCTATCATTACTCATTTTTATACCCTGCGCCACACTGTGGAACAGGGTATTATAAGTTAGTGCATATGTTTGCAACACCCAGAAGGAGACGAGATAGACACATGGTGTCTTTGGCAAAAATGCTCAGGGTGGGCTCCTGAGTCGATATAGCCATGTCAGTCTGTCCGTCTGTCCGTGAACACATTTTTGTAATCAAAGTCTAGGTCGCAGTTTTAGTCCAATCGACTTCAAATTTGGCACAAGTATGTGTTTTGGCTCAGAATAGATCCCTATTGATTTTGGAAGAAATCGGTGCAGATTTAGATATAGCTCCCATATATATATTTCGCCCGATATGGACTTATATGGCCCCAGAAGCCAGAGTTTTACCCTAATTTGCTTAAAATTTTGCACAAGAAGAACAATTAGTACTATAGTCAAGTGTGCAAAATTTTATTGAAATCGGTTCAGATTTAGATATAGCTCCCATATATATCTTTCGCCCGATATGGACTAATATGGTCCTAAAAGCCAGAGCTTTGGCCCAATTTGGTTAAAATTTTGCACAGGGATTAGACTTAGCATTGCAGCTATGCGTGCCAAATTTGGTTGAAATCGATTCAGATTTAGATATAGCTCCCATATATATCTTTCGCCCGATATGCACTTATATGGACCCAGAAGCCAGAGTTTTATCCCGATTAACTTGACATTTTGCACAAGGAGTAAAATTGGTAGTATAGTCATGTGTGCCAAATTTGATTGAAATCGGTTCAGATTTAGATATATCTTCCATATATATTTTTCGCCCGATATGGACTTATATGGCCCCAGAAGCCAGATTTTTGGCCGAATTTGGTTGAAATTTTGCACTAGGAGTAGAATTAGTAGTATAGTCAATTGTGTCAAATTTTATTGAAATCGGTTCAGATTTAGATATAGCTCCCATATATATCTTTCGCCCGATATGGACTAATATGGTCCTAAAAGCCAGAGTTTTGGCCCAATTTGGTTGAAATTTTGCATAGGGATTAGAAGTAGCATTGTAACTATGCGTGCCAAATTTGGTTGAAATCGGTTCAGATTTGGATATATCTCCCATATATAGCTTTCGCCCGATTTACACTCATATGACCACGTGCGAAATTTTGTTGAAATCGGTTCAGATTTAGATATAGCTCCAATATATAGCTTTCGGCCGATTTACACTCATATGACCACAGAAGCCAATTTTTTGGTCCGATTTAGTTGAAATTTGGTTGAAATCGGTTCAGATTTAGATATAGCTCCCATATGTAGCTTTCGCCCGATTTACACTCATATGACCACAGAGGCCAATTTTTAACTCCGATTTAGTTGAAATTTTGCATAGGGAGTAGAATTAGCATTGTTGCTATGCGTGCTAAATTTGATTGAAATCGGTTCAGATTTAGATATAGCTCCCATATATACCTTTCGCCCGATTTACACTCATATGCCCACAGAGGCCAATTTTTTGCTCCGATTTAGTTGACATTTTGCACAGGGAGTATAATTAGCATTGTAACTATGCGTGATAAATTTGGTTGAAATCGGTTCAGATTTAGATATATTTCTGATTTAGACAAAAATGGTCAAAATACCAAAATCTTCCTTGTAAAATCGTCACTGCTTAGTCGAAAAGTTGTAAAAATGACTCTAATTTTCCTAAACTTCTAATACATATATATCGAACGATAAATCATAAATAAACTTTTGCAAAGTTTCCTTAAAATTGCTTCAGATTTAAATGTTTCCCATATTTTTTTACCAACATTGTGTTCCACCCTAGTGCATTAGCCGACTTAAATTTTGAGTCTATAGATTTTGTAGAGGTCTATCAAATTCTGTCCAGATCGAGTGATATTTAAATGTATGTATTTGGGACAAACCTTTATATATAGCCCCCAACATATTTGACGGATGTGATATGGTATCGAAAATTTAGATCTACAAAGTGGTGCAGGGTATAATATAGTCGGCCCCGCCCGACTTTAGACTTTCCTTACTTTTTTTTACTAACATTGTGTTCCACCCTATTGCATTAGCCGACTTAAATTTTGAGTCTATAGATTTTGTAGAAGTCTATCAAATTCTGTCCAGATCGAGTTATATTTAAATGTATGTATTTGGGACAAACCTTTATATATAGCACCCAACACATTTGACGGATGTGATATGGTATCGAAATCATCATAGCTGATCAATGCACTTTAAAATTGTATTTCTATAGAAATTTTTTTTCAAAATTTTATTTCTACAGAAAATTCTGTCAAACTGAATAATATATATACCACGTATGGACTAACTTACAATATAGAAGACGTTGTTAGGAAGTTTTAAGATACTTTGCCATCGGCAAGTGTTACCGCAATTCGATTGTGGATGACAGTCTTTAGTAGAAGTTTCTACGCAATCCATGGTGGAGGGTACATAAGCTTCGTCCTGGCCGAACTTACGGCCGTATATACTTGTTTTTATTTGAGTATTATCACACGAACATTTTGGCAAAGTTGGAAAAAGTTAATATCAGATTAAATTATGTAAAATATGTCATCTCTCACATTATAAAATCACAGCTTTTTTAATTTTTTTGAATCCAATCATAAATTTCCATATTCCCAGTGTTTAAAGAGAATTAAATCTGTATCCAACCAAAAAAAAAAAAGGAAAATGGCAAGCCCATTAAAATTGCAATTAAAATAAAACACACAAATGGACAAAAAAGACTAATGCGATACATGTGTCTCGTGTCATTGAATACATACTTATTATTTTTTTACGACATCATTATCCTGACCTCATACGTGTGACATACATGAACATATGTCCATAGTACTGTGCATGCTTGATTCTGTTTGCTTGTAGTTACTCTAGTTCACCGGATGTTACACGAGTTTCCCATGCATCTGTACGTGGATGTGTGCGTGTGTTGCATATTTTTCTATAGACTGACAGAATGTCATATAAAGTTGTGCTAGTCTGGTAACACTGCGACCGGAAAACATTATCATCATGGCGGTGGTATTCCGTTATGTGTACACTTTGCCCCTACATACGCTTTTTGCAATGTATGCATGACATTCCGGAAATGCCGGAATTTGCCGATGAGTGAATGTAGAAGTGAAGTAGGATCAGACCAAACGGAAACGGCATACATATGGACAAACATTCATGTAGAAAGCGTAATTTTACCGCTGTGCATTACGTTGGTCCACATTATTATGGTGCAGTATGAAATTGCATAACTTATATTCACACATCTTCTTCTTCCGCCATGCAATAACTGTCATGTTTTCGTGATGTCAAGCCAAATAAACGAAAGAACCTACATTTATATATATCTTAAAGCCTCATTATAATGAGCATCTGTTTGTTTTCGAAATTTTGGGTTTCGCTTCTAGCAGCAGTCATACTCAAAAATAAAACAAGTGAGTAAAGTAGAAAGTCGGGCGGGGCAGACTATATCATACCCTAAACCACCCTTACTGAATTAGTAATCATAAGCATTTGTGTGGTAACATTGATATAGGTCTGGGAGATAAACCGTAGTTGCATATTTAAGAAAATTAATGAGTGAGTACATGTTTATGGGTGCTTTGTCTCAATCTGACTATAGCTCATAGTCAGTGTTGCCAGGTTTACCCTACAAGGATAAAAAAAAGTTCCCTACTTTCCCATACATTCCCAAACAATTTTCCCTACAATATTTTACGTAAAATTTAAACAAATTTTACAAAACCAAAATGGTTGTAAGTACTTTATTATCTTAAAACATGAAAATGCAACGTATATATATAAAAATAAATGTTTATCAAAGATAATTGAAAATAACAAGATTAAGAATTGTGCTCTTATAAAGAGAAAACAAATGTAAAGGTGTAGAGGGCTATGAGAAAAAAATTGTTTTATTTGTCAATTTTTTCCATAGCAGCTCTGCCCAGGAATAAATTTAAAACGGCAATATTCACATAAAACCATATTGAATATTCGCTATAAAATATACATACGTTTTATTTTAATTTTCTACAATATTTATACCCTTCACCACTACTGTGGTACAGGGTATAATAAGTTTGTGCATTTGTATGTAACGCCAAGAAGGAAAAGTCTGAGACCCATCGTTTAGTATACCGATCGTCTTAGAATTGAATTCTGAGTCGATTTAGCGATGTCCGTCTGTCTGTCTGTCTGTCCGTCTGTCTGTTGATGTATTTTTGTGTGCAAAGTACAGCTCGCAGTTTTAGTCCGATTGTCCCAAAATTTGGTATAGCGTCCTTTTTCGGCTCAAAGACGATCCCTATTGATTTTTGGAAAAAATCGGTTCAGATTTAGATATAGCTGCCATATATATTTTTCACCGATCTGGTCATAATTGGCGCGTGTATCAACCGATCTTCCTCAAATTCCGTACATCCGAATATTTTATGAGTCTCGACAAACTTGCAAAATATCAGCCAAATCGGTTCAGATTTAGATATAGCTCCCATATATAGCTTTCGCCCGATTTACACTCATTTGCCCATAGAGGCCAATATTTTGCTTCGATTTTGTTGAAATTTTGCATAGGGAGTAGAATTAGCATTGTAACTATGCGTGCTAAATTTGGTTGAAATCGGTTCAGATTTAGATATAGCTCCCATATATAGCTTTTGCCCGATTTACACTCAAATGACCACAGAGGCCAATTTTTTGCTCCGATTTAGTTGAAATTTTGCACAGGGAGTATAATTAGCATAGTAGCTATGCGTGCTAAATTTGGTTGAAATCGGTTCAGATTTAGATATAACTCCCATATATAGCTTTCGCCCGATTTACACTCATATGACCACAGAGGCCAATTTTTAACTCCGATTTAGTTGACATTTTGCACAGGGAGTAGAATTAGCATTGTAGCTATACGTGCCAAATTTGGTTGGAATCGGTTCAGATTTAGATATATCTCCCATATATAGCTTTCGCCCGATTTACACTCATATGACCACAGAGGCCAATTTTTTGCTCCGATTTAGTTGAAATTTTGCACAGGCCAATTTTTAACTCCGATTTAGTTGACATTTTGCACAGGGAGTAGAATTAGCATTGTAGCTATACGTGCCAAATTTGGTTGGAATCGGTTCAGATTTAGATATATCTCCCATATATAGCTTTCGCCCGATTTACACTCATATGACCACAGAGGCCAATTTTTTGCTCCGATTTAGTTGAAATTTTGCACAGGGAGTAGAATTAGCATTGTAGTTATGTGTGCCAAATTTGGTTGAAATCGGTTCAGATTTAGATATAGCTCCAATATATAGCTTTCGGCCGATTTACACTCATATGACCACAGAGGCCAATTTTTTGCTCCGATTTAGTTCAAATTTTGCACAGGGAGTAGAATTAGCATTGCAGCTATGCGTGCCAAATTTGGTCGAAATCGGTTCAGATTTAGATATAGCTCCCATATAGCTTTCGCCCGATTTACACTCATATGACCACAGAGGCCAATTTTAAACTCCGATTTAGTTGAAATTTTGCACAGGGAGTAGAATAAGCATTGTTGCTATGCGTGCCAAATTTGGTTGAAATCGGTTCAGATTTAGATATAGCTCCCATATATATGTTTTTCTGATTTCGACAAAAATGGTCAAAATACCAACATTTTCCTTGTAAAATCGCCACTGCTTATGCTATGGTCACACTGAGCAAATATTTGACAGAAATCAAAAAAGATTCCGTCTCCACAGCCAAACCAGCTAACATTTTAAGCTCATATTTGATATATAACATCATCGTAGGAGTATTTTCCAAGAGCGGTATTCAGATATTTGGAAAATGGTTCTGGAAAAATGTTTGACACTCATTTTGGTCAAATATTTGCCTAGTGTGACCATAGCCTTAGTCGAAAAGCTGTAAAAATGACTCAAAATTTCCTAAACTTCTAATACATATATATCAAGCGATAAATCATGGGAGCCACCGTGGTGCAATGGTTAGCATGCCCACCTTGCATACACAAGGTCGTGGGTTCGATTCCTGCTTCGACCGAACACCAAAAAATTTTTCAGTTATGGATTATCCCACCTCAGTAATACTGGTGACATTTCTGAGGGTTTCAAAACTTCTCTTAGTGGTTTCACTGCAATGTGGAACGCCGTTCGGACTCGGCTATAAAAAGGAGGTCCCTTGTCATTGAGCTTAACATGGAATCGGGCAGCACTCAGTGATAAGAGAGAAGTTCACCAATGTGGTATCACAATGGACTGAATAGTCTAAGTGAGCCTGATACATCGGGCTGCTACCTAACCTAACCTAACTAAGCGATAAATCATAAATAAACTTAAAATTGCTTCAGATTTAAATGTTTCCCATATTTTTTTACTAACATTGTGTTCCACCCTAGTGCATTAGCCAACTTAAATTTTGAGTCTATAGATTTTGTAAAAGTCTATCAAATTCTATCCAAATCGAGTGATATTTAAATGTATGTATTTGGGACAAACCTTTATATATAGCACCCAACACATTTGACGGATGTGATATGGTATCGAAAATTTAGATATACAAAGTGGTGCAGGGTATAATATAGTCGGCCCCGCCCGACTTTAGACTTTCCTTACTTGTTTTGGTATTACTTTTGTGGGTTTTTATTCAGAAATTTATGAAAAACACAAATGTTATGATATTTTCCGACGCAAACGGCAGTACATTTGAGAGACACGTCAACGCAAACTTCATGATATTTTGTTGGCAGAGTCCTCTGGTGCTTCAGTTTTGATATGACAAGACTGCATCTTCTTCTCAATTATGTTTGATTTGTATTACCACTACGGTTGCCACAGTTGGTAGATTTCTACCAAAAATATTATTTTTTTATTAAATCTCTATAGAAATAAAATTTTGGAAAAAGTTTCTATAAACAATTTTTTGAGAAATTTTTCTATAGAAATAAAGTTTTGAGAAAAAATATCATAGAAATAACATTTTGAGAAATTTTTTTTATGGAAATAATATTTTACAAAAACTAAATAAATAAATAAGATATTATGGCCAAATTTGGGAAAATCGAGCGATGCATATATGTGGGAGCTATATCTAAATCTGAACCAATTTGCATAATTTTGCGGGTTTGATTACTATCACAAAAGGTAGGATCAGTTAAGAAATGAGGCCTCTATGGTCAAACATAAAGTTATTATGGGCAAATTTTTCAAAATCGGGCGATACATATATGGGATCTATATCTACATCTGAACCAATTTCGATGAAATTTTGCACATACGTTAGTACTATAGAGGACTGGATCAAGCCAACTTTGAGTAAGATCAGGTAATAAATAAGGGTTCTATGGCCAAATTTGGGGAAATCGGGCTATACATATATATGGGAGCTATATCTCAATCTGAACCGATTTCGATGAAATTTTGCACATACAGTTAGTGCTATAGAAGATTACATTTGGCCAACTTTGAGTACTATCGGTTGATAAATAAGGGTTCTATGGCCAAATTTTGGAAAATCGGGCTATACATATAAATGGGAGCTATATCTAAATCGGAACCGATTTCGATGAAATTTTGCAGACTTAAAGGGTGATGCAGAAGATTATTTGACGACGATCGGTTAGTTCAACGTGACCCAATTTGTCGAAATCGGGCGATACCAATATCTGGGAGCTATATCTAAATTTGATCTGATTTCTTCCAAATTCAATAGCGTTCGGTCTTGTGCCCAAAAAACACCCTTTACCAAATTTGATCAAAATCGGTTAATAATTGCGACCGGCATCCTGTGAACAACAAATACATGGACGGACGGACGAACGGACATCAAGCGCTAGATCGACTCAGGAGCTGATTCTGAGTCTATCGGTATATATTTTATGGGGTCTAAAATCAATATTTCTTGTAGGCATATTTTTTGTCAGATCAAACTTATTATACCCTGACCACTATGTGGTTTAGCGTATAAAAATGTGACGGCATGCAAATGGCGTTGAAAACCCCATATTTCTTGGAGGAAATATACACGCAATAGATAATTTACAAATTCTGAAGAATAATTTGGCTGAATCTTCCCAAAAAACGGGTCTGGAAGATGGATTTGTGTTTGTCCAAGATAATGACTCCAAGCATTTGACCCATATTCTTAAAGAATACTTGATATACAACACCAAAAAAGTATTACCCCACCTCTGCAGAGCTCAGACATGAATCTAATTGAACACATTTGGAAATATATGAAGACAAAGCTGAAGAACGTTAACATTTTTAGCAAAGAAACTCTAAAAACGTCCTTATGGGTATCTGGAGCTCAATTCCCGTAAATTTGTCGAGAATCCTAGCCCACTTAATGCCAAAGATACTCCAATCTGTAACAAACGCTAATGGATAACATACAAAATATTAACAAGTATGTACGGCCGTAAGTTCGGCCAGGCCGAAGCTTATGTACCCTCCACCATGGATTGCGTAGAAACTTCTTCTAAACACTGCCATCCACAATCGAATTACTTAAGTTGCGGTAACGCTTGCCGATGGCAAGGTATCTTAAAACCTCCAAACACCGTCTTCTAAATTGTATGTAAGTCCATACGTGGTTATATTAAATCAAACAAGTATATACGGCCGTTAGTTCGGCCAGGCCGAATCTTATGTACCCTCCACCATGGATTGCGTAGGAACTTCTACTAAAGGCTGTCATCCACAATCGAATTACTTGGGTTGCGATAACACTTGCCGATGGCAAGGTATCGTAAAACTTTTTAACACTGTCTTCTAAATTGTAAGTTAGTCCATAAGGGGTATATATTAAACAAAAAAAAAAGGCCGATTAAACACGTATATAATTCAGTTTGACAAAATTTTCTATAGAAATAAAATGTTGACAAAATTGTCTATAGAAATAAAATGTTGACAAAATTTTCTACAGAAATAAATTTTTTACAAAATTTTCTATAGAAATAAAATTTTGACAAAATTTTCTATGGAAATAAAATGTTGACAAACATTGCTATAGAAATAAACTTTTTACAAAACTTTCTATATAAATGAAATTTTGACAAAACTTTCTATAGTAATAAAATTTGACAATTTTTACATGGCTGTTAGAGGCCATATACTAACGAAATGTACCAAATTTCAACCGCATCGGATGACTTTTGCTCCTCCAAGAGGCTCCGGAGGTCAAATCTGGGGATCGGTTTATATGGGAGCTTTATATAATTATGGACCGATATGGACCAATTTTTGCATGGTTGTTAGAGACCATATACTAACACCACGTACTAAATTTCAATTGGATCGGATGAATTTTGCTCATCCAAGAGGCTCCAGAGTTCAAATCTGGGGATCGGTTTATATGGGAGCTATATATAATTATGGACCGATATGGACCAATTTTTGCATGCTTGTTAGAGACCGTATACTAACATCAGGTACCCAATTTCAAATGGATCGGATGAATTTTGCCCCTCCAAGAGGCTCCGGAGGTCAAATCTGGGGATCGGTTTATATGGGAGCTATATATAATTATGGACCGATATGGACCAGTTTTTGCATGGTTGTTAGAGACCATATACTAACACCACGTAACAAATTTCAATCGGGTAGGATGAAGTTTGCTCCTCCAAGAGTCTCCGGAGGTCAAATCTGTGGATCGGTTTATATGGCAGCTATATATATTTATGGACCGATATGGACCAATTTTTGCATGGTTGTTAGAGACCGTATACTAACATCAGGTACCAAATTTCAACCGGATCGGATGAATTTTGCCCCTCCAAGAGGCTCCGGAGGTCAAATCTGAGGATCGGTTTATATGGGGGCTATATATAATTATGGACCGATATGGACCAATTTTTGCATGGTTGTTAGAGACCGTATACTTAGACCACGTACCAAATTTCAACCGGATCGGATGAATTTTGCTGCTCCGGAAGGCTCCACAAGACAAATTTGGGGATCGGTTTATATGGGGGCTATACGTAAACGTGGGCCGATATGGCCCATTTTCAATACCATCCGACCTACATCAATAACAACTACTTGTGCCAAGTTTCAAGTCGATAGCTAGTTTCGTTCGGAAGTTAGCGTGATTTCCACAGACGGACGGACAGCCGGACAGACGGACAGACGGACGGACGGACGGACATGCTTAGATCGACTCAGAATTTCACCACGACCCAGAATATATATACTTTATGGGGTCTTAGAGCAATATTTCGATGTGTTACAAACGGAATGACAAAGTTAATATACCCCCATTCTATGGTGGAGGGTATAAAAAGATCGATCAAATACGTATATAATTCAGTTTGACAAAATTTTCTATAGACATAAAAAAATGTTAACAACATTTTCTATAGAAACAAAATTTTCACAAAATTTTCTATAGAACGAAAATTTTGATAAAATTTTCTACAGAAATAAAATTTTAACAAACTTTTCTATAGAAATAAAATTTTAACAAAAATTTTCTATAGAAATAAAATTTTGACAACATTTTGTATAGAAGTAAAATTTGAAACAAAAAAATCTTTAGAAATAAAATTTGGAAAAAAATTTTCTACAGAAATAAAATTTTGACAACATTTTCTATAGAAATAAAATTTTAACAAAAATTTTCTATAGAAATAAAATTTTAACAAAATTTTCTATAGAAATAAAATTTTGGTAAATTATTTTTGGCTCGAGTGGCAACCATGATTATGAACCGATATCATATGCTGACACCACGTACCAAATTTCAACCGGATCGGTCTCCGGAGGTCAAATCTGGGGATCGGCTTATATGGGGGCTATATATAATTATGGATCGATATGGACCAATTTTGGCATGGTTATTAGATACAATATACTAACACCACGTACCAAATTTCAGCCGGATCGGATGAATTTTGCTCCTCTAAGAGGCTCCGGAGGTCAAATCTGGGGATCGGTTTATATGGGGGCTATATATAATTATGGGCCGATGTGGACCAATTTTTGCATGGTCATTAGAGACCATATACTCACACCATGTACCAAATTTCAGCCGGATCGGATGAAATTTGCTTCTCTTAGAGCAATCGCAAGCCAAATTTGGGGGTCCGTTTATATGGGGGCTATACGTAAAAGTGGACCGATATGGACCAGTTTTTGCATGGTTGTTAGAGACCATATACTAACACCATGTACCAAATTTCAGCCGGATCGGATTAAATTTGCTTCTCTTAGAGCAATCGCAAGCCAAATTTGGGGGTCCGTTTATATGGGGGCTATACGTAAAAGTGGACCGATATGGCCATCCGACCTACATCAATAATAACTACTTGTGCCAAGTTTCAAGTCGATAGCTTGTTTCGTTCGGAAGTTAGCGTGATTTCAACAGACGGACGGACGGACATGCTCAGATCGACTCAGATTTTCACCACGACCCAGAATATATATACTTTATGGGGTCTTAGAGCAATATTTCGATGTGTTACAAACGGAATGACAAAGTTAATATACCCCCATCCTATGGTGGAGGGTATAAAAACTTGTCATATTTAGTATTTAAACCAAAAAAATTAATTTAATTAACTGTATATACATTATGGGGTCTTAGAGCAATATTTCGATGTGTTACAAATGGAATGACAAAGTTAATATACCCCCCATCCTATGGTGGAGGGTATAAAAATTATACACAAATGAAGCATAAATTCGTGTCTCCCACAAAATAGTTCAGAATTTCTTTAAAATTGTAAATTTTACCAGTAATGCCCCCATCATGAACTGCTTACGGCACTAAAGACATTTTTGCCATTATGAACTCTAATTTTTTCCTTTAAGCAACAAAATTTTCTTTAATAAATGAAAAATAATAATTTTGCCTAAAAATTTTTCTTGAGAATTAGCCGAAAATTATTTACCTATTTTTGTGAAATCGGCGTAACATCTAAGTTTTTAATTGACACTATTATTTCTGTGATTGAAGACATTTCGATTAAAAAATTAATTGAATGAAGTAATTTCGTGATTGAATCAGAAAATAGTTCTTGTGTGTGGTAACTGGATTTGAAACCCCCTGGAAATAAAATTCCATAAAAAAGCCTTTACTCTACAAAAATTCGTAGACAAACACACACACACATAGGTTATTTGCGTTACCAAGCAGTTCTTTTTATATGTGCACCAATGTTCACACAGGAAGCGCATTTAAAGAAACTTCGTATGCAGAAAACAAACAACTTTAATTGCTAACGTCAACTATATTGGACTGAAAATCGACAATTTTTCATATATTTTTCATCAAAATCGTCCATAGGGACTAGGAAGACAAGTTTAAGCAACAATACTATACTCTGCCATTGACAACTGCCACCACAACACAGTCTTTAGTACAATTTAGTATAAAAAGGGTGTTTCTATGTTATAATGTTTTTAATGGGAAATAACCCAAAATTTACCCATATTATCAGTTAATTTCAGATAATATTTTATTTTTTTTTTATTTACCTTGAAAAGTATTACAGTCGACATGTTATACTTGTAGTTGTTGTCTGTGATATATATAGTACGAGTATATGTTTGTATTCTAATCTACATATTATAAATGTATAGACCCAAATAAAATTAACGAAAATGTTATTAATAAACAAATTAACAACTGCTAAATATAGGGTTAAGTTATTAGTGTCAATAGATAGTGTAAGGAAAAAGGGTGAACAAATGTTATGTGACACAAGGTACATGAATATACTGTTCTGGTAATAACTTCAAATTACATACATCCGTATGTTTTTGGGAGTCTCATAAAATTTGCAAAAAATCAGTCTGATTTAAACACTTATGACCACAGAGGTCTAAATTGAAATTTTGCACACATAGTAGAATTGACATGCTAGTTATATATAAAAATTTGGTCACAATCGGTTCAGATTTAGATCCAGCTAACATTTATATTTCTCCCGATTTAGATTTATATGAGACCACCGCACCGAACTTGGTTCATATGAAAATGTGGCTCCCAATTTGAGCAAATATGGTAAAAAAAATTCATATTTTAGATCTCGCCGAAATGTAACTCTAATTTACTCATTTTGCATTTGTAGAATTGATTAATATATATTCAGATTAATATCCCAACAAAACAAACGTAGCCAAAAAAAAATACTGAAAATGTTCTTTTTGGATCCGGAAGTAAGCAATATTATCATAGGACGGATATCCATAATTTCAATAGCCATTGCACTTAATTTCTATCACTTCTTAAGGTGTGATACGAATTCAGTGTGAATTAAAAAAGTTTATAAATAATTTTTATAATTTTTTATGATTTCTAATGCATTCTAACGCTTGTCTGAAACGTTGGACCTCAAATATTTTCAAAAATTCGCAATTTTTCTAAAATGGATTTAGCATTTTTTTCGATAAAAATATAAATAATTTGCACCTCTTTGAAATAAAAAAAAAAAAACAAACAATTATATACGGCCGTAAGTTCGGCCAGGCCGAAGCTTATGTACCCTTCATCAAGGATTGCGTAGAAACTTCTTCTAAACACTTCCATCCACAATCGAATTATTTAAGTTGCGGTAACGCTTGCCGATAGCAAGGTATCTTAAAACCTCCTAACACCATCTTCTAAATTGTATGTAAGTCCATACGTGGTATATATTAAATCAACAAAGATCGATCCAATACGTATATAATTCAGTTTGCCAAAGTAGACATAAAATTTTAACAAAATTTTCTACAGAAATAAAATTTTAACAAAATTTTCTATAGAAACGAAATTTTAACAAAATTTTCTATAGAAATAAACTTTTGACAAGATTTTCTATAGAAATTAAATCTTGGTAGATTATTTTTGGCTCGAGTGGCAACCATGATTATGAAACGAATAAAATTTGAACAAAATTTTCTATAGAAATAAAATTTTGACAATGATGAAAATTTTATTATGAACCGAATAAAATTTTAACAAAATTTTCTTTAGTAATAAAATTTTGACAAAATTTTCTATAGAAAAAAAATTTTGGTAGATTATTTTTGGCTCTAGTGGCAACCATGACTATGAACCGATATGGACCAATTTCTGTGTGATTGGACCAATTTTGGTATGGTTGTTAGCGACCATATACTAACACCACGTTCCTAATTTGAACCGGATCGGATGAATTTTGCTCCTCCAAGAGGCTCCGGAGGTCAAATCTGGAGAACATTTTATTTGGGGCTATATATAATTATGGACCGATATGGACCAATTCTGGCACGGTTGTTAAAGATCATATACTAACACCATGTTCCAAATTACAACCGGATTGGATGAAATTTGCTTCTCTTGGAGACTTCGCAAGCCAAATCGGGGGATCGGTTTACATGGGGGCTATATATAATTATGGACCGATGTGAACCAATTTTTGCATGGTTGTTAGAGACCATATACCAAATTTCAGGCGGATCGGATGAAATTTGCTTCTCTTTGAGGCTCCGCAACCCAAATCTGGAGATCGGATTATATGGGGGCTATATATAATTATGGACCGATGTGGACCAATTTTTGCACGATTGTTAGAGACCATATACCAACATCATATACCAAATTTCAGCCGGATCAGAAGAAATTTGCTTCTCTTTGAGGCTCCGCAAGCCAAATCTGGGGATCGGTTTATATGGAATTTTGCTTCCCCAAAAGGCACCGGAGGTCAAATCTGGGGATCGGTTTATATGGGGGCTATATATAATTATGGACTGATATGAACCAATTCCTGCATGGTTGTTGGATACCATATACTAACATCACGTACCAAATTTCAACCGAATCAGATGAATTTTGCTCTTCCAAGGGGCTCCGGAGGTCAAATCTGGGGATCGGTTTATATGAGGGCTATATATAATTATTGACCGATTTCGACCAATTTTGGCATGGGTGTTTGAGACCATATACTAACACCACGTACCAAATTTCAACTGAATCAGATGAATTTTGGTCTTCCAAGAGGCTCCGAAGGTCAAATCTGGTGATCGGTTTATATGGGGGCTATATATAATTATGGACCGATGTGGACCAATTTTTGCATGGTTATTAGAGACCATATACTCACACCATGTACCAAATTTCAGCCGGATCGGATGAAATTTGCTTCTCTTAGAGGCCTCGAAAGCCAAATTTGGGGGTCCGTTTATATGGGGGCTATACGTAAAAGTGGACCGATGTGGCCCATTTGCAATACCATCCTACCTACATCAGTAACAACTACTTGTGCCAAGTTTCAAGTCGATAGCTTGTTTCGTTCGGAAGTTAGCGTGATTTCAACAGACGGACGGACGGACGGACATGCTCAGATCAACTCAGAATTTCATCACGACCCAGAATATATATACTTTATGGGGTCTTAGAGCAATATTTCGATGTGTTACAAACGGAATGACAAAGTTAATATACCCCCCATCCTATGGTGGAGGGTATAAAAATTAATTAGTTAAAACAAGGAACATCTTTCGGAGGACATGTTTGGTAGCTCCTATATATAAATATTCAAGAGTTTGGCAAATAGCGCCCCAAAACTCAAGAGGTCAACGCGTGCTGATTTGGAAGAATGGGCAAGGGAAGGGTCAGAAGGACGCCCGAAAATACTACTAAAGAACGACTTGAGAATTACACAAGCAGAGTAGGACGACAGTCAGGAGGACAGTGGAACTAATTACTGGGCACCTAGAATTGAGAGACCATCTGCGCCGAATAGGAGTAGCAGAGGATGGTGTATATAGGGTGTGACTTGAGAATCTTGAAACTTAGGAACAGTACCTTTGTCACTGCCCTGCGTTTACCAGGCAACGAGTTAACCTAGTGCACCTACCAAATATGGGGATCGGTTTATATGCGGGCTATTTATATATGTATGTATCGACCGATATGGACCAATTTGTTCACGATAGTTAAAGGTCATATTCTGACATCAAATTTTGCTACATACAGCTTCGGATAGAGCTACAATATTCGGTAAATAAGCCAAACTTATTCAAATCTGTCTAGTTTTAAATCCTCAACCACAGGTAGGTGGTATAATACTATACTGCCTTTGCATTTCATGTGTAACACATTGAAATATGAGTCAAAACCCATATATATTCTTGTTCGTGGTGAAATTCTGAGTTGAACTAGAGATGTCCGTTCGTATACAAATTGTTGGACATGGTGAAATTCTGAGGCGATCTAGCAATGTTCGCCCGCATATTGAAATGACGCTAACTTTCGAGAAAAAAACCATCGGCTTTAAACAAATGATTGCAGCTGATTCAGATCGAATGGTATTGCATATCGCCTGTATCGAATTATTTTAGTTACAACGATCTTCAAATTTAACTACTTGAGCCTCCTGCGGTCAAAATCCGATATATGATGTTTGTCTCTGTCCCCCAAGTATTATGCAAAAATTGATCAATATCGGTCAATATATAATAATTTACGAGAGAAGTTCGCCACTGTGGTATCGCAATGGACTGAATAGTCTAAGTGAGCCTGATACATCGGGCTGCCACCTAACCTAACATAGCCGCCATATAAGCCAATCTCCAGATTTGATTTCTAGAGTCTCCTAAAATTATTTAAAGTGGGCTTAAACCCCCGCCTGAAGGAACACACTTCATTCAAATTCAATATTTTTATACCCTCCACACATTGAAATATTGTTCTAAAACCCCATAAAGTATATATATTCTGGGTCATGGTGAAATTCTGATTCGATCTAACATAACCATGTCCGTCCCTTCATCCGTCTGCTGAAATCCCGCTAACTTTCGAACGAAATAAGCTATCGACTTGAATCTTGGCTCAAGTAGTTTTTATTGATGTAAGTCAGAGGTTATTATAAATGGGCAAGATCGAACCATTTTAGTTATCACGACCTCCAAATTTAACTTCTTGAACCTTCTGAGTTCGAAATTCGAAATTTCTGGAGTCTCCGAAACGAATTTAAAGTTGGTACGTGGTGTCAATGTATGCCTTCTAACAACAATGCAAAACTTGGTGCATATCGGACCATCATTACTTGTAAACCCCCGCCTGAAGGAGCACAGTTCATTCAATTACAATATTTTTTTAATAAAAAACCGAAATATTTTTAATATAGTCTTAATATATTAAACAGAACAGAATGACTGCTGGGAATCAAATTAAACTATTTAAGGAAATTTTTGGAGACCATAATACAACAGATATACGTTTAACGTGATAGATATAAAATCTTTTTTGCCATTCCCCATAAAACACCCTTTCTTTTGGTTTTTAATAGCTAACTACCATGTGTATTGGAACAGGGAAACATTATCACAAAACATTTTTGCATATTAATTTAATGGAATTTATGACTTAACACGCGTTCCACCATGTTGGACTCATGTTACTGGCGATAACGAAATGGCAACTCTACAACTTCAGAGAAATAGTTTTGCCCCCTTATCTAAAACCGAAAGCAATGACAGACAGACGGTAGGATAAAAGTCCTCTACCACTACTGCATGATACATGTCAAAGTTTGCGTGACTTTGGCCAAAGACGATGACGACGACAACGACGACTAGAATAAATGCAAAGTATAGGCAGCCTGCCAGGCATTTGGCCAAGCCTTCCAATATCACCTGAACAAAAGAAACCAGGTCGGTTAATTCGTATCGTTGAACATTTTTAAGGAAACCATAATTTCTTGGGCTAACAATATTTTCTCATGTTATAAACAGTTTAAAAATGTTTTACATGACAAAGAGGAATGAATGGAACACAATTGGGTACTACCCACCACCACCAGCACCACCACCAATGGTGATGGTAGCACCACCTTTACCACTTCCAGGTGATCACCTGAAATAGTTACCACAATTCAATGGCATCGCCGTAAAACCTCAAAAAAAGGGTTGGTTACACGATTGGTTTGCCTGGGTAATAGAGTAGCTCAAATTGGACCTTCACCATTCATGGTGGTTGTCATAAATGGCATGCTAACAAAGTGCTAGCAGTGGCTGGCAGGCGGAGTGTACAACGATAATGTCTTAAATGTTGGCTAAAAACGCAAAATGCAACACCAAACTTGGCTATAAGAGACATTATAATTAAGTTTATGACGGTATTTACTAGATAACAGCTAAAGTGGTTGGTTAGATGGCTGGTTGACTGTCAGTCCTACTTGTGGCAGCCATTTTCTATAATTGAGTATATCGCGAGTAATCATAAATGATAAGAGACTAGGGTTGTCTAACGTCAAAACATAAAGGATGTACTTGGAGTAGTATTGATTTCTAGGACTTCTTTTTGCTTTGGGTTTTCTTTGATGCCTATATAATATATCAAAGTCCAAGCATATATGGCAAAAAATTGGGCCTGACCGAACCTCAACCCTCTACAATGGATTGCGTAGAAGCTCCTCGTAAGACTGTCATCCACAATCGAATTACTTCTTAACATATCCCAGCAAAGAAATTGGAAGTTGTTCCACAAATATTTCTTTTGAAGAGCATTCTGGGATCTTCCATAATTTTTTTTCACTTCTGATGAAGTTCTTTTGGGCCAGTCTTAGAAAATACGCTATTTGTTGGTTTAAAGTCAAAATTTAAATTTTGGGCAATGAAATGTCGCAAAAAAGAATAGAAAATCAACAAAAAAGTAATGGAAATTAAATTAAAATTCGAACTTGTACCTATTGACTTTTTCACTTCCATGGAAGTTCCTTTGCAAATTATAGAATTTTCGATTTTTATTGAGCTTAAATAGAAAAATATATTTCTACAAAAAAAAAAAAACAAAATTACAAAGTAAATATCAATTCAATTTTCAATTCAATTTCTTTATTGTTTAATAATAGTTACAATATTCATTTATATAAATTTAGCTATATAATTTTAAAGAGCTTAAGGCTTAACCTTTTTCTACTTAAATAATGCAAACTGATAATAAAAGTAAATATCATTTGGTAAAAAAAATGCCGGTTGATCCTGTGTTTTTTTATATTTTCATTAATGCCAGTAAAGAACATCTTTAGAAGTAGTTACAATGCTATGCCTTGGTGTCATATTAAAATTGTATCACAAACATTTGAATTGACGTTTCCACGCTTCGTGTTCAATGCCGTTTGTGCCTACACGCAAAAAAATAATTCTTTCCTCTCAAACGAAATTTTAGACAAACAAAGTTCGTTTCTCATTTGCTTTTCGCTGTAAGGAAGTGTATTTGGAAGAAAAGTATATACTTTTTGTGATAAACGATTATTCTTTTCCAGGATGTACAAAAAATTTCATAAAGACAAACTAAAAAAAAATACATTGTTTTCTTGCTAATTGTTTTTTAGTTTTTTAGTTCTTAACACCTTTTCCTGTAATACCAACAATGTAGAAGAAATTATACGATTTTATAAATTTTTAAAATTTGTTTACCTTTCGCCTGGACGGAGAATCGAACCGCGGACCATGCACATTGTAAGCCAACACACTAACCACTGAGCTACGTACCTGTTATGGTCATCAATAGATAAATATCCATATAAGTTATATTTATATAGCATAGCTTGCGGCGCCCACGAACCGAATAAACAAAATTTATTTAACAGAAACAAACATTTAGTTTGGCACCGTGGATCAGTGGTTGCTACGTCCGACTTGCATGCCAAGGGTCATGGGTTCGATCCCTGCTTTTTTTGTTTTTTTTTTTACATATATTCCTGATATGTTCGGAAGATTCCGAAAAAATGTTCCACATTATATTGTAGTATATTAAATTTTGAACTGTAAAATGTGTCTTGTTAAAGACCTAAAGTCAGAAAAGAACAATGTTTGATATAAACGAAATGGACTGTGCTGTTGTTTCAAAAATAACTTTTTTTATTGAAAAAATAAAAATTTTGTAATAAACGATTTTTTTTGGTGATAAAAGTTTAAAATTTTCGAAGCAATTCAAAAAACTCTAACAAAAGAAAAACGTTTTCGGTACACGTTTTCCAAACGTTTTTTTTCTTTGCGTGTAAGCGTTCTGTTATGTTGCCAACATACCCAGGTTCAACCCCCGGTCGGAGCGATTTTTTTTTTGTCAAATTGTAAAAGTTAGATAATTAGAATACAAAAGTGTAATACAAAATATTGAGAACAAGTATAAACGGCCGTAAGTTCGGCCAGGCCGAATCTTATGTACCCTCCACCATGGATTGCGTAGAAACTTCTACGAAAGACTGTCATTTACAATCCAATTACTTGGGTTGTGGTATATCAAAACTTCTTAACATCGTTTTCTAAATTGTGAGTTAGTCCATCATACGTGGTAGAGAGCCAGAATTGAATTATGGGGGTCGCTTATATGGGGGCTATATACAACCAATTTTTGTGTGATTGGGGATCGATTTATCTGAGGGCTATATATAACTATAGACCGATATGGACCTAGTTAGGCATGGTTGTTAACGGCCATATACTAGCACAATGTACCAAATTTCAACTGACTCGGATGAAATTTGCTCCTCCAAGAGGCTCCAAAACCAAATCTCGGGATCGGTTTATATGGGGCTACATATGATTATGGACTGATATGGACCACTTTTGGCATGGCTGTTGAATATCATATACTACTACCACGTACCAAATTTCAACCAGATCGGATGACTATTGCTCCTCCAAAAGGCACCGGAGGTCAAATCTGGGGATCGGATCGGGCTATATATAATTATGGACTGATATGAACCAATTACTGCATGGTTGTGGGATACCATATACTAACATCACGTACCAAATTTCAACCGAATCAGATGAATTTTGCTCTTCCAAGGGGCTCCGGAGATCAAATCTGGGGATCGGTTTATGGGGGCTATATATAATTATGGACTGATATGAACCATGGGTGTTTGAGGCCATGTATTAGCACCACGTACCAAATTTAAACTGAATCAGATGAATTTTGCTCTTCCAAGGGGCTCCGGAGGTCAAATCTGGTGATCGGTTTATATTGGGGCTATATATAATTATGGACCGATTTCGACCATGGGTGTTTGAGGCCATATATTAACACCATGTACCAAATTTCAGCCGGATCGGATGAAATTTGCTTCTCTTAGAGGCTCCGCAAGCCAGATCGGGGGATCGGTTTATATGGGGGCTATATATAATTATTGACCGATGTGGACCAATTTTGGCATAGTTGTTAGAGGCCATACACTTACAACATGTACCAAATTTCAGCCGGATCGGATGAAATTTGCTTCTTCAAATTTGGGGGTCCGTTTATATGGGGGCTATACGTAGGTTAGGTTAGGTTATGTGGCAGCCCGATGTATCAGGCTCACTTAGACTATTCAGTCCATTGTGATATCACATTGATGAACTTTTCTCTTATCACTGAGTGCTGCCCGATGCCATGTTAAGCTCAATGACAAGGGACCTCCTTTTTATAGCCGAGTCCGAATGGCGTTCCACATTCCAGTGAAACCACTTAGAGAAGCTTTGACCCTCAGAAATGTCACCAGCATTACTGAGGTGGGATAATCCACCGCTGAAAAACTGTTTGGTGTTCGGTCGTAGCAGGTATCGAACCCACGACCTTGTGTATGCAAGGCGGGCATGCTAACCATTGCACCACGGTGGCTCCCTGGGGCTATACGTAAAAGTGGACCGATATGGCCCATTTGCAATACCATCCGACCTACATCAATAACAACTACTTGGGCCAAGTTTCAAGTAGATAGCTTGTTTCGATAGGAAGTTAGCGTGATTTTAACAGACGGACGGACGGACGAACATGCTCAGATGGACTCAGAATTTCACCACGACCCAGAATATATATACTTTATGGGGTCGATGTGTTACAAACGGAAAGACAAAGTTAACATCCTATGGTGGAGGGTATAAAAATAAAAAGAAAAAGTTTGTGAAACAATTATTTTTAAATGAATTTGAATTTCTTCTTTCAAATGAACTTCCAAGACACCACTTTTAAAGCAATGCAAAAGATCTGAAAACGACATACTTCCATCCTATGACAAGCCCATGTAAAATTCATTAGAGATGATCCAAGTCTGCACTACTTCCGAATCACAAGTTGGGGATCTAATCTACTTTTTTGGAAGCTCCTTTTTCAGATACAAATCTGTATACGCCTGACTGTAAGTATTTCCTTTCGGGCGAATGAACTTTTCCATACACTGAAAAAAATATTGTCGTGAGGTCAAAGATTTCATGTCTTTAAAATACGAATACAAATTTTGCTTAGCATAGGAGACGCATTTCTCTAAAATAAAGTTATTTTCCTTGTCCAAAAGTCGATAAACTTTTCAATGAAGTCGTGTTGTCCTTATAATTAAGTGATTTGACTTAAAAATGGGTATCTTAACTTGAAAGAAAAAACATATAGGCTAAGGTCAACTTGACTTTAATAATTCAGAAAAATTCTTTAAAATTAATGAAATTGTCTTTAAATTTGTTGTCTTTTTGCATCTTGACTACAAAGCAAAAAATCGTTCTAATATAGGACATGTTTTTCAAAACTTTATTTTAAAGAAGTTTTTTACTTCAAACATAGCATAATTTCTACTGGAAGTCGAGTCCTAATTTGGAAATAAAGTTGCCGTTAACTCGTTTTTCAAGGACTTTGATAGCATATGAAGGAAAAAAGCTGAGAAAGCGAAAAATTAAAATTTGCTTCCTAGAAGCAAGTACACAAAACCTAAATTTAAAAGAGAATTGTGTCTTAAAAGTATCCTTACTTGTATTCTCCGCTTCTTTGGCTCGGAATCAATTCCACATTTTTTAAAGTAAAGACAAAATCTTTGGAACCGAGTATGCTTTGTTTTGCAGTGTACTCTTTAGTATAGATCTGGCTGGGATAGATAAGTCAATTTGGGTCATTTATGCTAACTGTTAATAGAGAAAACATATAGGAATTAATCCCCATATAAAACGCATTGCTTCTGAGCAAATTCTGCACCACTTTCGGCTTCAAAAAGAACATTTTTACTGCTTTTGGCCGGGTTGTTGTGTAAATATTAAATATATTATTCGAATAGGAAAATCCATCTGTCTCAATTGGCATCCCTATTATATTCACCACAGTGGAGCAGAATTAATGGAATGAAGAGGTATAACACCATGGAATAAATAAGTATAACACCATAGGTCAATATAAATTAGAAAACCCCTCCAGTTTGATTAATATGGCCGACAGAATGTGGTGGATCTAATAACAATTGCTAGATATTATAGCAACAGCAAAAGATTGATGATTATATTACTAACAATCGATGTAGTAAATTTGTCACATAGGTATGGGTTAAGGATCCATTGTAATGAATTTTTCTGAATGTTTTACTTTGGGAATTTTTGTACCAGATTTAATTTGAACCATAAACAATTGACTCTAAAAAGCTTTCATATCAACATATACTACGGGCATAGACTCCATCCTACCATACATACACAATGGTGTATGTATGTATGGTAGTGCGAATCATAAGCCCACATCGATGGGGAGATGAAAAGTGTGAAACTCTTAAAATCTCATAATGTCAGACATTAATGGGTGTCATAAATCATAAAATCCTATAGTCACAATGTCAAAGATGACTGAGAGAAGCCACATGAAATAATCTTGACATATTACTAGTACATCTACACTTATGACTGTTTTATAAGTTAAGCAGATGGTAAAGGGATCCTTTCAGTGGTATGATGTCCCCAATCATGGTTATATCCACTCAAAAAACAGTGAACCCACCAGGAAAGAACATTTTGGAAATTTTTAGAAAAATTAAAATTTGTAACTAAATTGTAACTGAACAGATGCCATGTCGATTTCACAGAAATAAGTAAAAATGTTTCGATAAATGCAAGAAATTTTGTTAGACATAATTATTTTTTTTTCACTTGTGAAAGAAAATTTTGTAAATTTTTGAAGGAAAAAATTGTTTGAACCCATCTAGGGTTTTCTAACTAAATTAAAAAGTCGACTTGTCAAAAAAGGGCGACTTTTCGACTTTTTCGACTTAAAACTCGATTTGTCGATTTCGGCCAACATCAGAAGCTGATTCACATTTCTTACCCATGTTTAATAAAGCAATTTGTCATAAAAATGTAACCACTGAAATGTTTTCATATATACAATTAAATTTTTTGCTAATATTCCCAATGCGAAGAAAGAGGTCCGAAGACTTTATTATAAGCTTTACAATGGGAATAAAAATAACGAGCTATACCTGAATGATTATCACAGCAGACTCAGAGAATGCCATAAAATTACAAGGAAAGTGAAACGCAATTCCGGGCTATCAGTCCGGGAGGAGAAACTATAATAACAAACATTTTATAACATTATAATAACGAATGAAGTGGTCAAGGGGTCTACAAAAAGCGAACTGTAGCACTTCACTTAGTCGAAATTTCTAGGGCATGCCTTATATTCCCACACACTGCAAAATCCTGGCATGAGGCAAGTTAAGCGAGTTATGCAAATCCAAAGGCATACAAACCTATATGCCTACCATCATGCCTGCTGAAGACAATGAAACGCGCGGTTGACACCATGGTAAAAATTTCAAAATTTCGGGCGAAATGTTAAGGTAAGGCAACAGCATGCATATATAAAGGGGAGATCGGTCAAGACTACCATACTATACAGAGATCTTGCTGTGTTAAGACACACACGTTAGCTGCATGATTTGAGGGAGCAACGTTAGCACCAACACACTTATCAGGGATTTGAACCCGTCTGTTACGCATGAAATCCCTATAATATACATACATATGTAATACTGCGGGGAACATATTCTAACAGACTTTGCAGAAGCTCAGAATGGGTCCTAGAGATGACATATTACTGGGCAAGACCCATGTGCCTGAATGATAACACGTAGAAGACAGAATTAGGCCTATTCACTAAAAGGTCTTAAAATGCTCAATATATCGAACCGAGTTCTTTGAGCAATACGATAATAAAATAATACAAGTATATACGGCCGTAATTTCGGCCAGGCCGAATCTTATGTACCCTCCACCATGCATTGCGTAGAAACTTCTACGAAAGACTGTCATCCACAATCGAATTAATTGGGTTGTGGTATCTTAAAACTTCTTAACACCGTTTTCTAAATTGTAAGTTAGTCCATACGTGGTATATATTAGACAAAAAAGGTATGTATACGTAAGTCTACAAATAATTACGAATCGATATGGGCTTTTGCACGGTACGTAGAGAGCTAGAATTGAAATATGGGGGTCGCTTATATGTGGGCTATATACAATTATGAACTTGATATGGACCAATTTTTGTGTGATTGGGGATCTATTTATCTGAGGGCTATACATATATAACTATAGACCGATATGGACCTAGTTAGGCATGGTTGTTAACGGCCATATAATAGCACAATGTACCAAATTTCAACTGACTCGGATGAAATTTTCTCCTCCAAGTGGCTCCAAAACCAAATCTCGGGAACGGTTTATATGTGGGCTATATATGATTATGGACATATATGGACCACTTTTGGCATGGTTGTTAAATATCATATACTAACATCACGTACCAAATTTCAACCGAATCGGATGAATTTTGCTCTTCCAAGGCGCTCCGGAGGTCAAATCTGGGAATCGGTTTATATGGGGGCTATATATAATTATGGACCGATTTGGACCAATTTTTGCATGGTCCATATAACAGGTTGGCTGATAAGTCCCCTGTCTGACACATAGATGGCGTCGCTAGTATTAGATGTATATTATTTTATATAGTACCAACCTTCAAATGAATCGTGTCAAAATTTGACGTCTGTAAGTCAATTAGTTTGTGAGATAGAGCGTCTTTTGTGAAGAAACTTTTGTTATTTTGAAAAAAAAATGGAAAAAAGAAATTTCGTGTTTTGATAAAATACTGTTTTCTGAAGGGAAAAAATACGGAGGAAGCAAAAACTTGGCTTGATAATGAGTTTCCGGACTCTGCCCCAGGGAATTCAATAATAATTGATTGGTATGAAAAATTCAAGCGTGGTGAAATGAGCACGGAGGACGGTGAACGCAGTGGACGCCCGAAAGAGGTGGTTACCGACGAAAACATCAAAACAATCCACAAAATGATTTTGAATGACCGTATAATGAAGTTGATCGAGATAGCAGAGGCCTTAAAGATATCAAAGAAACGTGTTGGTCATATCATTCATCAATATTTGGATATGCGGAAGCCCTGTGCAAACTGGGTGCCGCGCGAAATCACATTTGACCAAAAACAACAACGTGTTGATGATTCTGAGCGGTGTTTGCAGCTGTTAACTCGTAATACACCCGAGTTTTTTCGTCGATATGTGACAATGGATGAAACATGGCTCCATCACTACACTCCTGAGTCCAATCGACAGTCGGCTGAGTGGACAGCGACCGGTGAACCGTCTCCGAAGCGTGGAAAGACTCAAAAGTCCGCTGGCAAAGTAATGGCCTCTGTTTTTTGGGATGCGCATGGAATAATTTTTATCGATTATCTTGAGAAGGGAAAAGCCATCAACAGTGACTATTATATGGCGTTATTGGAGCGTTTGAAGGTCGAAATCGCGGCAAAACGGCCCCACAAGTCATTGCGAACGATGGAAAAAATTCATGAATTGGGCTTCGAATTGCTTCCCCACCCACCGTATTCTCCAGATCTGGGCCCCAGCGACTTTTTCTTGTTCTCAGACCTCAAAAAGATGCTCGCAGGGAAAAAATTTGGCTGCAATGAAGAGGTGAGGCCTATTTTGAGGCAAAACCGAAGGAGTACTACTGGTATCAAAAAATTTGAAGGTCGTTATAATCGTTGTATCGCTCTTGAAGGGAACTATGTTGAATAATAAAAACGAATTGTGACAAAAAATGTGTTTTTCTTTGTTAGACCGGGGACTTATCAGCCAACCTGTTACTAACACCATGTACCAAATTTTAGCCGGATCGGATGAAATTTGCTTCTGTTAGAGGCTCCGCAAGCCAAATCGGGGGATCGGTTTATATGGGGGCTATATATACTTTTGGACCGATGTGGACCAATTTTTGAATGGTTGTTAGAGATCATATGCTGACACCATGTACCTAATTTAAACCGGATCGGATGAAATTTGCTTCTCTTAGAGGATCGGCAAGCCAAATCTGGAGGTCCGTTTATATGGGGGCTATACGTAAAAGTGGACCGATATGGCCCATTTGCAATACCATCTGACCTACATCAATAACAACTACTTGGGCCAAGTTTCAAATCGATAGCTTGTTTCGTTCGGAAGTTAGCGTGATTTCAACAGACGGACGGAGATGTTCAGATCGACTCAGAATTTCACCACGACCCAGAATATACATACTTTATGGGGTCTTAGAGCAATATTTCGATGTGTTACAAACGGAATGACAAAGTTAATATACCCCCATCCTATGGTGTAGAGTGTAAAAAGTAATTAGTAGTAACATGACAACCACATAAAGAAAATATTGAGAAAGCCTACAGATGATTGGGCACTGTGCAGAAGAGCGGTGGGCTCTAACTGGCTCTGAATTTAAAGGTGATGCACTGGATATATGAGGCGTAATAAGGCCAAGTCTGACTAACACGTTGATAGTATGGTGGACATCAATGGAGAGAAAGTGCAACAAATGTTGTCTTGGCATAACTGGGGCAGTGAAAACCAGAAACTCAGAGACGATACAGGACTTAAGACCTATAGAGATTTAGATCAATAGTGATGTCGCCTTGACTGCGATGAGATAATATATGTTGAGAGAATGGGCGGGATCCCGAAACATGACGAATCATCAAAGGATAATAAGGAAGTGGTGGGTGTAATAGGGGATAACGCGACAATCCATGATCGTAAATCTGGTGGTGACCATGGATGTCAAGTATGACATGGCCAGTAAAATGGGCCTTGGAGAATGGGACCCCTGAGGGAAATAACTCCTATACCGGTGGATCGAAGATGCGTGGGACGACGGAACTGGGCGTATACGTGGAAGACCGAGACCCTATTACGATTACCGGATCACAGCACATTCCTGCAGGCAGAATGTGTTAAATGACTCGAAAATAACACGAGGATCCGCATCATATGGGTGTTTGAACATGCCGGAATAAGAGGAAACGTAAAGGCAAACGAAGCTAGGACACATAGGGAAGTGAACTTAGAGGACGCAAAGCCAGTATAGGCAACGCGGCCGAGTTGGAAGAATTGGCAGGGGACCTACCGAACGTTCGGAAAATACTATTGGCTGACGCAGATAAGAAAACAGCTAGCGAACTACTAAAGGAGAGTAGGACGACAGTAAGTAGGAACGAGGGAATAATGATCGGACACATAGAGTTGAGAGCACATATGCCCCGAATAGGAGTAGTAGAGAATGTTGAATGTAGGGCGTGTTTCGGAGATGATGAGGCCTTAGAACACAGCCATTGTCACTGCCCCGCCTTTACTAGGCAATGATTCCGACCTGGCCCAGCATGGAATCAAAATTGGGGAATTCGTTAAGGACACAGAATAAATAAAATATGGAATAAAAGACAAGCCGAATACTGGCTTATGTGTATCTCAGCCGACATGAGACAAGAAAACCTACATCCCCTCTCTTCAACTTAACCTTACCTAAAATAAACTAATAATTTCGTCATTTAATAATAGCCATGTGCTCTTTTAGTAGCGGATGCAAGTATGGGCTATCCAAAACATCGTTTCACTGGTGTTCTATCCAGAACATCTCATCAGTGCAAATCCCCGCAATAGTGCCAGATTGCACTGAAAACAAGTATATACAGTACTAAGTTCGGCCGGGCCGAATCTTAAATACCCACCACCATGAACCAAATATTAGGGTTTCCTTCGAAATTTCAGGAGGGCTTGAGGACTTGAGGACACTTCCCGAAGATAAATTTAAAGATTTCACCTATGAGGACTATATCAGATTCTGGATTTATAAAAACCATTTTTGTTTGAGTTTTAGAGGAATCATTAAAATCTCTTGTAAGTGTGCAAGAAAATTATAAAATAACGTCTTGATTTGAAATCTTAAATCTGTAGAAGTAAAATCTGGAAATTATACACTGAGTTTCAAGCAATTTTCATGATCAGTGCGCCTTCTACACCCTCAAGAAGTGAAGTCGGTCTATATGGAGGCATTACCAAATGGACCGATAAAAACTTAATCCGATACACGTTTTTGTGAGCCTGAAATACCAGAATATTTACAATTTCAGGCAAATCAGATAAAAACTACGGTTTCTAGAAACCCAAGGAGTTAAATCGGGAGATCATTCTTATGGGGGCTATATGGACCGATACTCACCGTTTTCGGCACATCTCTTTATGACCCGAAAATACCTCTAGATTTCCAATTTCAGGCAAATAGGATAAAAACTTCGGATTCTAGAAGCCCAAGAAGTAAAATCGGGAAATCGGTCTATATGGGAGCTATACCAAAATATGGATCGATACTCACAATTTTCGCCACATCTCTTTATGGTCCTAAAATACCTCTAGATTTCCAATTTCAGACAAATTGGATAAAAACTACGATTTCTATAAGCCCATGACCACAAATCGGGAGGTCGTTTTATATGGGGACCATAGCAAAACATGGACCGACACTCACAATTTTTAGCACACGTATTTGTGGTCCTACAATACCTCTAGATTTCCAATTTCAGGTAAATTGAATAAAAACTGCGGTTTCTAAAAGCCCAAGAAGTAAAATCGGGAGATCGGTCTCTATGGGGGCTATACCAAACCATAGACCGATACTCACCATTTTTGGCACACCTCTTTATGGTCATAAAATACCTCTCGATTTCAAATTTCAGGCAAATTGGATAAAAACTACGATTTCTATAAGCCCAAGACCCCAAATCGGGAGGTCGGTTTATATGGGGACTATATCAAAACCTGGACCGATATAGCCCATCTTCGAAATTGACCTACCTGCAGACAAAAGACGAGTTTGTGCAAAATTTCAGGACGATTGCTTCATTATTGAAGACTGTAGCGTGATTACAACAGACAGACGGACATCGTTATATCGTCTTAGAATTTCTCCCTGATCAAGAATATATATACTTTATATAGTCGAAAATCGATATTTCGATGTGTTACAAACGGAATGACAAACTTATTATACGCCCGTCACCATTCTATGGTGGTGGGTATAAAAATATTATCAGGAGGCCAAAAATTGCATGTCCTTAAAATTCGAATGCCTTAGTCCAACAAAGTTTTCTTTCATTTAAAGATACCTACTTTAAAACAAATAACTTAACAATAAGGACAAAACGTCTTCATTGTAAAGTTTATCGACTTTCGAACATTCGTACTATTGATGAAAATTTTCATTTGGGTGTTTTGGGTGAACATTTTAGTTGATCACGACTTTATTGCAAGGTGTCTTAATGTCTATCACACCTATTCGAAATCCTTGTGGAATCCCCATGTTTGTCCTATGTGATATACTTTCAATAACCAAATGTAAACAATGGTTAATTACTTTAGGCAAAGTTTTCCTTAGTTCCCTGAAAAACATGGAAGAATCTCGTCATCATAATAGCCAATGACAGGAAATCGTTATTGGACAAAAAAAAAAAAAACATACCAAAGACGGTATAGAACTAGAATATGTCTCTTAAAGCGTACGTGTGCGTAATGCCACTTAAGTGGTTTTATTAAAACCAACTTCAGCAACAAATACTCCACCCTCTTTATTACCCGAGGCATATTCAAGCTGTGACCCATTATAATTATTATCATCGCTGGCGTCGACATTGATTCGTTATGAACATTTTATTATATTTTAAAATGATCATATTTACGAATTTTCTTATTTTGTTCTTGTTGTTTCTTTCACAACCAAATGTCAGAAGGCAGAACAAACAAATTTTGACACTTGCATACAATTCATTATGGCGTTAATTCCGGCACGTGTCATCTTGATAAATTGTCGTTAGGGCCGAGTGAGTTTTGGTAATTCACAAAAAACATGGGCAAAAAACAATGAAAACATAACAAACTTCAAAACGGAAACGGAAGCTGCTCACACGTACAGTGAGAACGCATGATGCTCTATTGACGTAAGTTCCTCTTTTTATTGTGTGCAAAATACCAAAAGCCACAATTTCATTAATATGGTTTGAATTTGTTATTTAAACGGATTTTGTATTCATTTCATATTGAAATAAGCCTATTTGAAAACGCTACACCCCTTTGGGGGTACGGTTATTATAACTTTGTGTAAAGAAATGCAACACCAAGAAGAAAAGAGATGGATTACGAGTGCCTTTGGAAAATCACTTTCTGATTCTATGTATTGCTTTCGTAAACCTGCACTCCAATGATTTATAAGATCTTAGTACACCCAGAGAAGGAATATGATCACCCTAAACATGTTTGAAGAACAAAGTGTAGTTTTTGTTGTTTTGTTATTACATGGTTGCCGAAATCAAATACATTATTTTCGAGAAAATTATATGGTTGCGACAAACATGTCACATGTTCCCCGTTCAAAAATAACATTTTTCTCTTGAAACATGTTTGGGGTAATCATATTCCTTCTCTGGGTGTATTCTCTAGGTGTTTTGTAAACGATTCCAGCCAAAATGTTGCCCATTAAAATAAAGATATTTTTAAGGGAGCTTTTTTGACCAATTTTTTTCAAAATTGTTAAAGGACATATACTACGATCACGTACCAAATTTGAAATTTGCTGCTTCAAGAGGTCCCGGCAGTCAATTTTAGGATTGGTTTATGTGAATGCTATACCTAAAAGTTATCCGATATGGCCCATTTGCAATCACAGTTGCCACAAGGGCCAAAAATAAACTACCAAAATTTGAAGAAAATGTTACAAAAAATCTACCAAATTAAAAAATCTTAATTTGAAGCTTTGCATCAAATTTTTTTTTGAAAATGTACTTCCATTGAAAATTTTGTCAAAATTTTAGTTCTGTAGAAAATTTTATCTCTATAGAAAATTTTGTCAAAATTTTATTTCTATAGAAAATTTTGACAAAAGGTTGGCTGATAAGTCTCCGGTCTAACAAAGAAAAACACATTTTTTTGTCAGAATTCGTTTTTATTATTCAACATAGTTCCCTTCAAGAGCGATACAACAATGATAACGACCTTACAATTACCAGTACTACCATTTTGGTTGTACTCCTTCGGTTTTGCCTCAAAATAGGCCTCAGTTTCGGCCATCACCTCTTCATTGCAGCCAAATTTTTTCCTTGCGATCATCTTTTTGAGGTCTGAGAACAAGAAAAAGTCGCTGGGGGCCAGATCTGGAGAATACATGAATTTTTGCCATCGTTCTCAATATATTATATTCTCAGTATATTAACTTTGTCATTCCGTTTGTAACACATCGAAATATTGCTCTAAGACCCCGTAAAGTATATATATTCTGGGTCGTGGTGAAATTCTGAGTCGATCTGAGCATGTCCGTCCCTCTGTTGAAATCACGCTAACTTCCGAACGAAACAAGCTATCGACTTGAAACTTGGCACAAGTAGTTGTTATTGATGTAGGTCTGATGGTATTGCAAATGGGCCATATCGGTCCACTTTTACGTATAGCCCCCATATAAACGGACCCCCAAATTTGGCTTGCCGATCCTCTAAGAGAAGCAAATTTTATCCGATCCGGTTGAAATTTGGTATATGGTGTTGGTATATGGTCTCTAACAACCATGCAAAACTTGGTCCACATCGGTCAATAATTACATATAGCCCCCATATAAACAGATCCCCCGATTTGGCTTGCCGATCCTCTAACAGAAGCAAATTTCATCCGATCCGAATGAAATTTGGTACATGGTGTTGGTATATGGTCTCTAACTACCATGCAAAAATTGGTCTACATCGGTCCATAATTATATATAGCCCCCATAAAATCCGATCCCCAGATTTGACCTCCGGAGCCTCGTGGAAGAGCAAAATTCAACCAATTCGGTTGAAACTTGGTATGTGATGTTAATATATGGCCTCAAATACCCATGCAAAAATTGGTCGAAATCGGTCCATAAGTATATATAGCCCCATATAAACCGATCCCCAGATTTGTCCTCCGGTCATCCGATTCGGTTGAAATTTGGTACGTGATGTTAGTGTATGATATTTAACAACCATGCCAAAAGTGGTCCATATCAGTCCATAATCATATATAGCCCCCATATAAACCGATCCCGAGATGTGGTTTTGGAGCCACTTGGAGGAGCAAATTTCATCCGATTCAGTTGAAATTTGGTACATTGTGCTAGTATATGGCCGTTAACAACCATGCTTAACTAGGTCCATATCGGTGTATAGTTATATATAGACCTCAGATAAATCGATCCCCAATCACACAAAAATTGGTCCATATCAAGTTCATAATTGTATATAACCCAATATTTCAATTCTGTCTCTCTACGTACTGGGCAAAAGTCTATATCGATTCGTAATTATTTGTAGACTTACCTATACCTACATTTTTTGTCTAATATATACCACGTATGGACTAACTCACAATTTAGAAAACGATGTTAAAAAGTTTTACGATACCACAACCCAATTAATTCGATTGTGGATGACAGTCTTTCGTAGAAGTTTCTACGCAATCCATGGCGGAGGGTACATAAGATTCGGCCTGGCCGAACTTACGGCCGTATATACTTGTTTAATTTTATTTATCCTAGATTTAAAGACTAATAGTTCGCTAGAAACTGTCTTTATTTTAAAGAAGCCGCATATTTGTCTGGGAATCAATACCAAAATATTTAAAGGATGGTCAAAATTTTAGATCCCAGTAAACCTTTTTTGAGTATATGGTGGAGGGTGTAAAAAAGTTTTTTTTTAAGAAATATTTTATTATTATATAGAATTTCAAAAATTTATAATTCTGCCTCATTAACTAACACGGGACAACTCTACTTCTTTTTAAACTGCTGTGCCTGCATTGAACGACTATCAAACTGCCTCAAAGGTGGGTACTATGTACATTGAAAACTACACCCTCACAAAAAATCGCTTCTGTAACATATACTCCCAAGCATATTTTGCTTCAAGCATATACATTTTTGGGTATTGCCCAAACATTTATATGTTTTATCTCTTCCAGTAGATAATATGTTTGAAAGCATATTGGTCTAAACAATATATGTTTGGGTAGTCTAAGTTCCAAACATTTTGTATTTTTGCATCCAAATTCAATAATGTTGTCTTCCAAAAAACAATATGTTATTATGTGACCATATAATATGTTTGGAAGCATTTTGCACCCAAAAATATTATATGCTTAAAAAAAATTCTCCCAAACAATATTTTGCTCAAAATTTTATTTATTTATTTATATATTTACAATCATAATGAATTATGAAAAAAAAACAGGTAATATAGGTGCTAAAAACATAGGTTTTCGACCTGAATGCTCAAAATTTTGTTTCTACCCAATTGTATATTCCCCGACATCTTTCTCACTTCCACGAGATTTTTTAGTTCTTAGCACCTTTTTCTGTAATACAAACATTGTAGAAGAAATTATTCAATTTTACGATATTTTTTATTTTAATTTTACCTTTTGCCGGACGGGGATTCGAACAGCGGACACACAGTTTGTAAGGATCAAAGAAGTAGCTGATCAATTGCCCAAGGAAAAATAAAATGTTAATTTTGTAATAACAAGCAACAACCACCAACTTAATTCAATATCGCTCCCTGTTAAATAGCGCTCCAAGCTACTAAACACATATATGTTTATAGGCTATTTCTAAATTAATATATGTTTGCATCCAAGCATATTATATTTACAAACATTTTATGTCCCAAACATAATATGTTCTAACATATTAACATATATATCCCAAACATGTTTTGCTAGTTTATGAACATTATATGCTTGCACTCAAAAAACAGTCTTTTTCATCCGTGTAGCCTGCCCAAGTCAACGATTTTGTCGTTTAATGTTGGTTTTAATTCCTAGACAAAGGATATATGAATTGAGTTTATCTTACCAAATTATAATTAACTCTTTAGATGCGCTGGCAAAAAAGACCTGATTTGTATCTCCGTTAGTAACATTTACAATTCATCTTAACGTAATCACACACACACAACGGCACCAAGGACTACATCGACTCAGAATATGCATCTGAGTCAATCGGTATATAAAGGGTGATTTGTTAAGAGCTTGATAACTTTAAAAAAAAAAAAACGCATAAAATTTGCAAAATCTCATCGGTTCTTTATTTGAAACGTTAGATTGGTCCATGACATTTACTTTTTGAAGATAATTTCATTTAAATGTTGACCGCGGCTGCGTCTTAGGTGGTCCATTCGGAAAGTCCAATTTTGGGCAACTTTTTCGAGCATTTCGGCCGGAATAGCCCGAATTTCTTCGGAAATGTTGTCTTCCAAAGCTGGAATAGTTGCTGGCTTATTTCTGTAGACTTTAGACTTGACGTAGCCCCACAAAAAATAGTCTAAAGGCGTCAAATCGCATGATCTTGGTGGCCAACTTACCGGTCCATTTCTTGAGATGAATTGTTCTCCGAAGTTTTCCCTCAAAATGGCCATAGAATCGCGAGCTGTGTGGCATGTAGCGCCATCTTGTTGAAACCACATGTCAACCAAGTTCAGTTCTTCCATTTTTGGCAACAAAAAGTTTGTTAGCATCGAACGATAGCGATCGCCATTCACCGTAACGTTGCGTCCAACAGCATCTTTGAAAAAATACGGTCCAATGATTCCACCAGCGTACAAACCACACCAAACAGTGCATTTTTCGGGATGCATGGGCAGTTCTTGAACGGCTTCTGGTTGCTCTTCACTCCAAATGCGGCAATTTTGCTTATTTACGTAGCCATTCAACCAGAAATGAGCCTCATCGCTGAACAAAATTTGTCGATAAAAAAGCGGATTTTCTGCCAACTTTTCTAGGGCCCATTCACTGAAAATTCGACGTTGTGGCAGATCGTAAGTCTATTCGTGATGAAATGTCAAAGCATACTGAGCATCTTTCTCTTTGACACCATGTCTGAAATCCCACGTGATCTGTCAAATACTAATGCATGAAAATCCTAACCTCAAAAGAATCACCCTTTATTTTATGAATCGGTATGTATTTAAAATCAGTATTTCTGGTAGGCACATGTTCATGCAGGTGAAAGTTATTAAATCCCGACCACTATGAGCTTTATTTTATAAAAATTACACTTCTCATTGAATACTAAAATAACACCTCTTATTGGAAACTCCTTTTACAAGTCACCATTAACAAGCATTTTATCACATTTGCTTACGTTGACAAGGGAATAAGACCATCTAGGATATACCAAAATGATGTTACACAAATCAGCAGCAAATATTTATGACCAAATTCATTTCGTGAAACACCTGAGACTTTAGCCCCATTCCATTTAGAAAACACAAATAGCACCCTTTGCCTCCTAAGCATTAACCCCACACCCACCAACCCTCACCTTGGCTTTTGTTTGGGTGGTCTTAACATCGCACCATCTCATTTGAATAGACATTGCCGTCTGTTTAACCACCTAAACAATGAACCACCAAATGTCTGATGGAGGATTTTAAGATATTGTTAATGGTAAACATGATAACATCAAGGAAGGATGGCAGAAAGGACTCTTCCATAATGAACACCGTAGTAGATGTTACATAAAATGAAGATTGAATATTTTCACTGGGCTATAATGGTTTGTTTAATGGGATATTTTGACATTTGGCTTAATAGAAAATGGCTTAAATAATGGTCATGAACGTAAGCAAAGAATGATTTCAGACAAAGTGTTGTGAAACAAGACATAGTTTGTCGACGTCATTATCATGAAAGTGGTTAACAAGAAATAGATGAATAAAACGCAAAGAGTTATAATCCAATTGGGAGTTTGTATTAATCACAGAAAAAGTATCAATAACAATTGTTTTTTTCGATTACAATTATAATTGAATTTCCGAAATAAATCAATTAACCTGTTTTGCCCATAAAAATGTCAATCACAAAAATAACTTGAGTCAATTATATTTTTAATCAATCAAATATCAATTACAATTACTAGTGTCGGACTATTTTTCTAAACAGTTGGACGATGCTTTTTAAAACAAATAGCCGACATGTAATTTAGAAAGGAAAATTTAATTGTATTGACACTAACATCAACGTAAGAAATAACTCAACAATTTATTAAAAGATGGAACACAATTTTTTTTAAGACTAATGTTCGTTGCATTTATCTGGAAGTGTTCACAGAAAAAAATATCACCAAAATATTTCCAATTAAAAAGTTAATTGAAGTTGACAATTTTTTCAATTAATACATTAATTGATACAATTTACTTTTTAATCATGATAGAAACATTAAGTTAATTAAGTCAATGATTGAAAATTTTAACATTTTTAATTAAATAATTAATTGATACAATTAACTTTTTAATCAAATTCGGAAGTCTAATTCTGTTAAAAAAAGTGCTGATTTTTTTTATTTTTAATTAAAAATGTATTTCAAACAATCATTATTTGTTAATCCAAATAAAAACTCTAAGCCAATTCAGAAAGTAATTAAAAATAGTTACCTTTTTTAATTATTAAATTAATTGAGTATTGCAATCAACATAAATTAAATTTTTAATTGAATCAATTAAATAATTAATTGAAATTTGCTGAAAAAATCAATTAATTTTTTAATCAAGAATTTTTTATATGCCCAATTAAAACTGTGATTGATACTATCATTTTTGTGATTGAAGACATTTCAATTAAAAAATTAATTGGATCAATTAATTTGGTGATTGAATCAGAAAAAAATATTTTTGTGTGTTTTTATAGAAGTTTATTACCATGTCCGGATTTATCTGTCCATATTTGACATAAAATTAGAAATTTCACTATTATATAACAAAATCAACAAGTATATACGGCCGTAAGTTCGGCCAGACCGAATCCACCATGGATTGCGTAGAAACTTCTACTAAAGAATTACTTGGGTTGTGGTAATACTTGCCGATGGCAAGGTATCTTAAAACTTCTTAACATCGTCTTCTAAATTGTAAGTTAGTCCATACGTGGTATATAGTAGACAAAACAAGTATATAAGCCGTAAGTTCAGCCAGGCCGAATCTTATGTACACACAAAAAAAAATTTCTGGTTCTATCACGAAATTAATTGATCCAATTAATTTTTTAATTGAAATGTCTTCAATCACAGAAATGATACTATCAATTAAAAAATTAATTGAAGGCCAATTAAAAAATCAATTGATCCAATTAAAAAATTAATTGATACTATTAATTTTTGTGACTGATTTTTGTTTCAATTAAAAAATTTGTTGAATCAATTAAATTTTTAATTGAATATTTTTTAAAACTCAATTAAAATTTTAATTGGAAAAATTTTCGTGAATTTTTTTTTCTGTGTACCATCCACCATAGATTGCATAGAAACTTGTACTAAAGACTGTCATCCACAATCGAATTACTTGGGTTACGGTAACACTTACCGATGGCAAGGTATCTTAAAATTTCTTCTCAATTGTAAGTTAGTCCGTATATATATTAAACAAAAAAGGCATATTAAATACGTAAATAATTCAGTTTGACAAAATTTTCTATAGCAATAAAATTTTGACAAAATTTTCTATAGAAATAAAATTTGGACAACATTTTCTTTAGAAATAAAATTTTTACAACATTTTCTATAGAAATAAAATTTTACAAAAATTTCTATAGAAATAAAATTTTGACAAAATTTTCTATAGAAATAAAATTTAGACAAAATTTTTTTTTTATAGCAATAAAATTTTACCAACATTTTCTATAGAAATAAAATTTTAAAAAAATTTTCTATAGAAATAAAATCCAATGAAGGACTGGGGAATTCTTCCCACCTAAATATGAGCTAAATTATTAGTTTTTGTACCCAAAAGAATAGCAACCGAGTTCCAATTACACCCAACAAAAATGCAGCAACTTTAAATTAAGCCAAACGAAGTTTCAATAACCCACAAAACGGTGAAGAAAGCAACTACAGGGATTGATGGTAACAACAACAACAATGATGTGAAGTCTGAGTAAGATTTTCCACTTCCACAAAAGTTGAAGGTACCACAAGTAATCATAAGTTTTGTTGGTAATAGTAATAAAATTTTGACAAAATTTCCTATAGTAAAATAGTGTTGACAAAATTTTCTATAGTAATAAAATTTTGACAAAATTTTCTATACAAATAAAATTGTTTTAGATTATTTTTGGGGATCGGCTATATATAACTATAGACCGATATGGACCAATTTTGACATGGTTGTTAGCAGACATATACTAGCGCAATATACCCAATTTCACCACGTACCAAATTTTAACCGGGTCATATGAATTTTGCTCCTCTAATAGCTCCGGAGGTCAAATCTGGGGATCGGTATAAATGAGGGTTTTATATAATTATGGACCGATGAGAACCAATTTTTGCACGGTTATTAGAGACCACACGGTTGAAAAAGACTGTTTTTCATATGTTTGGCTATAAACATTATATGTTTGGAACACAAATTTTTAAACACAATATTTTTGAGTGCAAGCATATAATGTTCATAAACTAGCATAACATGTTTGGGACATATATGTTAATATGTTAGAACATATTATGTTTGGGACATAAAATGTTTGTAAATATAATATGCTTGGATGCAAACATATATTAATTTAGAAATAGCCTATAAACATATATGTGTTTGGTAGCTTGGAGCGCTATTTAACAGGGAGCGATATTGAATTAAGTTGGTGGTTGTTGCTTGTTATTACAAAATTAACATTTTATTTTTCCTTGGGCAATTGATCAGCTACTTCTTTGATCCTTACAAACTGTGTGGCCCGCTGTTCGAATCCCCGTCCGGCAAAACGTAAAATTAAAATAAAAAAAATCATAAAATTGAATAATTTCTTCTACAATGTTTGTATTACAGAAAAAGGTGCTAAGAACTAAAAAATCTCGTGGAAGTGAGAAAGATGTGGGGGAATATACAATTAGGCAGAAACAAAATTTTGAGCATTCAGGTCGAAAACCTATGTTGTTAGCACCTATATTACCTGTTTATTTTCATAATTCATTATGATTGTAAATATATAAATAAATAAATAAAATTTTGAGCACAATATTGTTTGGGAGAATTTTTTTTAAGCATATAATATTTTTGGGTGCAAAATGCTTCCAAACATTATATGTTCACATAATAACATATTGTGTTTTGGAAGACAACATTATTGAATTTGGATGCAAAAATACAAAATGTTTGGAACTTAGACTACCCAAACATATATTTTTTAGACCAATATGCTTTCAAACATATTATATATTGGAAGAGATCAAACATATAAATGTTTGGGCAATACCCAAAAATATATATGCTTGAAGCAAAATATGTTTGGGAGTATATGTTACAGAAGCGATTTTTTGTGAGCGTGCATATACTAACACCATGTACCAAATTTCAGCCGGATCGGATGAAATTTGCTTCTCTTAGAGGCTCCGCAAGCCAAATCAGGGGATCGGTTTATATGGGGGCTATATATAATTATGGACCGATGAGGACCAATTTTTGCTTAGTTGTTAGAGACCATATACTAGCACCATGTACCAAATTTCAACTGGATCGGATAAAATTTGGTTTTCTTAGAGGCTCCGCAGGCCAAATCTGGGGATCGATTTATATGGGTGCTATATATAATTATGGGCCGATTTGGACCAATTTTTGCATGATTGTGAGAGACCATATACTAACACCATGTACCAAATTTCAACCGGATTGGATGAATTTTGCTCCTCCAAGAGGCTCCGCAAGCCAAATCTGAGCGTCGGTTTATATGGGGGCTATACGTAAAAATGGTCCGATATGGCCCATTTGCAATACCATCCGACCTACATCAATAACAACTACTTGTGCCAATTTTCAAGTCGATAGCTTGTTTCGTTCGGAAGTTAGCGTGATTTCAACAGACGGACGGACGGGCATGCTTAGATCGACTCAGAATTTCACCACGACCCAGAATATATATACTTTAGGGGGTCTTAGAGCAATATTTCGATGTGTTACAAACGGAATGACAAAGTTAATATACCCCCCATCCTATGGTGGAAGGTATAAAACTACATTCATCTATGTGTTCAAGAAATTAAATCAAGAGATAGCTTAATATAGGGACTATATCGAAACATGGAATGATATCGATCTTCGAACTTAACCTACCTGCAAATAAAAAGCAAGCTTGTGCAAAATTCCAGCATGACAACTTCATTATCCGTTTGTAACGCATCGAAATATCGATTTCCGACTATATAAAGTATATATATTCTTTATCGGGGAGACGACATAATCACGCTAGTTACAGTCTTGAATAATGAAGCAACCGTGATAAAATTTTGCACAACCTCTTTTGCTTTTGGGAAGGTCAAGTTCGAAGATGGGCGATACCGGTCCAGGTTTTGAAATAGTCTCCATATAAACCGATCTCCCGATTTGGGATCATGGGCTTATAGAAACCGTAGTTTTTATTCAATTTTCCTCAAATTGGAAATCTATAGGTATTTTTGAACCATAAATAGGTGTGTTAAAAATGGTGAGTATCGGTCCATGTTTTGGTATAGACCGATCTCCCGATTTTACTTCTTGGGTTTCTAAAATCCATTTTTTTATCCAATTTGCCTGAAATTGGAAATCTCGAAGTATTGTAGGACTAAAAAGAGGTGTGTCAAAAATGGTGAGCAACGGTCCATGTTTTGGTATAGCCACCATATAGACAAATCTCCCGATTTTATTTCTTGGGCATATAGAAACCGTAATTTTTATCCAATTTGCCTGACATTAAAAATCTAGAGGTATTTTAGGACCATAATAAGGTGTGCTAAAAATTGTGAGTATCGGTTCATGTTTTGAAATAGCACCCATATAGACCGATTTCCAGATTTTACTTCTTGGGCTTATTGAAACCGTAGTTTTTATCCGATTTGCCTGAAATTGTAAAAATACTGGTATTTTAGACACACAAAAACGTGTATCGGATTTAATTTTTATATAAAAAGCGCACTGATCATGAAAATTGCTTTAAACTTAATGTAAAATTTCCAGATTTTATTTCTCGTATTCATTTAAATAATAGTGGCAAAAATCTAAATATTTTAGATTTCAATTCAAGGCATTTCATCATTTTTTGCGGGCTTACACGAGATGTTTATGATTCCTCTAAAACTCAAACAAAGTTTGTTCTTATAATTCCAGAATCGGATCTAGTCTTCAAAGGTAAAATCTTTAAATTTGTCTTCGGGAAGTGTACTGGGTGAACTGCTCTGCTTGGGAGAATATCTATCATCAAACCCCCCTGACATTTTCAAAGGAATCTATAATATTTGATTCATGGTGGTGGGTGTTTAAGATTCGGCCCGGCCGAACTTACTTCTGTATATACTTGTTTTCATGTACATTTGTGAGATGTGACTTTTCTTATGTATTTTTATCTGCCGAGTTGTGGGATTCATGAGCATTAATGCCTTTGCAATAGTTGGTCTTGGGTTTGAGTTCCCCCGGGGGGTATAACTATTGATCGAAGCCGAGTGAGAGGACGGGAATGAGTATACAGATATTGGGACCAGACATCAACATTGTATTCCGATGACGGGTTCAGCAGACATTAGGGTGAGATCACGTATCGCTCTAGAATCCAAAAGAATAATGTACCATTTCTTGAAAAACGGTTGAATCCACATCACATAGGTGCATATTAGAAAACAAGTATATACAGCAGTAAGTTCGGCCGGGCCGAATCTGAAATACCCACCACCATGAATCAAATATAATAGTTTACTTTGAAAACTCTTCGTCGTAGCGGGTTACTTGATAATATATAGCAATTTACGGGGGTTTGATGACAATTTTTCTCCCAAGCAAATCCGTTCAACCAGTACGCTTCCCGAAGAAAAATTTAAAGATTCTACCTATGAAGACTAGATCAAATTCTGGATTTATGAGAATCAATTTTGTTTGAGTTTTAGAGAAATCATAAACATATCGTGTATATGATGAAATAACGCCTTGATTTGAAATCTTAAATCTGTAGACTTTTTCCGCCATTATTTAAATGAATACGATAAGTAAAATCTGGAAATTTTACTTTCAGTTTCAAGTTTCAGTTTCAATTTCCATGATCAGTGCGCCTGCTATACCCTGAAAGAATTATTTCCTCTTCTGAGAACAAAATTTTAGACAAGCAAAGTTTTCTTTTGACACAAATTTTAGAGACAATCGTTGAATCGCTTATCAAAAACCCATTAGTTTGCTCTAAACGAAAATACTTTATTCGTTTATCTAAAATTTCATTCCGGAGGAAAATATTTTTTCTTTGTGTGTACCCTCAAGAAGCTAAGTCGGTCTCTATCGATGCCTTGCCAAATGGACCTGTAAAAATAAATGCGATACAGATTTTTGAGGGTCTAAAATTCCAGGATATTTACATTTTTGTGCAAATCGGATAAAAACTACGGTTTCTAGAAGCTCAACGAGTTAAATCTGGAGATCGGTCTATATAGAGGCTATACTAAAACATGGGTCGACACACACTATACTCGGCTGACCTTTTTGTGGTCAGCCGGATTACAGAAGTCCTAGAAATAAATTCGGCAGTTAGGTTTATATGGGGGCTATACCAAAATATGGACCAATACTCATCACCTCTTACTGTTCCTCAAATACCTCTAGAATTCCACTTTCAGACGAATTGGGTGAAAACTACTAATTCTAGAAACCCAAGAAGTAAAATCGGGAGATCAGTTTATATAGGGGCTATACCGAAATATGGACCGATTTTCGACACACTTCTTTGTGGTCCAAAGATACGTCTATATTTCTACGGATTCTAGAAGCCCAAGAAATAAAGTGGGGAGATCGGTCTATACAGGGGCTACACCAAAATATGGACCGATATGCACCATTTGCGACACACCTATTTGTGATCTTAAAATACCTCTATATTTTCAATTTCAAGCAAATCGGCTAGAAAATACAGTTTCTAGACGCCCAAGAAGCAAAATCGGAAGATTGGTCTATATGGGGGCTATACCAAACCATGGATCGATACGGACCATTTTCGACACATCTCTTTATGGTCCTAAAATACCTCTAGATTTCCAATTTCAGACGAATTGGATAAAAACAATGGTTTCTATAAGCTCAAGACCCAAAATCGGGAGGTCGGTTTATATGGGGACTATACCAAAACCTGGACCGATATAGCCCATTTTCGAGTTTGACCTGCCTGCAGACAAAAGACGAGTTTGTGCAAAATTTCAGCACGATTGCTTCATTATTGAAGGCTGTAGCGTGATTATAACAGACAGACAGCCAGACAGACGGACAGACGGACATGGTTATATCGTCTTAGAATTTCTCCCTGATCAAGAATATATATACTTTATATAGTCGGAAAACAATATTTCGATGTGTTACAAACGGATTGACAAACTTATTATACCCCCGTCACCATTCTATGGTGGTGGGTATAAAAACCCATGAAGCAAGTGGAAGTGAAAGAAACAGTGGAGACAAACAGTAGTGACATGGAAATCATGATCGTGTATCTACACGCAGAGAAGGAATACGATCATCCTAAATATGTTTCGAGAGCAAAATTTTATTTTTTACAGGGAATATGGAACATGTTTGTGGCAAAAATTTTGTTTTGTCGCATGGTTACCGATATCAGTTACATAATTTCCGAGAAAATAACATGGTTTCGACAAACATATTTCTTGTCCAAAAATAACATTTTACTTTTGGAACATACGTATTTGATGTGATCATATTCTTTCTCTGGGTGTTGAATGTAAGGAATCCTAGAAAAGAGGATCTACCAAGAAATTAGGGAAATCCTTAAAAAGTAATAAAAGAAGTGTAAGATAGAATGATCGATTAGGAGGTGTATGAACCTTCGCTGCAGTAGTTGTCGCTTGCCCTAATTCAAGTATGAATACTACCCTTGCTTAGAGCCCGATTTTTATTACTAGCCAATCCTAAATCTAGAGTTCATATTAGCAAAATTCTGCAAATGTTTCTCTCATTCACAGACATTGGTCAGTTTTGTCCTATTATAATTGGTCATTTCAGTTCCATATTCACTAGGAAATGTGTCCTTTCAAAAAAAAAAAAAGGAAAATGGATATATGTGAATTGCAAATGTTAAACTGTCACATTAATAATGGACATTTGATGTTCATTTATACGATTCCGTTTCAATGAGAGTGTGAGTTGGTTGGTTACTTTGGTTATTTTATTTTTTAAATAAATTTTTCATAAGGTATATGCTTAGTTAGAACTTCAATATTCATTCTGTAAAAGTGCTTGGAGGGGCATGTGTATAATGTACTCTATTGTAAATTCTATCAAAAAGTTCTGGTCACTAATGGCCCTTATTATACATTCATGTAGAACATATATGTGTCCATCCTAAATCCTTGTGTTCTTATATTTAACCCCTTTTTTTTTGCTCGGAATCTTCTTAATGACAATTTCCTGTGATATTCTTTTGTGCAAAATGGGTTCTTTTAGTTGTTATTGGTTAATCCATTTGTTATGGATAAAAATCATTCAAAACACGCGACAATGGTTTTTTTTTAATGAAAAATTTCATGTTGACCATTTAGAAAATTGGTCTCCATTTGGAAAACAGTTTTTTTCTTTGTTTTATTTATTTATTTTTTTGCTTATGTTTTAATAATTGTACATCTGTGTTTTTATACCCTCCAACATGGGGGAGGGTATAGTAACTTGTTCATTCCATGTGTAACGCATCGAAATATTATTATCACTCACATAATTGGATACAGGATGGCTGATATTTAATGCCATAAAATAAATCGCTATACTTTTTTATTTTTTTATACCCTCCACCATAGGATGGGGGTATATTAACTTTGTCATTCCGTTTGTAACACATCGAAATATTGCTCTAAGACCCCATAAAGTATATATATTCTGGGTCGTGGTGAAATTCTGAGTCGATCTAAGCATGTCCGTCCGTCCGTCCGTCTGTCCGGCTGTCCGTCCGTCTGTGGAAATCACGCTAACTTCCGAACGAAAGTAGCTATCGACTTGAAACTTGGCACAAGTAGTTGTTATTGATGTAGGTCGGATGGTGTTGAAAATGGGCCATATCGGCCCACGTTTACATATAGCCCCCATATAAACCGATCCCCAAATTTGGATTGCGGAGCCTTCCGGAGCAGCAAAATTCATCCGATCCGGTTGAAATTTGGTACGTGGTCTAAGTATACGGTCTCTAACAACCATGCAAAAATTGGTCCATATATATAGCCCCCATATAAACCGATCCCCAGAATTGACCTCCGGAGCCTCTTGGAGGGGCAAAATTCATCCGATCCGGTTGAAATTTGGTACCTGATGTTAGTATACGGTCTCTAACAACCATGCAAAAATTGGTCCATATCGGTCCATAAATATATATAGCTCCCATATAAACCGATCCCCAGATTTGACCTCCGGAGCCTCTTGGAGGAGCAAAAGTCATCCGATGCGGTTGAAATTTGGTACATTTCGTTAGTATATGGCTTCTAACAGCCATGTAAAAATTGTCAAATTTTATTACTATAGAAAGTCTTGTCAAAATTTCATTTCTATAGAAAGTTTTGTAAAAAGTTTATTTCTATAGCAATGTTTGTCAACATTTTATTTCCATAGAAAATTTTGTCAAAATTTTATTTCTATAGAAAATTTTGTCAAAATTTTATTTCTATAGAAAATTTTGTAAAAAAATTATTTCTGTTGAAAATTTTGTCAACATTTTATTTCTATAGAAAATTTTGTCAAAATTTTATTGCTATAGAAAATTTTGTCAACATTTTACTTCCATAGAAAATTTTGTCAACATTTTATTTCTATAGAAAATTTTGTCAAGTTTTTATTTCTATAGAAAATTTTGTCAAAATTTTATTTCTATAGAAAATTTTGTCAAACTGAATTATATACGTATTTAATCGGCCTTTTTTTTTTGTTTAATATATGGACTAACTTACAATTTAGAAGACAGTGTTAAAAAGTTTTACGATACCTTGCCATCGGCAAGTGTTATCGCAACCCAAGTAATTCGATTGTGGATGACAGCCTTTAGTAGAAGTTCCTACGCAATCCATGGTGGAGGGTACATAAGATTCGGCCTGGCCGAACTTACGGCCGTATATACTTGTTTTAATTCTATTGTTAAAACAAGTATCAACGGCCGTAAGTTCGGCCAGGCCGAATCTTATGTACCCTACACCATGGATTGCGTAGAAACTTCTACGAAAGACTGTCATCCACAATCGAATTACTTGGGTTGTGGTATATCAAAACTTCTTAACATCGTTTTCTAAATTGTGAGTTAGTCCATACGTGGTAGAGAGCCAGAATTGAATTATGGGGGTCGCTTATATGGGGGCTTACATAACAGGTTGGCTGATAAGTCACCGGTCTAACAAAGAAAAACACATTTTTTTTGTCAACATTCGTTTTTATTATTCAACATAGTTGCCTTCAAGAGCGATACAACGATTGTAACGACCTTCTAATTTTTTGATACCATTTTGGTAGAACTCCTTCGGTTTTGCCTCAAAATAGGCCTCAGTTTCGGCCATCACCTCTTCATTGCAGCCAAATTTTTTCTCTGCGAGCATCCTTTTGAGGTCTGAGAACAAGAAAAAGTCGCTGGGGGCCAGATCTGGAGAATACGGTGGTTGGGGAAGCAATTCAAAGCCCAATTCATGAATTTTTGCCATCGTTCTCAATGACTTGTGGCACGGTGCGTTGTCTTGGTGGAACACCACTTTTTATACCCTGCTCCACACTGTGGAACAGGGTATTATAAGTTAGTGCATATGTTTGCAACACCCAGAAGGAGACGAGATAGACACATGGTGTCTTTGGCAAAAATGCTAAGGGTGGGCTCCTGAGTCGATATAGCGATGTCCGTCTGTCCGTTTGTCCGTCTGTCCGTGAACACATTTTTGTAATCAAAGTCTAGGTCGCAGTTTTAGTCCAATCGACTTCAAATTTGGCACAAGATTTTGGAAGAAATCGGTTCAGATTTAGATATAGCTCCCATATATATATTTCGCCCGACATGGACTTATATGGCCCCAGAAGCCAGAGTTCTACCCTAATTTACTTCAAATTTTGCACAAGAAGAACAATTAGTACTATAGTCAAGTGTGCCAAATTTTATTGAAATCGGTTCAGATTTAGATATAGCTCCCATATATATCTCTTTCGCCCGATATGGACTAATACGGTCCCAGAAGCCAGAGTTTTACCCCTATTTGGTTGAAATTTTGTACAGGGAGTAGAATTAGCATTGTAGCTATGCGTGCCAAATTTTGTTGAAATCGGTTCAGATTTAGATATAGCTCCCATATATAGCTTTCGCCCGATTTATACTCATATGGCCACAGAGGCTAATTTTTTGCTCCGATTTAGTTGAAATTGTGCACAGGGAGTAAAATTAGCATTGTAGCTATGCGTGCCAAATTTTGTTGAAATCGGTTCAGATTTAGATATAGCTCCCATATATAGCTTTCGCCCGATTTATACTCATATGGCCACAGAGGCTAATTTTTTGCTCCGATTTAGTTGAAATTGTGCACAGGGAGTAAAATTAGCATTGTAGCTATGCGTGCCAAATTTGGTTGAAATCGGTTCAGATTTAGATATAGCTCCAATATATAGCTTTCGGCCGATTTAAACTCATATGACCACAGAGACCAATTTTTTGGTCCGATTTAGTTGAAATTTTGCACAGGGAGTGGAATTTGCATTGTAGCTATGCGTGCGAAATTTGGTTGAAATCGGTTCAGAGTTAGATATAGCTCCCATATATATGTTTTTCTGATTTCGACAAAACTGGTCAAAATACCAACATTTTCCTTGTAAAATCGCCACTGATTAGTCGAATAGTTGTAAAAATGACTCTAATTTTCCTAAACTTCTAATACATATATATCGAGCGATAAATCATAAATAAACATTTTCGAAGTTTCCTTAAAATTGCTTCAGATTTAAACGTTCCCCATATTTTTTTTACTAACATTGTGTTCCACCCTAGTGCATTAGCCGACTTAAATTTTGAGTCTATAGATTTTGTAGAAGTCTATCAAATTCTATCCAGATCGAGTGATATTTAAATGTATGTATTTGGGAGAAACCTTTCTATATTGCCCCCAACACATTTGACAGATGTGATATGGTATCGAAAATTTAGATCTACAAAGTGGTGCAGGATATAATATAGTCGGCCCCGCCCGACTTTAAACTTTCCTTACTTGTTATACCCTGCTCCACACTGTGGAACAGGGTATTATAAGTTATTTTTTACTAACATTGTGTTCCACCCTAGTGCATTAGCCGACTTAAATTTTGAGTCTATAAATTTTGTAGAAGTCTATCAAATTCTTCCAGATCGAGTGATATTTAAATGTATGTATTTGGGACAAACCTTTATGTATAGCACCCAACACATTTGACGGATGTGATATGGTATCTAAAATTTAGATATACAAAGTGGTGCAGGGTATAATATAGTCGGCACCGCCCGACTTTAGACTTTCCTTACTTGTTATTATTCAACATAGTTGCCTTCAAGTGCGATACAATGATTATAACGACCTTCCAATTTTTTGATACCATTTTGGTAGTACTCCTTCGGTTTTGACTCAAAATAGGCCTCAGTTTCGGCGATCACCTCTTCATTGCAGCCAAATTTTTTCCCAGCGAGCATCCTTTTGAGGTCTGAGAACCAGAAAAACTCGCTGGGGGCCAGATCTGGAGAATACGGTGGGTGGGGAAGCAATTCAAAGCCCAACTCATGATTTTTTGCCATCGTTCTCAATGACTTGTGGCACGGTGCGTTGTCTTGGTGGAACAACACTTTTTTCTTCTTCATATGGGGCCGTTTTGCCGCGATTTCGATCTTCAAACGCTCCAATAACGCCATATAATAGTCACTGTAGATGGTTTTTCCCTTCTCAAGATAATCGATAAAAATTATTCCATGCGCATCCCAAAAACAGAGGCCATTACTTTGCCAGCGGACTTTTAAGTCTTTCCACGCTTCGGAGACGGTTCATCGGTATTGATGAATGATACGACCAACACGTTCCTTTGATATCTCTGATATCTCGATCAACTTCATTTTACAAATCATTTTGTGGATTTTTTTGATGTTTTCGTCGGTAACCACCACTTTCGGGCGTCCACTGCGTTCACCGTCCTCCGCGCTCACTTCACAACGCTTGAATTTTGCATACCAATCAATTATTGTTGATTTCCCCGGGACAGAGTCCGGAAACTCATTATCAAGCCAAATTTTTGCTTCCACCGTATTTTTTCCCTTCAGAAAACAGTATTTTATCAAAACACGAAATTCCTTTTTTCCATTTTTTTCACAATAACAAAAGTTGCTTCACAAAAGACGCTCTATCTCACAAACTAATTGACTTACAGACGTCAAATTTTGACACGAATTATTTGAAGGTTAGGTTAGGTTAGGTTATGTGGCAGCCCGATGTATCAGGCTCACTTAGACTATTCAGTCCATTGTGATACCACAGTGGTGAACTTCTCTCTTATCACTGAGTGCTGCCCGATTCCATGTTAAGCTCAATGACAAGGGACCTCCTTTTTTATAGCCGAGTCCGAACGGCGTTCCACATTCCAGTGAAACCACTTAGAGAAGCTTTGAAACCCTCAGAAATGTCACCAGCATTACTGAGGTGGGATAATCCACCGCTGAAAAACTTTTTGGTGTTCGGTCGTAGCAGGAATCGAACCCACGACCTTGTGTATGCAAGGCGGGCATGCTAACCATTGCACCACGGTGGCTGCCCACCGTGTTGGAAGGTTGGTACTATATAAAAATAATATGCATTTAATACTAGCGACGCCATCTATGTGTCAGACCGGAGACTTATCAACCAACCTGTTATATACAATTATGAACTTGATATGGACCAATTTTTGTGTAATTTGGGATCGATTTATCTGAGGGCTATATATAACTAAATATACACCGATATGGACCAGTTAGACATGGTTGTTAACGGCCAAGTGTACCAAATTTCAACTGACTCGGATGAAATTTGCTCCTCCAAGAGGCTCCAAAACCAAATCTGGGGATCGGTTTATATGGGGGCTATATATAATTATTGACCGATGAGGACCAATTTTTGCATGGTTGTTAGAGACCATATACCAACATCATATACCAAATTTCAGCCGGATCGGATGAAATCTGCTTCTCTTAGAGGCTCCGCAAGCCAAATCGGGGGATCGGTTTATATGGGGGCTATATATAATTATGGACTGATATGAACCAATTCCTGCATGGTTGTTGGATACAATATACTAACATCACGTACCAAATTAAAACCGAATCGGATGAATTTTGGTCTTCCAAGAGGCTCCGGAGGTCAAATCTGGTGATCGGTTTATATGGGGGCTATATATAATTATGGACCGATTTCGACCAATTTTTTTATATGGGGGCTATATAATTATGGACCGATGTGGACCAATTTTTGCATGGTTGTTAGAGATCCTATGCTGACACCATGTACCAAATTTTAGCTGGATCGGAAGAAATTTGCTTCTTGCAAGCCAAATTTGGGGGGTCCGTTTATATGGGGGCTATACGTAAAAGTGGACCGATATGGCCCATTTGCAATACCATTCGACCTACGTCAATAACAACTACTTGTGCCAAGTTTCAAGTCGATAGCTTGTTTTGTTCGGAAGTTAGCGCGATTTCAACAGACGGGCGGACGGACGGACATGCTCAGATCGACTCAGAATTTCACCACGACCCAGAATATATATACTTTATGGAGTCTTAGAGCAATATTTCGATGTGTTACAAACGGAATGACAAAGTTAATAGACCCCCATCCTATGGTGGAGGGTATAAAAATGCGAAAATAACATGAAATTTTAGAATCAATTTATATTTTTTTCGAATTGAGTAACTTCATCACGAATTAAGTCCTTCAAGCGACTAAAGTGGTTCTGCGGTATTTTGGCACATTCACGATGAAGCACCTCCTTTTAGTGCCAACCTTACGGGTTTCTCTTGTAAAATATGGGCACTTTGTTTGCATTTTGACAAGAATATGGCCTTTTTAGGTTCCTTTGTAAAAAAACACAGGCAACAGGTCGAAAAGGTTACGAATTCTGTTGCGAAAATAATGCCTCGCACAGTGGCAAATTGAGGGCATTTCCAAAACATTTCTTTGTTGTTGGTTATTTTTTCAGAAAACAAACATCAAAACTTAAGAGGATTGAGATCCTGAGATTTTGGTGAGGAACCTCATTTTTAAGAAATTCTTGGTTAACTCGTGTTTAGCGTCATTCTTGTTGGAATGTTCATTGCCAGCGGCCGAAATATTTTTCTATCCAAGGCTTTGAGCAATTTCCCCAAAATACGGCGGGTATTTTTTAAGTGCAAGAGCTCAACCATGCACAAAACAACTTACATTATAAAGAGCCAATGAATTGCTTCGCTTGCTTGAAAGTGGTCAGTTATGGAATTTGCCATACATATCATCCTGCCATTTCCATCCATAATTGAATTTTTACCGTTTTCCATATAAAGTGGTTTGTTTTCTTTAAATAAAGCCTCTTTAAGTCTGTTTGCGTGCACACAACAATCTGGTCTATAAATAGAATAGCTTAACTGTATGCGTTGCTTGTGATAACGCGGTTAGAGCAGAAGCGATGAATTTAACATGGAATTGCCATAAAACGGATGCCCACCATTTCAACAGATGTTGCACTGAACTTGCATAACTTCTTGATGTGTGATCTGAATTTAATGTTTTGGATGCGAATTAAAAAATTTTTTGATATTTTGCCAAATAAATAATTTTTTTGACGGTTTTGTCTGAAAAATTTGAGCTCAAATATTTTTAAAAATTCATAATCTTTCTAGAATGGATTTAGCTTTTTTGTCGATCAAATATAAATAATTTTTACCACTTTTATAATAAACTGTTTTTAAGCTATTTGAAACAAACAAAGTTTAAAAAAAAGTTATGAATTAAAAGAACTTCCTTTTGTAGTTAAAATAAAGAACATCTTTCGGAAGATATTTTTGGAAGAGATTTTAAAGTTGTGCCTTTAGAATAACTGCCATTTGTTTTTTGCTGAGCTTCTAAAGACAATTTTGCAAATTTGAACTCTTCCTTCACATTACGAAAGTGAACCACAATGGAAAATGTAGGTTAAATTGAACAAATTCGAACTAATCTTTAGTATATACCACCGTTTAGTAAAATTGTTGTATGTGGACAATCGACGTTATAAATAGTAACAAGACATTGAGCAATCGATCCTTACGTTTCGTCTTCAATTATGAATGTAATTCTTTCCAAATCATTCATATGCCTTCATTATTAATCTCAATGATCATTCTCAAATGTAACTAAGCGAACAGAGTAAGTATACCTAAGCAATATCCGCTTCAAAGCAAAATAGCGCCGCCTCTAAGGAAAAAAATTCTAGCTTGTCATAAACAGTAAAACGGTTCAGAGAAAAAACGAAAGATTTCAAAAAATGGATATAAATATTTTTTTAAGTGAAGATTGAATGCATTTTGCATACTAAACAGAATAAATGGCGCATAGATCAAACACATTAGATTGCTACTCTAATTTCAACACTATCGCTTAATAGAGAAATATGCACCCACAAATCGAATACCGCCAAAAGGCAACGAAACTGTTACTTCCAGTGGCCAATATAGTGATAAAGGCACTAAGCACCATCGTTGTCATCTAGTACACTAAGCATTTTGAGAGTGCCACATATACACACCACCACCGCCATCACCAATTGTGACTCTTCAACGTGCAAAAGCAAAAATAGGCCCTTGATGGCAAGTGAGTGAGATAGGGTTGTCGAACTGCAATTTATTCGTCAACATATTGGCCTCAGGTCCCATAAGCTATAAATATTCCTGGCGGTGGTGATCTTGGCATATAAAAGGCAATCTTCGTATGATCAAGAAGACGAATAAGCTGGGTCGGACATCGAACTCGATATTTCGAATAGCGTACCCCAACCTATGGTGGAGTTTTAGAAATAAAAATTAAAATCTAACTAAAACAAGTAAGTAAAGTCTAAAGTCGGGGGGCCGACTATATTATACCCTTCGCCATTATGTAGACCAAAATTTGTGTTACCATATCAACTCCTTCAAATTTGTTGGGAGTTATTATCAAAATTTATATTCCTATATTTATTTATATTCCTATATATATGAAACGATTTGGAGACAATATTTTGCACTTCTACAAAATCGCTAGAATTAAAAATTAAATCGGCTAACACCCTGGGATGAAACATATACATATACATATGTATTCGAGATATAGAACAATTTCAGTAATATTTAAAATTTTTGCTACTCAGCAGTGGCGATTTTACAAGGATATTGGTCAAATCTCGCCAAGATATGTGGTCAATTGTGGGTTGTGATATATTATTTAGCCAATTCGGGTGATATTTCCACAAGTCGGAGCTTTATTTAAAATTCGACCATTCTGTGAAAAGTTTGGCATTACAGTGTGTAGAATATGACTACAATATGGGGAAATCATCACAGAATTTTGTGTAAAATGTGGGTATTTTGGCCATATTAGATCAAGATGGCACACTTTAATAGCATATTAAATGTATACTCTGTGGAAACTATAGAGTCAATCGGGGGAAACTCCCATTGAAAATGGGTCTAAAATATGAAACATTCTACCATATTTCCCCTACTCTGGCGTACATATATATGGGAGCTATATCTAAATATGAACCGATTTTTACAGTTACAATAATAATCCTGCTATCTCAGCAAAAAACGTAAATGGGAGAATAATTTTGGCCTCCGTGATCATATGGGTGTAAATCGGGCGAAAGATATATTTATAAGGGAGCTATATTTAAATCTGAACCGATTTCAACCAAATTCAGCCCAATTAACAATACTATTAAACGTACTCCTTGTGCAAAATTTGAAACAAATCAGGATAAATTCTGGCTTTTTTTGCCATATAGGTAAAAATCAGACAAAACAAGTAAGGATGTCTAAAGTCGGGCGGGGCCGACTATATTATACCCTGCACCACTTTGTAGATCTAAAATTTCGATACCATATCACATCCGTCAAATATTTTGGGGGCTATATATAAATGTTTGTCCCAAATACATACATTTAAATATCACTCGATTTGGACAGAATTTGATAGACTTTTACAAAATCTATAGACTCAAAATTTAAGTCGGCTAATGCACTAGGGCGGAACACAATGTTGTACAAAAATATGGGGAACATTTAAATCTGAAGCAATTTTAAGGGAACTTCGTAAAAGTTTGTTTATGATTTATCGCTCGATATATATGTATTAGAAGTTTAGGAAAATTAGAGGAATTTTTACATCTTTTGGACTAAGCAGTGGCGATTTCACAAGGAAAATGTTGGTATTTTGACCAATTTTGTCGAAATCAGAAAAACATATATATGGGAGCTATATAAACCGATTTCAACCAAATTTGGTACGCATAGCAACAATGCCAATTTTACTCCCTGTGCAAAATTTCAACTAAATCTGAGCAAAAATTGGCCTCTGTGGTCAGATGTGTGTAAATCGGCGAAAGCCATATATGGGAGCTACATATAAATCTGAACCGATTTCAACCAAATTTGGCACGCATAGCAACAATGCTAATTCTACTCCCTGTGCAAAATTTCAATTAAATCGGAGTAAAAGATTATCCACTGTGGTCATATGAGTGTAAATCGGGCGAACGATATATATGGGAGCTATATCTAAATCTGAACGGATTTCAACCAAATTTGACACGCATACCTACAATGCTAATTCTACTCCCTGTGCAAAATTTCAACTAAATTGGGGTAAAACTCTGGCTTCTGGGACCGTATTAGTCCATATCGGGCGAAAGATATATATGGGAGCTATATCTAAATCTGAACCGATTTCAATCAAATTTTGCACACTTGACTATACGACCAAGTGTTATGTTTGTGCAAAATTTCAGTCACATCAGAGTAAAATTCTGGCTTCTGAGTTCATATAAGTGCATATCGGGCGAAAGATATATATGGGAGTTATATCTAAATCTGAACCGATTTCTACCAAAATCAATAGGGTTCTATTCTGAGCCAAACCACATACTTGTGCCAAGTTTGAAGTCGACTAAAGCTGCGACGTAGACTTTGATTACAAAAATGTGTTCACGGACAGACGGACATGGCTATATCTAATCAGGAACCCACCCTGAGCATTTTTGCCAAAGACACCATGTGTCTATCTCGCCTCCTTCAGGGTGTTGCAAACATATGCACTAACTTATAATACCCTGTTCTACAGTGTGGCGCAGGGTATAAAAATATATATGGGAGCTATATCTAAATCTGAACCGATTTCAACGAAATTTGGAAAACTTAATGATGTTATTAAACGTACTCCTTGTGCAAAACTTGAAGCAAATCAGGGCAAAACTCTGGCTTTTGAGGCCATATAAGTTCAAATCGGACGAAAGATATATATGGGAGCATATCTTACAAAACCCCCAAAATATTTGGCTGCCCGAAATTTTGAGAAAATACGTTTATAAATACGTCAATTATGACCAGATCGGTGATAAAGATATATGGCAGCTATATCTTAATCTGAACCTTTTTTTTCAAAATCAATAGCGATGGTCCTTGAGCCAATGTTAGCGTCTGAGCCAAATTTGAGGACGATCAGACTTAAACTGCGAGCTGCACAAAATTACATATTCAGAGAGACGGACGGACAGACGGACATCGCTAAATCGACTAAACGATGGGTCTCAGACTTTTCCTTCTTGGCGTTACATACAAATGCACAAACATATTATACCCTGTACCACAGTAGTGGTGAAGGGTATAATTAAAAGAAAATTGGCACTAAGATTATATCCCGAGTGCTCTATCCACCAAGCCGAAAAATATTGATCCAATCGTAGGTTAGGTTAGGTTAGGTATAGTGCCAGCCCGATATTTCAGGCTCACTTAGATTATTCAGTCCATTGTGATACCACAGTGGTGAACTTCTCCCTTATCACTGAGTGCTGCCCGATACTATGTTAAGCTCGTTGACAAGGAATCTCCTTTTTATAGCCGAGTCCGAACGCCGTTCCACATTGCAGTGAAACCACTTAGAGAAGCTTTAAAGCACTCAGAAATGTCACCAGCATTACTGAGGTGGGATAATCCACCTCTGAAAAACTTTTTGGTGTTTTGGTCGAAACAGTGTTCGAACCCACGACCTTGTGTATGCAAGGCGGGCATGCTAACCATTGCACCACGGTGACTCCCAATCGAATCATAGAATTTAGATTGAATTTTGCAAACAACATAAATTTGGAGACAATTTTCGAGCAGATGTATGCCTCCCCGAATTCACTACCATACGTTCTTATTTCCTGTGATTTTTTGTTGTCCACATAGAAATCAAAATTGTTCACATTTAGAACAATCGCAATCCCTGCATCTATTACTGATCAAAGTCCAAACGAACGAATAAAAAAATTGAAAAATTCAAGCAGAAACACACAATTCATATAAAATATATTTGTTGCATTTATTCATTGATAAATGCAAGAAATGTGACTTCAACTGAACTAGCCCCAGCTTGGACACCACAAAGGGCACGTTTTATGAATAGTAATAATGCCACGGTATTTACTACTGACAAATGGTCATCCTTTTATGAAGGCCAAATTTTTGCTACTGCTTACCTAGAGACAGCACTTACCACTCAATCACCTGGCTCATTGAAAGGTTGACCATGTCTAAGCCAAGCACGCACACTCACTTTGGTACTATCGCTTGTATCTACAAACAGGGTCTGAATATTGGGCTTTGTCTTGTGGCCGATGAATGTGGCCACAAGACTAAAGAGGCCAAGACAAGAATAAGGAATGTGAACCCATAATTTTTCAACCACAAGCCCCAATGGCACCCATTCAGATGGTGTAAAAGGAATAGCCCCCAGCCATCAGCCACCTAGAAAGCGATTATGATTGTTGTTAGTAACTCTAACTAACAATGATCATACAACAATGCTTCGCCGGAGGTCCACTATAATGTTAGCCGTAGGCCATAGTCAAACTCCAAAGTACATTTCCTCATTGAGGTAATGAAAGAGAGACTATTGGCCAAATACAGTAGGAGACACAAGCCTACACTCAAAAAAAGTTAACTTAAATTTTGAATTTAAGGATTACTATACTGAAAAAAAATTGCCCTGTTTCAAAGATTTATTTCGATTTTTAGTAAATTTGCCATGTATAGCGACCATGTCAATTATACTCCCTGCCCAAAATTTAACATAAATAGGAATACAACATTGGCCTCCGCCATCATATGAGTCTCAATCGGGCGAAAGATATACATGGGAGCTGTATCTAAATCTGAACCTATTTCAATTAGATTTAGCACAATTGACGATGCCTGCGACCACCTCACAAATGTTTCAAGAGCAAAATGTTATTTTTGAACGGTGAACATGGAACATGTTTGTTTCAAAAATGTTATTTTCTCGAAAATTATGTATCTGATTTCGGCACCCATGTATATGTTGGCGGAGAAAAGAACATTTCAGCGACAAAAATCTTCCATATTCACAGTCCAAAAATAAAATTTTGCTCTTAAAATATGTTTGGGGTGATCATATTCCTTCTCTGCGTGCTAGCACCCATTTTTTGATCGTATCACCCTTTAGTTGTTATTGATGCAGGTCGGATGGTATTGAAAATGGGCCATATCGGTCCACTTTTACGTATAGCCCCCATATAAAGGGACCCGCAGATTTGGCTTGTAGAGCCTCTAACAGAAGCACATTTCATCCGATCCGCCTGAAATTTGGTACATGGTGTTGGTATATGGCCTCTAACAACCATGCACAAATTGGTCCACATCGGTCCATAATTATATATAGCCGCCATATAAACCGATCCCCAGATTAGGCTTGCGGAGCCTCAAAGAGAAACAAATTTCATCCCCTCCGCTTGAAATTTGGTACATGATGTTGGTATATGGCCTCTAACAACCATGCACAAATTGGTCCACATCGGTCCATAATTATATATAGCCGCCATATAAACCGATCCCCAGATTTGGCTTGTGGAGCCTCTAACAGAAGCAAATTTCATCCGATCTGGCTGAAATTTGGTACATGGTGTTGGTATATGGCCTCTAACAACCACCCAAAAATTGGTCCACATCGGTCCATTATTATATATAGCCCCCATATAAACCGATCCCCAGATTTGGCTTGCGGAGCCTCAAAGAGAAGCAAATTTCATCCGATCCGGCTGAAATTTGGTACATGATTTTGGTATATGGTATCTAACAACCATGCAAAAATTGGTCTATATCGGTCCATAATTATATATAGACCCCATATAAACCGATCCCCAGATTTGGCTTGCGGAGCCACTAACAGAAGCATTTTTCATCCGATCTGGCTGAAATTTGGTACATGGTGTTGGTATATGGCCTCTAACAACCATGCACAAATTGGTCCACATCGGTCCATAATTATATATAGCCGCCATATAAACCGATCCCCAGATTAGGCTAGCGGAGCCTCAAAGAGAAGCAAATTTCATCCGATCCGGCTGAAATTTGGTACATGATGTTGGTATATGGTATCTAACAACCATGCAAAACTTGGTCTATATCGGTCCATAATTATATATAGACCCCATATAAACCGATCCCCAGATTTGGCTTGTGGAGCCTCAAAGAGAAGCATTTTTCATCCGATCTGGCTGAAATTTGGTACATGGTGTTGGTATATGGTCTCTAACAACCACGCACAAATTGGTCCACATCGGTCCATAATTATATATAGCCGCCATATAAACCGATCCCCAGATTAGGCTTGCGGAGCCTCAAAGAGATGCAAATTTCATCCCCTCCGCCTGAAATTTGGTACATGATGTTGGTATATGGTCTCTAACAATCATGCAAAAATTAGTCCACATCGGTTCATAATTATATATAGCCCCCATATAAACCGATCCCCAGATTTAGCTTGCGGAGCCTCAAAGAGAAGCAAATTTCATCCGATCCGTCTGAAATTTGGTACATGATGCTGGTATATGGTCTCTAACAACCATGCAAAAATTGGTCTATATCGGTCCATAATTATATATAGACCCCATATAAACCGATCCCCAGATTTGGCTTGCGAAGTCTCAAAGAGAAGCAAATTTCATCCGATCCGGCTGAAATTTGGTACATGGTGTTGGTCTATGGTCTCTAACAACCGTGCACAAATTGGTCCACATCGGTCTATAATTATATATAGCCCGCATATAAACCGATCCCCAGATTTGGCTTGCGGAGCCTCAAAGAGAAGCAAATTTCATCCACTCCGGTTTAATTTGGAACATGGTGTTAGTATATGGTATCTAACAACCATGCAAAACTTGGTCTATATCGGTCCATAATTATATATAGACCCCATATAATCGGCTAGCATTACCGCAACTTAAGTAATTCGATTGTGGATGACAGTGTTTAGAAGAAGTTTCTACGCAATCCATGGTGGAGGGTACATAAGCTTCGGCCTGGCTGAACTTATGGCCGTATATACTTGTTTTTTTTTTGCTGTGATAGGCTTGTCATAGGACGGATGTCTACTGTTGCAACTACCGTTGCACCAGTTCTTAAGGTGTGATCCGAATTCAGTGTTTTGGATGTTTATGAGGTAATAATATTCCTTCTTTGTGTGTGTACAAAATTTGAAACATATCAGGGGGTTAATCATGGCATTCGATATGGAATTTTTTGATCGAAATATAAATTTTCGAATCGCCGGAGTCGATATCGAATTTTATTGATCGGTAATGTTTTTCGATTGATAAATTGCAATCGTGAAACATATTTTACTTTTTGCCATACAAACAGCCAACTTTTCGCCATATCTCCCATTTGCCCGAATTTTTCTTAAAGCTCAGTGAAAAAATTAAACTCCTCCGATTTACTTGAAAATTAGAGAGGACGTCGATTAAGTTACAAAATGAATATGGGATAACTTATTTTTGAATATTTGTCCGAGGAGGGGACTTCCCACTTGTCCTACTTTTGAAAATTCACCGGGGAGGAGGGCCTCGCGCTTGCCCTACTTTTGAAAATTGAGCTTATGTTCTCTGATTTGCTTGAAATTTTCAGGGAAGGTTGGTGGTGGCGTGTACAAAATTTTTCGATATTTGGTTGTGGAGGCGGCGACCACCCTTTATCCAACTATTTTTTAGTATAGCGAATTCTTCGATATAAGTGAAATTTACAAAGGAAGGTTTTTGGAAATAAAATGAAAAATAAATAAATGAAATGAAATGGATATTTGCCCAGGGAAGCCAAATTCGAAGAAAAGTTCCACGATTTTCTTGAAATTTTCAAGGAAGATAGAGGGAGGTATCGAATCAGCAGATTATCTTCACCACAGCAACATTGCAACTTTCACGAAAGTGGAGTTTTTCACCCACATTTCCAATTTTGTTTTTTTTTTTTGCTCATTAGCTAGGGATATCCTCGTATATATTTATATCATTAACGATCCTTAATACCCAAAAATTCACATCAGCCATAATAGTAAATGTCCAAAGAGGCAAAAAAACGAAAAAATACAATCACAATGCTAAAATGTTGGGTTGCATGCAAATGCTTTCCTTTCCTCCATTCTTTGAAGGGAAATAAAGTAGGACCACCCAAGCTCATGAAATCTGGTATGGGCTGTTAATGCATTCATATTTGACCAACAAAATAAAATATAATATTGCATTTCCACTGTTGCCGATAGTTTGTTGTGATTTTGTTGCAGCGCCTGAACATTTTTTCTATGGCAGTCGTACATTTAATGACGTGTTTCGTCATTGCACTTGCCATTCATTTATTCTTTTTTGATATAACCGCGAATCGTTGCCGCTGTTCATGAATGAAGTGGGGGAAAAACATTAGGGCCTTTAGCGGAATTGTGGCCACAAAATACTAAGACCCCACATATATAACACAAAGACTTATGGACCGGTAAACTTCTTAGGTACTCAAAACGATTGTCTGTATACACACAAAAAAAAATATTTTTTGTCCTCAATCATGACATTAATTGATCCAATTAATGTTTAATTGAAATGTCTTCAATCACCAAAAATTTTTCAATTAAAACATTAATTTAACATCAATTAAAACAACTATTGATCCAATTAAAAAATTAATTGAAACTATTAATTATACCCTAAACCACATATTGGTCAGGGTATAATAAGTTTGATCGGCCAAAAAATGTGCCTACCAGAAATATTGATTTTAGACCCCATAAAATATATACCGATCGACTCAGAATCACCTCCTGAGTCGATCTAGCGCTTGGTGTCCGTCCGTCCGTCCGTCTGTCCATGTATTTGTTGTTCACAGGATTCCGGTCGCAATTATTAACCGATTTTGATGAAATTTGGTACAGGGAGTTTTTTGGGCACAAGAACGAACTCTATTGAATTTGGAAGAAATCGGATCAAATTTAGATATAGCTCCCATATATATGTATCGCCCGATTTCGACATATGGGGTCACTTTGCGCGTTTTTTCAAACGGATCGTCACCAAATTTGGCAAAAGGTAATATTTTCCATCGTCCTTCAAGTCTACAAAATTTCATCCAAATCGGTTCAGATTTAGATAAAGCTCTCATATATATGTATCGCCCGATTTTCCCAAATTTGGCCACAAAACCTTTATTTATCAACCGATCTTACTCAAAGTTGGCTAAATATAATCTTCTATAGCACTAACTATATGTGCAAAAAATCATCGAAATCGGTTCAGATTTAGCTATAGCTCCCATATATATGTACCGCCCGATTTTTTAAATTTGCCAATAAAACCCTTATTTACAGACCGATCTTACCCAAATTTGGCTAAATGTAGTCTTCAATAGCACTTACTATATGCGCCAAAAATCATCGAAATCGGTTAAGATTTAGATATAGCTCCCATATATATGTATAGCCCGATTTTCCCAAATTTGGCCATAGAACCTTTATTTATTAACCGATCTTACTAAAAGTTTGCCAGATCCAGTCCTCTATAGTACTAACTATATGTGCAAAATTTCATCGAAATCGGTTCAGATGTAGATATAGCTCCCATATATGTATCACCCGATTTTGAAAAATTCGCCCCTAATAACCTTATGTTTGACCATACAGGCCTCATTTCTTTACTGATCTTACTCAAATCTTGCACAAGGTAACCTTTTGTGGTATTAATCAAACCCGCAAAATATTATGCAATTTGGTTCAGATATAGCTCCATATATATGCATCGCTCTATTTTCTCAAATTTGGCCATAATACTCTTATTTATTAACCAATGTTACTCAAATTTCAAATTTTGATGTACTAGCCGATCGTATTTATACGTACTTGTAGCTTTTACATAAGAATATTGCTCGATTTTTACAAATTTTGATTTATTACCCACACTAATTTAACGATTTTCTCTTTTTTAATAATGGGCTCAATATTAGTGGCATACTAACTCCGTAGGTTCAATACCAACACAGCCAGTGTTGCTAGAAGTAGGGGAAATTCCCTATATGTAGGGCTTTTCTAATATTTAGCGTCTTGTAGGGACGTAGGGCCACAATGTAGGACATTTTCACTCAACATAATTTGTAATAATGTGTACATTTTGGTGGCTCTAGAGGAGGAAATTAGAAGCCGGCAAGGCTTGATCTTTAATAATAAATAAAACTTTATTCCTGTAGAAAATTTTGTCAACATTTTATTTCTATAGAACATTTTGTCAAAATTGTATTTCTATAGAAATTTTTTTCAAAATATTATTTCTATAAAAATTTTTCTAAAATTTTTATTTCTGTGGAATTTTGTCTCAAAATTTTATTTCTGTAGAATTTATTGTCAAAATTTTATTTCTATAGAAAAATTTCTCATAAAAATTTGTTTATAGAAACTTTTTCCAAAATTTTATTTTTATAGAGATTTAACAAAAAAGGTTACTAATTTGGGTAGAATTCTACCAACTGTGGCAACCGTGGTGGTAATACAAATTTATATTCTAAGTTATATACGTTGCATATTCATGTTTTAAGATAATAAAGTACTTAGAACTATTTTTGTTTTGTAAAATTTTTTTAATTTAACGAAAAATGTAGTAGGGAAAATTGTTTGGGAATGTATGGGAAAGTAGGGAACTTTTTTTGTCCTTGTAGAGTAAACCGAACATTTTCCTTGGCAACATTGACTATGAGCTATAGTCAAATTGACATAAAGCACCCATAGACATGTACCCCTTAATTTTCTTAAATATGCAACTGCGGTTTATCTCCCAGACCTATATGTTACCCCACAAATGCTTATGATTACTAATTCTGTAATGGTGGTTTAGGGTATGATATAGTCGGCCCGCCCGACTTTCTACTTTACTTACTTGTTTTTGTGATTGATTTTTGTTTCAATTAAAAATTTTGTCAAATTAATAAAATTTTTATTTGAATATTTTTTAAAACTCAAGATTGGAAAAATTTTCATGAAAATTCTTTCCTGTGTAATAGAGTATAAAAAGATTGCGTTTTGGTGTGTAATACCAGAAGGAGATGTCGGAGTAGTTAAGTATTGATGATTTATTCATAACTCAATAATCTGCATACACTGAAAAAATTCCGTAGTTTAACTAACGCTAAATTTAACTTATTTTTACTGCAAATAAAATTATTTTTTGTTTTTTTTTTCAAAACTTTCCACAACCCCAAGAAATTTTCCGTTCTGTTAAGTGTGTTTTAAATATTTTATGAACTCAATGTGGGTATAAAGTTCAATGGCAATACACATAAATTCAATATTAACTAACGCAATAGAAAATTTTCGTACGATTTCCAAAAATAATAAGAATGAACACCAGTATGGTTAAAATGGTCATGATTTGGTGCACATGATTTTCTTCTTTATTTTTAGTTTATTTTTTCTTCTATGAGATGATGTAATTTCGTGAACTGCAGTTAAAAAGTACAACAGGGCATTAAATTATCCTGGTTTTAATAACGTTTTGTGAAATTCTCAAAATGTGGAGGAAAATTTAGTTTAATGTTCGCACAAGGCAGTTCATTCTTGCTATAAAACAAAGGCCCTCCAAAAACTCTGGATACAAATTCTACAGTTTCTTGTTTCACTGAATCAACACAATTTCCTATTGAGTGTTTGAGTGGATAAACGCATGCGTTAATTTTTTCAACGGACATGAGAACATTCTTTCGTTTTGTTTAGACAAATGAATTAAGATGCATTAAACTGGGTATAAATATTTTTACTTGCAGTTTTCGACTATACATATCTACATTGAGGTGGGTAAAACTTAAATATCGCAATGTTGTGAGCATCCTTTCTTGTAGAAACGAAATTTATATTTAATTCTTAATCTATATACAGCCATAGAAAAATTACTTTCCTCCGAATAAATCCGAATGTCTCTAGTCTTTGCTTTTAACGAAAATTTTTTAGCTTTAAAAGAAAACTTTGTTTGTCTAAAATTTCGTTTCTCAGAAAAGAAAACTCTTCTTTAAGCATAGCTGATCGGATCATATCGGTTGCCAGTAATTGATTGTAATTTCTTGAACCTTCTGGAGGGCCCAATTCAGCACTATCCATACAACAAAAGAATCACAGAATAATTGGATCACATTAATTCTTAAACGTTTTGAAAACGTGTATTTAAAACGTTGTTCTTGTGTTGCTGTTTATTGAATTTTTCGAAATTTTCAAACTTTTATTACAAAAAAAAATACAAAATTTTTATTATTGCAATAAAAAATATTTTGTCCAAAATCACAGTCCATTTAACTAGGCTTATTTTAAAGTTTCATAGAAAAAAATTAATACAACAGTATAACAGGTTGGCTGATAAGTCCCCGGTCTGACACATAGATGGCGTCGCTAGTATTAAATGCATATTATTTTTATACCTTCAAATGATTTTATACCTTCAAATGATTCGTGTCAAAATTTGACGTCTGTAAGTCAATTGGTTTGTGAGATAGAGCGTCTTTTGTGAAGCAACTGTTGTTATTGTGAAAAAAAATGGAGAAAAAACAAGTATATACGGCCGTAAGTTCGGCCAGGCCGAAGCTTATCTACCCTCCATCATGGATTGCGTAGAAACTTTTTCTAAACACTGCCATCCACAATCGAATTACTTAAGTTGCGGTAACGCTTGCCGATGGCAAGGTATCTTAAAACCTCCTAACACCATCTTCTAAATTGTATGTAAGTCCATACGTGGTATATATTAAATCAAACAAGTATATACGGCCGTAAGTTCGGCCAGGCCGAAGCTTATCTACCCTCCATCATGGATTGCGTAGAAACTTTTTCTAAACACTGCCATCCACAATCGAATTACTTAAGTTGCGGTAACGCTTGCCGATGGCAAGGTATCTTAAAACCTCCTAACACCATCTTCTAAATTGTATGTAAGTCCATACGTGGTATATATTAAATCAAAAAAGATCGATCCAATACGTATATAATTCAGTTTGACAAAGTAGACATAAAATTTTGACAAAATTTTCTACAGAAATAAAATTTTAACAAAATTTTCTATAGAAATAAAATTTTCTATAGAAATAAAAATTTTGACAAAATTTTCTATAGAAAGAAAATTTTGATAAAAATTTCTACAGAAATAAAATTTTAACAAAATTTTCTATAGAAATAGACTTTTGACAAAATATTCTATAGAAATAAAATCTTGGTAGATTATTTTTGGCTCGAGTGGCAACCATGATTATGAAGCGAATAAAATTTGAACAAAATTTTCTATAGAAATAAAATTTTGACAATGATGAAAATTTTATTGTGAACCGAATAAAATTTTAACAAAATTTTCTCTAGAAATAAAATTTTGACAAAATTTTCTATAGAAATAAAATTTTGACAAAATTTTCTATAGAAATAAAATTTTGACAAAATTTTCTATATAAATAAAATTTTGGTAGATTAATTTTGGCTCTAGTGGCAACCATGGTTATGAACCGATATTGACCAATTTTTGAGTGATTGGACCAATTGTTGTATGATTGTTAGCGACCATATACTAACACCACGTTCCTAATTTGAACCGGATCGGATGAATTTTGCTCCTCCAAGAGGCTCCGGAGGTCAAATCTGGAGAACGTTTTATATGGGGGCTATATATAATTATGGACCGATGTGCACCAATTTTTGCATGATTGTTAGAGACCATCTACCAACACCATGTACCAAATTTCAGCCGGATCGGATGAAATATGCTTCTCTTAGAGGCTCCACAAGCCAAATCTGGGGATCGGTTTATATGGGGGCTATATATAATTATGAACCGATGTGGACCAATTTTTGCACGATTGTTAGAGACCATCTACCAACACCATGTACCAAATTTCAGCCGGATCGGATGAAATATGCTTCTCTTAGAGGCTCCACAAGCCAAATCTGGGGATCGGTTTATATGGGGGCTATATATAATTATGGACCGATGTGGACCAATTTTTGCATGATTGTTAGAGACCATATACCAACACCATGTACCAAATTTCAGCCGGATCGGATGACATATGCTTCTCTTAGAGGCTCCACAAGCCAAATCTGGGGATCGGTTTATATGGGGGCTATATATAATTATGGACCGATGTGGACCAATTTTTGCATGGTTGTTAGAGACCATATACCAACACCATATACCAAATTTCAGCCGGATCGGATGAAATATGCTTCTGTTAGAGGCTCCACAAGCCAAATCTGAGGGTCCCTTTATATGGGGGCTATACGTAAAAGTGGACCGATATGGCCCATTTTCAATACCATCCGACCTACATCGATAACAACTACTTGTGCCAAGTTTCAAGTCGATAGCTTGTTTCGTTCGGAAGTTAGCGTGATTTCAACAGACGGACGGACGGACGGACGAACGGACGGACGGACATGCTTAGATCGACTCAGAATTTCACCACGACCCAGAATATATATACTTTATGGGGTCTTAGAGCAATATTTCGATGTGTTACAAACGGAATGACAAAGTTAATATACCCCCATCCTATGATGGAGGGTATAAAAAGATCGATCCAATACGTATATAATTCAGTTTGACAAAGTAGACATAAAATTTTGACAAAATTTTCTACAGAAATAAAATTTTAACAAAATTTTCTATAGAAATAAAATTTTGATAAAAATTTCTACAGAAATAAAATTTTAACAAAATTTTCTATAGAAATAGACTTTTGACAAAATATTCTATAGAAATAAAATCTTGGTAGATTATTTTTGGCTCGAGTGGCAACCATGATTATGAACCGAATAAAATTTGAACAAAATTTTCTATAGAAATAAAATTTTGACAATGATGAAAATTTTATTGTGAACCGAATAAAATTTTAACAAAATTTTCTCTAGAAATAAAATTTTGACAAAATTTTCTATAGAAATAAAATTTTGACAAAATTTTCTATATAAATAAAATTTTGGTAGATTAATTTTGGCTCTAGTGGCAACCATGGTTATGAACCGATATTGACCAATTTTTGAGTGATTGGACCAATTGTTGTATGATTGTTAGCGACCATATACTAACACCACGTTCCTAATTTGAACCGGATCGGATGAATTTTGCTCCTCCAAGAGGCTCCGGAGGTCAAATCTGGAGAACGTTTTATATGGGGGCTATATATAATTATGGACCGATATGGACCAATTCTGGCACGGTTGTTAAAGATCATATACTAACACCATGTTCAAAACTACAACCGGATTGGGTGAAATTTGATTCTCTTGGAGACTTCGCAAGCCAAATCTGGGGATCGGCTTATATGGGGGCTATATATAATTATGAACCGATGTGGACCAATTTTTGCATGGTTATTAGAGACCATATAACAATACCAAGTACCAAATTTCAGCCGGATCGGATGCAACTTGCTTCTCTTTGGGGCTTCGCAAGCCAAATCTGGAGATCGGTTTATATGGGGTCCATATATAATTATGGGCCGATGTGGACCAATTTTTGCATGGTTATTAGAGACAGCGTTGCCAGAATTGTTTCACCAAAAACCGCCAGATTTGTCCAAAAAACTAGCCAAAAAAAGCTGAAAAATTTTAAAAAATAGCTAGAAAAAAAGCTAATTTTTTTGTATCAAAAGTCACATTTTTTAATGAAATTTAACAATCTTAAAGACTTTATTTCACTTAAAATACATATTATTTTAGTTGTATTAATTTAGTTCCATTTCTGTGAGACTATAAGAAAATCTAAGTCATATTAGCTCTGCTGGCGTACTCGATACATTTTGATTACTATCACAAATTTTTACTGGAAGTCCTTCGTTTATATTTCCTAGTAAGAACATTTTTCCCAGTAAACTTGCAATTGTCAGCTTGCTAATCATCAACAAGCCCAATGTGCTATATATTGCACAATGCCACATAAAACTGCATTAGAAAATATCAATATATTTCGTTTTAACTGAATTAATGATAAATTCGTGAACGTTTACCCTTCTCCTAATTTTACCCAAGAGAATAAAACCCATTATATGTTAACTGTCTTGCAAGTTTATACTGAATAACTTTTATTCGAAAATGTCCCATACAAACCTATTGTTGTCCAATTTTCGTAAATCTAAATCCATTCCATTAATAAATAGCAGATTTGTTTTGATCCTACCAAAGATTTTGGTATTGATTCCGAGTCAAATTTGAATTTATTCGTTCTTTCAGCTTTTTCTATCACAGTGCAAATTATTCTATTTATACGTTTTTAAAATGAAATGTTGAAAAACCTCTACTATTTTTGAACGCTATTTTGGTTTGTGGTCAAAATACAAAAACTCCACAAATATAAAGACTATTTCATTAATTTTAAGAATTTTTTAGAATTGACCCTAGCCTTAAAGTTTACGATAACTTTTATGAATACGAGGAAAAAACTTTACAACAAGGTGTAGTCGCTGCAAAAATGCCTGCATAATGGCTGGAATAATTATTAATGTTTCAATTGAGCTTTGAAACATGTGGAAGACTTAGGTAAAAACGAAGATTTATCCATATTTCAATATGAACATCTCGAAAATAAAAAAAGCCAAAAATAGCTAAAAGGATCATGAAAAAAAGCCAGAAAAAAAGCTAAAAGCTAAATGCATTTTTTCCCCGCTAAACGTCTTCAAAAAAAGCCAAATCTAGCGGGAAAAAAGCTAAATTGGCAACGCTGATTAGAGACCATATACCAACATCATGTACCAAATTTCAGCCGGATCGGATGAAATTTGCTTCTCTTTGAGGCTCCGCAAGCCAAATCTGGGGATCGGTTTATATGGGGGCTATATATAATTATGGACCGATGTGCACCAATTTTTGCATGATTGTTAGAGACCATCTACCAACACCATGTACCAAATTTCAGCCGGATCGGATGAAATATGCTTCTCTTAGAGGCTCCACAAGCCAAATCTGGGGATCGGTTTATATGGGGGCTATATATAATTATGGACCGATGTGGACCAATTTTTGCACGATTGTTAGAGACCATCTACCAACACCATGTACCAAATTTCAGCCGGATCGGATGAAATATGCTTCTCTTAGAGGCTCCACAAGCCAAATCTGGGGATCGGTTTATATGGGGGCTATATATAATTATGGACCGATGTGGCCCAATTTTTGCATGATTGTTAGAGACCATCTACCAACACCATGTACCAAATTTCAGCCGGATCGGATGACATATGCTTCTCTTAGAGGTTCCACAAGCCAAATCTGGGGATCGGTTTATATGGGGGCTATATATAATTATGGACCGATGTGGACCAATTTTTGCATGGTTGTTAGAGACCATATACCAACACCATATACCAAATTTCAGCCGGATCGGATGAAGTATGCTTCTGTTAGAGGCTCCACAAGCCAAATCTGAGGGTCCCTTTATATGGGGGCTATACGTAAAAGTGGACCGATATGGCCCATTTTCAATACCATCCGACCTACATCGATAACAACTACTTGCGCCAAGTTTCAAGTCGATAGCTTGTTTCGTTCGGAAGTTAGCGTGATTTCAACAGACGGACGGACGGACGGACGGACGGACGGACGGACATGCTTAGATCGACTCAGAATTTCACCACGACCCAGAATATATATACTTTATGGGGTCTTAGAGCAATATTTCGATGTGTTACAAACGGAATGACAAAGTTAATATACCCCCATCCTATGATGGAGGGTATAAAAAGATCGATCCAATACGTATATAATTCAGTTTGACAAAGTAGACATAAAATTTTGACAAAATTTTCTACAGAAATAAAATTTTAACAAAATTTTCTATAGAAATAAAATTTTCTATAGAAATAAAAATTTTGACAAAATTTTCTATAGAAAGAAAATTTTGATAAAAATTTCTACAGAAATAAAATTTTAAAGAAATTTTCTATAGAAATAGACTTTTGACAAAATATTCTATAGAAATAAAATCTTGGTAGATTATTTTTGGCTCGAGTGGCAACCATGATTATGAACCGAATAAAATTTGAACAAAATTTTCTATAGAAATAAAATTTTGACAATGATGAAAATTTTATTGTGAACCGAATAAAATTTTAACAAAATTTTCTCTAGAAATAAAATTTTGACAAAATTTTCTATAGAAATAAAATTTTGACAAAATTTTCTATAGAAATAAAATTTTGACAAAATTTTCTATATAAATAAAATTTTGGTAGATTAATTTTGGCTCTAGTGGCAACCATGGTTATGAACCGATATTGACCAATTTTTGAGTGATTGGACCAATTGTTGTATGATTGTTAGCGACCATATACTAACACCACGTTCCTAATTTGAACCGGATCGGATGAATTTTGCTCCTTCAAGAGGCTCCGGAGGTCAAATCTGGAGAACGTTTTATATGGGGGCAATATATAATTATGGACCGATGTGCACCAATTTTTGCATGATTGTTAGAGACCATCTACCAACACCATGTACCAAATTTCAGCCGGATCGGATGAAATATGCTTCTCTTAGAGGCTCCACAAGCCAAATCTGGGGATCGGTTTATATGGGGGCTATATATAATTATGAACCGATGTGGACCAATTTTTGCACGATTGTTAGAGACCATCTACCAACACCATGTACCAAATTTCAGCCGGATCGGATGAAATATGCTTCTCTTAGAGGCTCCACAAGCCAAATCTGGGGATCGGTTTATATGGGGGCTATATATAATTATGGACCGATGTGGACCAATTTTTGCATGATTGTTAGAGACCATATACCAACACCATGTACCAAATTTCAGCCGGATCGGATGACATATGCTTCTCTTAGAGGCTCCACAAGCCAAATCTGGGGATCGGTTTATATGGGGGCTATATATAATTATGGACCGATGTGGACCAATTTTTGCATGGTTGTTAGAGACCATATACCAACACCATATACCAAATTTCAGCCGGATCGGATGAAATATGCTTCTGTTAGAGGCTCCACAAGCCAAATCTGAGGGTCCCTTTATATGGGGGCTATACGTAAAAGTGGACCGATATGGCCCATTTTCAATACCATCCGACCTACATCGATAACAACTACTTGTGCCAAGTTTCAAGTCGATAGCTTGTTTCGTTCGGAAGTTAGCGTGATTTCAACAGACGGACGGACGGACGGACGGACGGACGAACGGACGGACGGACATGCTTAGATCGACTCAGAATTTCACCACGACCCAGAATATATATACTTTATGGTGTCTTAGAGCAATATTTCGATGTGTTACAAACGGAATGACAAAGTTAATATACCCCCATCCTATGATGGAGGGTATAAAAAGATCGATCCAATACGTATATAATTCAGTTTGACAAAGTAGACATAAAATTTTGACAAAATTTTCTACAGAAATAAAATTTTAACAAAATTTTCTATAGAAATAAAATTTTGATAAAAATTTCTACAGAAATAAAATTTTAACAAAATTTTCTATAGAAATAGACTTTTGACAAAATATTCTATAGAAATAAAATCTTGGTAGATTATTTTTGGCTCGAGTGGCAACCATGATTATGAACCGAATAAAATTTGAACAAAATTTTCTATAGAAATAAAATTTTGACAATGATGAAAATTTTATTGTGAACCGAATAAAATTTTAACAAAATTTTCTCTAGAAATAAAATTTTGACAAAATTTTCTATAGAAATAAAATTTTGACAAAATTTTCTATATAAATAAAATTTTGGTAGATTAATTTTGGCTCTAGTGGCAACCATGGTTATGAACCGATATTGACCAATTTTTGAGTGATTGGACCAATTGTTGTATGATTGTTAGCGACCATATACTAACACCACGTTCCTAATTTGAACCGGATCGGATGAATTTTGCTCCTCCAAGAGGCTCCGGAGGTCAAATCTGGAGAACGTTTTATATGGGGGCTATATATAATTATGGACCGATATGGACCAATTCTGGCACGGTTGTTAAAGATCATATACTAACACCATGTTCAAAATTACAACCGGATTGGGTGAAATTTGATTCTCTTGGAGACTTCGCAAGCCAAATCTGGGGATCGGCTTATATGGGGGCTATATATAATTATGAACCGATGTGGACCAATTTTTGCATGGTTATTAGAGACCATATAACAATACCAAGTACCAAATTTCAGCCGGATCGGATGCAACTTGCTTCTCTTTGGGGCTTCGCAAGCCAAATCTGGAGATCGGTTTATATGGGGTCCATATATAATTATGGGCCGATGTGGACCAATTTTTGCATGGTTATTAGAGACAGCGTTGCCAGAATTGTTTCACCAAAAACCGCCAGATTTGTCCAAAAAACTAGCCAAAAAAAGCTGAAAAATTTTAAAAAATAGCTAGAAAAAAAGCTAATTTTTTTGTATCAAAAGTCACATTTTTTAATGAAATTTAACAATCTTAAAGACTTTATTTCACTTAAAATACATATTATTTTAATTGTATTAATTTAGTTCCATTTCTGTGAGACTATAAGAAAATCTAAGTCATATTAGCTCTGCTGGCGTACTCGATACATTTTGATTACTATCACAAATTTTTACTGGAAGTCCTTCGTTTATATTTCCTAGTAAGAACATTTTTCCCAGTAAACTTGCAATTGTCAGCTTGCTAATCATCAACAAGCCCAATGTGCTATATATTGCACAATGCCACATAAAACTGCATTAGAAAATATCAATATATTTCGTTTTAACTGAATTAATGATAAATTCGTGAACGTTTACCCTTCTCCTAATTTTACCCAAGAGAATAAAACCCATTATATGTTAACTGTCTTGCAAGTTTATACTGAATAACTTTTATTCGAAAATGTCCCATACAAACCTATTGTTGTCCAATTTTCGTAAATCTAAATCCATTCCATTAATAAATAGCAGATTTGTTTTGATCCTACCAAAGATTTTGGTATTGATTCCGAGTCAAATTTGAATTTATTCGTTCTTTCAGCTTTTTCTATCACAGTGCAAATTATTCTATTTATACGTTTTTAAAATGAAATGTTGAAAAACCTCTACTATTTTTGAACGCTATTTTGGTTTGTGGTCAAAATACAAAAACTCCACAAATATAAAGACTATTTCATTAATTTTAAGAATTTTTTAGAATTGACCCTAGCCTTAAAGTTTACGATAACTTTTATGAATACGAGGAAAAAACTTTACAACAAGGTGTAGTCGCTGCAAAAATGCCTGCATAATGGCTGGAATAATTATTAATGTTTCAATTGAGCTTTGAAACATGTGGAAGACTTAGGTAAAAACGAAGATTTATCCATATTTCAATATGAACATCTCGAAAATAAAAAAAGCCAAAAATAGCTAAAAGGATCATGAAAAAAAGCCAGAAAAAAAGCTAAAAGCTAAATGCATTTTTTCCCCGCTAAACGTCTTCAAAAAAAGCCAAATCTAGCGGGAAAAAAGCTAAATTGGCAACGCTGATTAGAGACCATATACCAACATCATGTACCAAATTTCAGCCGGATCGGATGAAATTTGCTTCTCTTTGAGGCTCCGCAAGCCAAATCTGGGGATCGGTTTATATGGGGGCTATATATAATTATGGACCGATGTGCACCAATTTTTGCATGATTGTTAGAGACCATCTACCAACACCATGTACCAAATTTCAGCCGGATCGGATGAAATATGCTTCTCTTAGAGGCTCCACAAGCCAAATCTGGGGATCGGTTTATATGGGGGCTATATATAATTATGGACCGATGTGGACCAATTTTTGCACGATTGTTAGAGACCATCTACCAACACCATGTACCAAATTTCAGCCGGATCGGATGAAATATGCTTCTCTTAGAGGCTCCACAAGCCAAATCTGGGGATCGGTTTATATGGGGGCTATATATAATTATGGACCGATGTGGCCCAATTTTTGCATGATTGTTAGAGACCATCTACCAACACCATGTACCAAATTTCAGCCGGATCGGATGACATATGCTTCTCTTAGAGGTTCCACAAGCCAAATCTGGGGATCGGTTTATATGGGGGCTATATATAATTATGGACCGATGTGGACCAATTTTTGCATGGTTGTTAGAGACCATATACCAACACCATATACCAAATTTCAGCCGGATCGGATGAAATATGCTTCTGTTAGAGGCTCCACAAGCCAAATCTGAGGGTCCCTTTATATGGGGGCTATACGTAAAAGTGGACCGATATGGCCCATTTTCAATACCATCCGACCTACATCGATAACAACTACTTGTGCCAAGTTTCAAGTCGATAGCTTGTTTCGTTCGGAAGTTAGCGTGATTTCAACAGACGGACGGACGGACGGACGGACGGACGGACATGCTTAGATCGACTCAGAATTTCACCACGACCCAGAATATATATACTTTATGGGGTCTTAGAGCAATATTTCGATGTGTTACAAACGGAATGACAAAGTTAATATACCCCCATCCTATGATGGAGGGTATAAAAAGAAATTTCGTGTTTTGATGAAATACGGTGGAAGCAAAAATTTGGCTTGATAATGTGTTTCCGGACTCTGCCCCAGGGAAACCAACAATAATTGATTGGTATGCAAAATTCAAGCGTGGTGAAATGAGCACGGAGGACGGTGAACGCAGTGGACGCCCGAAAGAGGTGGTTACCGACGAAAACATCAAAAAATCCACAAATTGATTTTGAATGACCGTAAAATAAAGTTGATCGAGATAGCAGAGGCCTTAAAGATATCAAAGGAACGTATTGGTCATATCATTCATCAATATTTGGATATGCGGAAGCTCTGTGCAAAATGGGTGCGGTGCGAGCTCACATTTGACCAAAAACAACAACGTGTTGATGATTTCAGCGGTGTTTGCAGCTGTTAACTCGTAATACACCCGAGTTTTTCCGTCGATATGTGACAATGGATGAAACATGGCTCCATCACTACACTCCTGAGTCCAATCGATAGTCGGCTGAGTGGAACCGTCTCCGAAGCGTGGAAAGACTCAAAAGTCCGCTGGCAAAGTAATGGCCTCTGTTTTTTGGGATGCGCATGGAATAATTTCTATCGATTAAAAAAATGGAAAAAAAGAAATTTCGTGTTTTGATGAAATACGGTGGAAGCAAAAATTTGGCTTGATAATGAGTTTCCGGACTCTGTCCCAGGGAAATCAACAATAATTGATTGGTATGCAAAATTCAAGCGTGGTGAAATGAGCACGGAGGACGGTGAACGCAGTGGACGCCCGAAAGAGGTGGTTACCGACGAAAACATCAAAAAATCCACAAATTGATTTTGAATGACCGTAAAATAAAGTTGATCGAGATAGCAGAGGCCTTAAAGATATCAAAGGAACGTATTGGTCATATCATTCATCAATATTTGGATATGCGGAAGCTCTGTGCAAAATGGGTGCCGCGCGAGCTCACATTTGACCAAAAACAACAACGTGTTGATGATTTCAGCGGTGTTTGCAGCTGTTAACTCGTAATACATCCGAGTTTTTCCGTCGATATGTGACAATGGATGAAACATGGCTCCATCACTACACTCCTGAGTCCAATCGACAGTCGGCTTAGTGGAACCGTCTCCGAAGCGTGGAAAGACTCAAAAGTCCGCTGGCAAAGTAATGGCCTGTTTTTTGGGATGCGCATGGAATAATTTTTATCGATTATCTTGAGAAGGAACCATCAGCAGTGACTATTATATGGCGTTATTGGAGCGTTTGAAGGTCGAAATCGCGCAAAACGGCCGCATATGAAGAAGAAAAAAGTGTTGTTTCACCAAGACAACGCACCGTGCCACAAGTCATTGAGAACGATGGCAAAAATTCATGAATTGGGCTTCGAATTGCTTTGCCACCCACCGTATTCTCCAGATCTGGTCCCCAGCGACTTTTTCTTGTTCTCAGACCTCAAAAGAATGCTAGCAGGGAAAAAAATTTGGCTGCAATGAAGAGGTGATCGCCGAAACTGAGGCCTATTTTGAGGCATAACCAAAGGAGTACTACCACAATGGTATCAAAAAATTGGACGGTCGTTATAATCGTTGTATCGCTCTTGAAGGGAACTATGTTGAATAATAAAAATGAATTTTGAAAAAATGTGGTTTTCTTTGTTCCTTTTCCAAATCTTGCGAACATTTTTGGAATATATAAAGGGTGATACGGTCAAAATTTGGTCAATATAAACTTCACGTATTTCTTTCAATTTTGCATTTAAAAAACCTGAACACCCCTCATTTTGAAGGTGTGTGTGTGTAGAATGTTGCTCCTATTTTGATTTTGGAATTCACTCTTCAGTTGTCAAAATGCCGTCCAAGCAAGAAGAGCAGCGTATCAAAATCTTGCTCGCGCATCGCGAAAATCCGAGCTACTCGCACGCAAAGCTGGCAAGATCGCTAAAAGTTACCAAATCAACCGTTACAAATGTAACAAAAGTGTTTGGGGAACGTTTGTCGACAGCCAGGAAGTCTGGATCGGAGGGAAATCGAAAACCGGAAGCCGCTGAGACGACAAAGAGAGTTGCCGGTAGTTTCAAGCGAAACCCTAACCTCTCTCTCCGAGATGCCGCAAATAAGCTGGGTGTATCGTCTACAACCGTGCATCGAGCCAAAAAACGAGCCGGACTATCTACTTACAAGAAGGTAGTGACTCCAAATCGCGATGATAAACAAAATACGACGGCCAAAGCGCGATCCCGGAGGCTGTACACGACGATGCTGACGAAGTTTGACTGCGTGGTAATGGACGACGAAACCTACGTCAAAGCCGACTACAAGCAGCTTCCGGGACAGGAGTTTTATACGGCAAAAGGAAGGGGAAAGTTAGCAGATATTTTCAAGCACATAAAACTGTCAAAGTTCGCAAAGAAATATCTGGTTTGGCAAGCCATCTGTACCTGTGGCTTGAAAAGCAGCATTTTCATAGCTTCCGGGACTGTCAACCAAGAAATTTACGTGAAAGAGTGTTGAATAAACGTCTGCTGCCTTTCCTGAAGAAACACGGTTGTTCCGTACTGTTTTGGCCGGATTTGGCGTCTTGCCATTACGGTATAAAGGCCATGGAGGGGTACGCCACCAACAACGTGCAGGTGGTTCCCAAGGACAAGAACCCTCCCAACACGCCAGAGCTCCGCCCAATTGAGAAATACTGGGCTATTGTCAAGCGGAACCTAAAGAAGACCAAAAAAACTGCTAAGGTCGAGCAGCAGTTCATGGCAAACTGGCTTTCTGCGGCGAAGAAAATGGACAAGGTGGCTGTACAAAATCTGATGGCAGGTGTCAAGCGTGAGGCCTGGCAATTCGAATTTGGAAAAACGAAAGCCTAACTGAATATTTTTCCTGAATTTTATACTAATTGAACTTGAAGAAGAAATTTAATTTGATTTTTTAAATAAACGATTTCACCGATTTACACGCGTTTTCCCTTAACCAATTTTTTACCGTATTACCCTTTAAAAAAATAAATTTTTTCGTTTCTAAAAGTTTATTTTCAAGTGTCCATCTAAAGGTGGGTTTCTGTTAAAAAAAGATTCCTTTCATCGGCTCGTGTGCGTCCAGAACTATGCTCTATAAATATAACTGCATGCGTTGCTTGTGCGTGTATGGCTACAGCGATAATTGTTTGTTGATGACAATAACAGCTACACGGACGAAAAAGACTGTTTTTCATAAGTTTGGGTGTAAAAATTATATGTTTGGAACCCAATTTTTTTAACACAATATTTTTAAGTGCAAGCATATAATGTTCATAAAATAGCATAACATGTTTAGGACATATATGTTAATATGTTAAAACATATTATGTTTGGGACATAAAATGTTTGTAGATATAATATGCTTCGATGCTAACATATATTAATTTGGAAATAGCTTATAAACATATATGTGTGTTAGAAAGAGAGACCTAGAGAGTATGCTGCAAGTAAAATAATGGAAGTAAACAATTGGCGCCTTAAAAATATATCCACACAAAGAAAATTTCATTAAAAATGTTTTCTACCAGTGTATAGCTGAGGTGAAACATTATACACAAACAAACAAAATTTTGTTTGGACCAATCCTGAAAATACGAGTATATATGCTTGAAGCAATATATGTTTGGGATATATATTTCAGAAGCGATTTTTTTTTTGAGGGTGTATGTAGCCCAGTGGATAGCTGTTGACTAACAAATTGTATGGTCCATGGTTCGTTTCTCCTTCCAGGCGAGAAGTAAATTTTGAAATATTTATAAAATCAAATAATTTCTTCTACATTGCTTATGTTATAGAAAAATGTGGTAAGAACTAAATAAACCTTGAGGAAGTTAGAAAGATGTGAGGGGAGATGCATTAGCACGAAAAAAACATTTAATTAGTCTTTATAAAATTGTTTGTAAAATATCAACGTTTAGTACTAAACGAATATACTCTTCATCCAAACGAACATCCTTACAGGGAAAAGCAAATGGGAAACGATATTGGTTGTCTAAAATTTCGTTTGGGAGGAAAGAATTATTTTTCTGCGTACACTTCGAATTTCAGGCCGCGAATCGATTTGACCCAACTTAATGTTTGTAAAGCAATATTTTAATTCCTTAATTTATCGGTTGTTGTTGTTGTTGTTTTTTTTTTGGATTTGGATTTGAATTTGTATTTTTTTTTTGCAAAATTTCCACTCGTTTATTTATATGAATTATGCATTTTTTTGCGAAAGAGAATATTGTTTGTATTTCGCTCTCAGATTTATCGTGGATTATATTCCATTGGTGTATTATGGTTGTTGATATTGCTGTTCATCGGCATGTTTTGTGAATCTGAGGTACAATGAAATTGCTGCCAATCGTCGTGGGTGGTTCATGGGAGGGAATGCATTCGCTATTGGGTGGTCTCACAATTAGGTTAAATCCAATAGAATTTCTATAACTACCTCTCTCATTGCCCGAATCATTGACCAATGTCCAGTGTTAATGTTTGTGGGGTATAGTGATATTTTATTTATAAATGTTTGTGTTGTTCAATTTTTCTTTTGATCTTCCCCACTCAGAGTATAGGGAGTATAGAATTTCTGGTGGTTTCTTTCCGCTTTCGGCTGGGGTTAATTCTAAATTTGCTCTATGGCAACAAGTTGGCATTGGTTTCTTTATTTTTAGACCATAGGAAATTGCAATTATGTATAGTACATGAATTTTCTTGTTTCTGGAGAAAGAAATCTGTTGTACTTTCTTGCGGAGCATCAATTTTTATAGCCTACACAGACAGACCATTTGGCATAGGGATTGGAAGAATCATAAATTTCGATCCTTTTTTTACATTTGGAGCAAATTATATTCAACATTTGTAATTAGTGAAAAAGTCGAAATTTTACGTAAGCGGTTTCTAAGGTACAGATTTGTCATTACTTATATCATAAAAAAAAACATTTTTGTCCCAAAGATCACTTTGCATATATGCAAAAACCATGTACTTTGTCTTTGTGAAAACAATTTTCTGACAGAGAAAAAAATATGGTTACATTTAATTGGTCCTCAAATATGACAAGCACGGGAAAATCAGACGCAATAAATTAATATGATCACCTCCGAGAAAAATGCTATTATTCGATGTGTAGAAAACAAAATTGTTGCCGCAAAAATGTTATGTCTCGCCAAACATAAAATGGTTTTGGAAATCAGTTACATAATCTCCGAGAAAATAAAATTGTTGCAACAAACATTTTACATGTTCACCGTCCAAAAATAACATTTTGCTGTAGGAGGTCATCATATTCCTTGTCCGTACCTGTTTCTCGTGACCATGTACCTGTTTTTCTAGTTTTTTACTTTTATGCACTAAATAAAAGTAGTTTTTATCGCTTAAGTATAGATATATTATTTTTCGACTTGTTTGCGACAAAAAAGAATTTTATTAATACTAAGAGTATATACGTCAGTTAGTCGTTGCTTACACTAAAACGAAAAGCATGTCCGGTTCAAAAGATTTTATATTTACACTAATGATTTTGATATTGATTGCCAAGGAAGCAGTGAATTGAGTTATGGACACAATCAAAATACTTCATAAAATACACAAAAAAATTTCTTGATTCGAAATAAAACAAGTATATACCTATACCTGGCCAGGCCGACTCTTATGTACCCTCCACCATGGAATGCGTAGAAACTTCTATTAAAGACTGTCATCCACAATCGAATTACTTGGGTTTTGGTAATACTTACTGATGGCAAGGTATCTCAAAATTTTTTAACATCGTCTTCTAAATTGTAAATTAGTCTATACATGGTTTATATTATACGAACCAATATGAACTTTTTCGCGGTAATTAGAGAGATATACTAACACCACGTACCAAATTTCAACCGAATCTGATGAATTTTGCTCCTCCAAGTAGCTCCGGAGGTCATATCTGGGGAGCGGTTTATATGGGGGCTATATATAATTATGGACCGATATCGACCAATTTGTACATGGTTGTTAGAGACCATATACCAACACCACGTATCAAATTTCAACCGGATCGAACGGATTTTGCTCCTCCAAGTTGCTTCGCAAGCCAAATCAAGGGGTCGGATTGGGGATATACGTAAAAGTGGTCCGATATTGCCCATTTGCAATACCATCCGACCTACATCAAGTTTCAAGACGACAGCTTGTTTCGTTCGGAAATTAGCGTGATTTCATATATATATATATATATATATATATATATATATATATATATATATATATATATATATATATATATATATATATATATATATATATATATATATATATATATATATATATATATATATATATATATATATATATATATATATATATATATATATATATCCATGGTATATCCATTCTAGAAAAATTCATAAGCGTAGGAAGGCCTCTGGGGAGGGGGCTTAGACCCCCCAGAAAAAATTTAGCCCCCCCCCCCTGAATTTGAAAACCTATTTACGATTTTACATTTTTATAAAAATTAAACAAGTATATACAACCGCACAAAGTTCCGCTAAAGACTTTCATGCACAATCGAATTACTTGGGTTGTGGCAGCAGTTGCCCATGGCAATGTTTGAAGTCTGATATTTATGAAATAGAGCTGTGATTGAACTTATGGTTTAGTTGAATAACTAACAGCCTGTTTCTGTATGTCGAACGAGTTCACTCGATCGACTGAAATGCATAGAAACAGCTGTTTTTTGGTTATAAATTCAGCTGTTTGTTTCCATTTTAGTCGATCCACAGAGCTCATTCGACATACATAAACAGGCTGTAAAACTCCTTTATTATATTGTTTAGTCGGGTTTAGTCATCTTAATTAAAAAATAGTAATTGGTATTAAAACTATTCTTTCATAAATTAATATCTTAATAATGCTGCAAAAAAGCGTCGCCAAAAAAGAAGTGAAAATGTTCTTTTTGGGTTCGGAAGTGGTGTAAAATTGGCGGAGAAGCGATGAATGTAATAGGAACTCGTCATAGAACGAATGTCCGTTTCAACAGCCGTTGCAATAAACTTGCATCACTTCTTACGGTGTGATCCATATCGTTGTGTGATATTTTCCCAAATAAATAATTTTTATTTATTCGTTTTTTATTTGATTTTTGGTCGAACTTTTGTTAGAATTATATAAATATTTATAAAGACCTCGAGCTTCAAGAAACATTAATTTATAATAATTTTTATATTTTTTATGATTTTTAATGCATTCTAACGCTTCTTTGAATATTTTCAAAAATTATCGATTTTTCTATAATGGATTTTGCATTTTTGTGGCAAAATTTGAATAATTTTATTTATTCTTACTCTTTTTTAAACTATTTGAAAAAAGAAAACAAAAATTACGCATTAAAATATGAAAAAACTGAAGTAAAAAACTTCCTGTGTAGTTAATATAATTAACTTCTTTGCGAGGACATTTTTGGAAGTGCTTTTAAAGTTGTGCCTTTAAAACAAATCCCAATTTTTTTGCTGGGAAAAGTGTGGAACTACTTTTAGTTGCTTTATTATATATTATTTGGATGTCTATTTTTGTATTCTTTTTTATGAAATAAAACAATAATTGAACCTATAAGTTCAGTCTATAAATTTTTAGCTAGGGGGGCTATAGCCCCCCCCCTAGGAAAATTGTCTAGCTACGCTAATGGAAAAATTGGGAATACTTGAGATCAAATGTTACAGACAAGCGTTAGAATGTATGTATTAAAAAACAAGTAAGGAAAGTCTAAAGTCGGGCATGGCCGACTATATTATACCCTGCACCACTTTGTAGATCTAAATTTTCGATACCATATCACATCCGTCAAATGTGTTGGGTACTATATATAAAGGGTTGTCCCAAATACATACATTTAAATATCACTCGATTTGGACAGAATTTGATAGACTTTTACAAAATCTATAGACTCAAAATTTAAGTTGGCTAATGCACTAGGGTGGAACACAATTTAGTAAAAAGCAAGTAAGTCTAAAGTGGGGCGGGGCCGACTAAATTATACCCTTCACCCCTATGTAGGTCAACATTTGTGTTACCATCTCAACTACTTCACATTTGCTGGAAGCTATATAAAGGAGACAATTTTTTTACTTCTACAAAATCACTAGAATTAAAATTTAAATCGGCTAACGCTATCCAGTTAATTGGAGGAAACTTCCATTGAAATTGGGTCTAAAATGTGTAACAGTCTACCATATTTCCCCAACTCTGGTATACGTATATATGGGAGCTATATATAATCTGAACCGATTTTGACTAAATTTGACATGCATAGTTAGAATAATAATTCTGCAATCTATGCGAAATTTCACGTAAATGGGAGTATATCTTTGGCCCCTGGTCATATGAGTGCAAATCGGACGGAAGATATATATGGGAGCCATATCTAAATCTGAACCAATTTCAACCAAATTTGGCACAATTACCGATGCTACTAAACGTACTCCTTGTGCGAAATTTGAAGCAAATCACGGCAAACCCCTGAATTTTGAGTCCATGTAAGTTCAAATCGGACGAAAGATATATTGGGAGCTATATCTAAATCTGAATCGATTTTGGCCATATTTGGCACATACAATAGTATCGTTTAAAGTACCGCTTGTGCAAAATTTGAAGTAAGTCAGGGCAAAACGCTGGCTTTTGAGGCCATATAAGTCCAAATCGGACGAAATATATATATGGGAGCTATATCTAAATCTGAACCGATTTCAACCACATTTGGCACACTTACCGATACTATTAAACGTACTCCTTGTGCAAAATTTGAAGCAAGTCAGGGCAAAACTCTGGCTTTTGAGGTCATATAAGTCCAAATCGGACGAAAGATATATATGGGAGCTATATCTAAATCTGAACCGATTTCAACCAAATTTGGCACACTTACCGATACTATTAAATGTACTCCTTGTGCAAAATTTGAAGCAAGTCAGGGCAAAACTCTGGCTTTTGAGGCCATATAAGTCCAAATCGGACGAAAGATATATATGGGAGCTATATCTAAATCTGAACCGATTTTAACCAAATTTAGCACACATAACTAAACCGTTAAACGTACCTCTCGTGTAAAATTTTAAGCAAGTCAGGGCAAAACTATGGCTTTTGAGGCCATATAAGTCCAAATCGGACGAAAGATATATATGGGAGCTATATCTAAATATGAACCGATTTCAATCAAATTTACCAAGCATTGGTAGAATGCCAACTCTACTCTTTGTGCAAAATTTCACGAAAATCGGTAGTAAACTTTGGCCTCTGTTGCCATATGAGTCTAAATCGGACGAAAGATATATATGGGAGCTACATCTTAATCTGAACCGATTTGGATAATATTTTGCAAGTTTTTCAAGACTCATAAAATATTCGGATATACGGAATTTGAAGACCATCGGTTGATAAACACGCCAATTATAACCAGATCGGGGATAAATATATATGACAGCTATATCTAAATCTGGACCGATTTTTTCCAAAATCAATAGCGATCGTCTTTGTTCCCCAAAACGACCCTATGCCAAATTTGAGGACGATCAGAATTAAACTGCGACCTGTACTTTGCGCACAAAAATACATGAACAGACAGACAGACGGACGAACGGACAGACAGACAGACAGACAGACGGACATCGCTAAATCGACTCAGAATTTAAATCTAAGACGATCGGTATACTAAACGTTGGGTCTCAGACTTTTCCTTCTAGGCGTTACATACAAATGCACAAACTTATTATACCCTGTACCACAGTAGTGGTGAAGGGTATAAAAAGTTTAAATCTGAAGCAATTTTAAGGAAACTTCGAAAAAGTTTATTTATGATTTATCGCTCGATATATATGTATTAGTAGTTTAGGAAAATTAGAGTAATTTTTACAACTTTTCGACTAAGCAGTGGCGATTTTACAAGGAAAGCGTTGGTATTCTGACTATTTTTGTCGAAATCAGAAAAACATATATATGGGAGCTATATAAACCGATTTCAACCAAATTTGGCTCGCATAGCTACAATGCTAATTCTACTCCCTGTGCAAAATTTCAACTAAATCGGAGCAAAAAATTGGCCTCTGTGGTCATATGAGTGTAAATCGGGCGAAAGCTATATATGGGAGCTATATCTAAATCTGAACCGATTTCAACTAAATTTGGCTCGCATAGCTACAATGCTAATTCTACTCCCTGTGCAAAATTTCAACTAAATCGGAGCAAAAAATTGGCCTCTGTGGTCATATGAGTGTAAATCGGGCGAAAGCTATATATGGGAGCTATATCTAAATCTGAACCGATTTCAACCAAATTTGGCACGCATAGCTACAATGCTGCTCCTACTCCCTGTGCAAAATTTCACCCAAATTGGGGTAAAACTCTGGCTTCTGGGACCGTATTAGTCAATATCGGGCGAAATATATATATGGGAGCTATATCTAAATCTGAACCGATTTCTTCCAAAATCAATAGGGATCTATTCTGAGCCAAAACACATACTTGTGCCAAATTTGAAGTCGATTGCACTAAAACTGCGACCTAGACTTTGATTACAAAAATATGTTCAAGGACAGACGGACAGACGGACATGGCTATATCGACTCGGGAGCCCAACCTGAGCATTTTTGCCAAAGACACCATGTGTCTATCTCGTCTCCTTGTGGGTGTTGCAAACATATGCACTAACTTATAATACCCTGTTTCATAGTGTGGAACAGGGTATAATAAAATATTCTAAAAACTATTTATTTGGATCACACCTTAAGAAGTGATGCAGCTTCAGTTCAACGGCTGAATGATATGCACATACCAAAAACAGCTGATAATTATGAACAACCTCTAGCAACTTTTGGAAAAATTTCCAACAAAATTATATATTCTCACTTTTTTTATGGAACAAACGAATGAATTCCGTAAAATTTTTGTTAATATCTTGTTACAATTATCGGGTAGTCGAGCGGAGACAGTATGACTTAAATATTGTCATAGTCTCCTGTCCACTTCACTTGAGAACGTAACTAATACAATTTTTTTCAATTAGAATTTCGTCACAACGACAGTATCTTCAATTTATATCTACGTTTTCTGACAGTTAAAGCCTCATACTTTTTACTTTGCAATTTTAACGTTTTGGATAGAATATCCCCGAATTGTTTAATAGAAATCTCAAATCTTGTTGTAATGAATATTGACACAGCTAATGAAAACTCTCTTAATTTTCAATGTGATTTTAGTGCTCCATGTTGAACCACATTGCATCTAAACGAACGATGGTTTGACATTTTTATACGAATCATTTTGAATTCGAACAGGTATAGTTCTTATTCATGTATGTATATATGGATATGTAAATGGCAACAAGATTTTCGACTGTACATAAAATAAGGCCATGATTTTTTAATATTCATTGATTCATTTTTAGGAGATTTAAACTGTTCTAAAAGCAACTTAAATTAATTAAAATGAAAACATCAATGATCCTGTCAATGGCAATTTAATATTTCCTTCCTCCCGCTGCCAAAAGCAGTAGCGACAGGAAACACAAATGGCTACAAATGGTCGATGGTTGACAAAATATTTGCATATATGCACTATCCCAGCAAAAAAAATTTGGAAGTTCTTCCAAAGGCACAACTTTAAAAGCACTTCCAGAAGATGCACTTCCAATGATGTTCTTTATTTTTACTACCCAGGAAGTTCTTTTAATGCAATTTTTTATAACTTGGTTTTGTCATACTTTTAATGGGTAATTTAAACTTTTTTTGTTTCAAATAGGTTAAAAACAGAGTAAGAATTCATAAAATGGTACAAATCATATGAATTTTGTCGAAAAAAATGCTAAATCCAACCTGAAAAATTGTGAATTTTAGAAAATATTTGAGGTCAAACATTTCTGACAAGCATTAGAATCCATTAAAAATTATGAAAATTATTTATTTGGCAAAATATCACAGAATTTTTTAATTTACTTCCAAAACATTGAATTCGGATCACACCTAAAGAAGTGATGCAAATTCAGTGCAACGGCTATCCGTCCTATGACAAGCCTAATTCATCGCTTCTGCCTAAATGTTGCACCACTTCCGGATCCAAAAAGAACATTTTCATTACTTTTTTGGCGACGCTTTTTTTGCTGGGATATTAATCTATGTCTGCAGTACTCTTTTAAATATTCTGATATCTATGAGGGAGTTCCTAGTTTAAAGATAGTGAACGTTTAATGTGATTCATATATAATTCAGTGAATGAGATGGTTGGTGGTATACTACTTGAAAGACGTCTCCTATTTTTGAATACGTTTTAGCTTTAAAGCCATTTAAAAACAAGTATATACGGCCGTAAGTTCGGCCAGGACGAATTTTATGTACTCTCCACCATGGATTGCGTAGAAACTTCTACTAAAGACCGTCATCCACAATCAAATTACTTGGGTTGCGGACGATGGCAAGGCATCTTAAAATTTCTTAACATCATCTTATAAATTCTAAGTTAGTCCATGAAAGCTGCTTCTCTTTGAGGCTCCGCAAGCCAAATCTGGGGACCGGTTTATATGGGGGCTATATATAATTATGGACCGATGTGGACCAATTTTTGCATGGTTGTTAGAGACCATATACCAACACCATGTTCCAAATTTCAGCCGGATCGGATGAAATCTGCTTCTCATTGAGGCTCCACAAGCCAAATCTGGGGATCGGTTTATATGTGGGCTATATGTAATTATGGACCGATGTGGCCCAATTTTTCATGGTTGTTAGATACCGTATACCAATACCATGTTCCAAATTTCAGCCGGATCGGATGAAATCTGCTTCTCATTGAGGCTCCGCAAGCCAAATCGGGGGATCGGTTTATATGGGGGCTATATGTCATTATGGACCGATGTGGACCAATTTTTGCATGGTTGTTAGAGACCATATACTAACACCATGTACAAAATTTCTGCCGGATCGGATGAAATTTGCTTCTCTTAGAGGATCGGCAAGCCATACGTAAAAGTGGATCGATATGGCCCATTTGCAATACCATCTGACATCATTTGCACCATTTGCAATACCATGTACATCAATAACAACTACAACAACTGCCAAGTTTCAAGTCGATAGCTTGTTTCGTTCGGAAGTTAGCGTGATTTCAACACGCTAACTGTTAACACGTTAACAGTTGCTTTAGCACATTTCACTACCGACAGATGTGCCACAAGAATGCCAAACGAATATTTTAAGACTTTCCATGACCACAGAAAAACGAAATCCATTCATGGAATCGTGAACGGCGTTGACGAAACAGTGAACAATCCGTTTTGATATTTCGCGAACGTTTCCGTTTCATTTTATTACAATCCGTTCACGATTTTGGAACGTAGTTTTTATACCCTCCACCATAGGATGGGGGTATATTAACTTTGTCATTCCGTTTGTAACACATCTAAATATTGCTCTAAGACCCCATAAAGTATATATATTCTGGGTCGTAGTGAAATTCTGAGTCGATCTGAGCATGTCCGTCCGTCTGTTGAAATCACGCTAACTTCCGAACGGAACAATCTATCGACTTAAAACTTGGCACAAGTAGTTGTTATTGATGTAAGTCGGATGGTATTGCAAATGGGTCATATCGGTCCACTTTTACGTATATCCCCCATATAAACGGACCCCCAAATTTGGCTTGCGATTGCTCTAAGATAAGCACATTTCATCCGATCCGGCTGAAACTCGGTACATAATAATTGTAAATATATATAATCCCATATAAACGGACCCCCAAATTTGGCTTGCGATTGCTCTAAGATAAGCACATTTCATCCGATCCGGCTGAAACTCGGTACATGGTGTTAGTATGTAATCTCTAACAACCATGCAAAAATTGGTCCATATCGGTCCATAATTACATTTAGCCCCCATATAAACCGATCCCCCGATTTGGCTTGCGGAGCCTCTAAGAGAACCACATTTCATCCGATCCGGCTGAAATTTGGTACATGGTGTTGGTATATGTTCTTTAACAACCATGCCATATCGGTTCATAATTATATATATCCCCCATATAAGCCGATCCCCAGATTTGACCTCCGGAGCCTCTTGAGGAGCAAAATTCATCCGATCCGGTTGAAATTTGGGACGTGGTGTTATAATGTTGTCTCTAACAAACACGCAAGAATTGGTCCATAACGGTCCATACTTATATATAGCCCCCATATAAACCGTTCCCCAGATTTGACTCCGGAGCCTCTTGGAGGAGCAAAATTCATCCGATCCGGTTGAAATTTGCAACGTGGTGTTAGTATAAGGCCTCTAATAAGCATGCCAAAATTGGTCCAAATCGGTCTATAGTTATATATAGCCGATCACACAAAAATTGGTCCATATCGGTTCATAATCATGGTTGCCACTCGAGCCAAAAAAAAATATACCAAAATTTTATATTTATAGAAAACATTGTCAAAATTTTATTTCTATAGAAAATTTTGTCAAAATTTTATTTCTGTAGAAAATTTTGTCAAAATTGTATTTCTATAGAAAATTTTGTCAAAATTTTATTTCTATAGAAAATTTTGTCAAAATTTTATTTCTATAGAAAATTTTGTCAAAATTTTATTTCTATAGAAAATTTTGTCAAAATTTTATTTCTATAGAAAATTTTGTCAAAATTTTATTTCTATAGAAAATTTTGTCAAAATTTTATTTCTATAGAAAATGTTGTCAAAATTTTATTTCTATAGAAATTTTTTTCCAAATTTTACTTCTATAGAAAATGTTGTCAAAATTTTGTTTTGGCAAATTTTTATTTCTATAGAAACTTTAAACTTAATTATATAGATATTTAATCGGCCTTTTGTAGTTGAATATATACCGCGTACACGCAAAGAAAAAAACGTTTGGAAAACGTGTACCGAAAACGTTTTTCTTTTGTTAGAGTTTTTTGAATTGCTTCGAAAATTTTAAACTTTTATCACCAAAATTCGTTTGTTACAAAATTTTTATTTTTTCAATAAAAAAAAGTTATTTTTGAAACAACAACACAGTCCATTTCGTTTATATCAAACACTGTTCTTTTCCGACTTTAGGTCTTTAATAAGACACAGTTTACAGTTCAAAATTTAATATACTACAATGTAATGTTGAACATTTTTTCGGAATCTTCCGAACATATCTGGAATATATGTAAAAAAAAAAAAAAAACAAAAAAAAAACTTTGGTCGAAGCGGGGATCGAACCCACGACCCTTGGCATGCAAGTCGGACGTAGCAACCACTGCTCCACGGTGCCAAACTAAATGTTTGTTTCTGTTAAATAAACCTTGTTTATTCGGTTCGTGGGCGCCGCAAGCTATGCTATATAAATATAACTTGTATGGATATTTATCCATTGATGACCATAACAGGTACATAGCTCAGTGGTTAGTGTGTTGGCTTACAAAGTGCATGGTCCGCGGTTCGATTCTCCGTCCAGGCGAAAGGTAAAAAAATTTTAAAAATTTATAAAATCGTATAATTTCTTCTACATTGTTGGTATTACAGAAAAAGGTGCTAAGAACTAAAAAACTTCGTGGAAGTGAGAAAGATGTGAGGGAAAATGCAATTAGCCAGAAAAAAAATTTTTTGAGTTAGTCTTTATGAAATTGTTTTTACATCCTGGAAAAGAATAAACGTTTATCACAAAAAGTATATACTTTTCTTCCAAATGTACTTCCTTTCAACGAAAAGCAAATGAGAAACGAACTTTGTTTGTCTAAAATTTCGTTTGGGAGGAAAGAATTATTTTTTTGCGTGTATAGACTATGTGGTATATATTACGGTGTTAGGAAGTTTTAAGATACCTTGCCATCGGCAAGTGTTACCTCAACCCAAGTATTTCGATTGTGGATGACAGTCTTCAGTAGAATTTTCCATGGTGGAGGGTACATAAACTTCGGCATGGCCGAACTTACGGCCGTATATACTTGTTTCTATTCGTTCTAGGTTTAACTCAATGACAAGAGGCCGTTATTTTTAAAGCAAAGACCGATCGGCGTGCCACATTACATGTGAAATCACATAGAGAAGCTTTGACACACTCAGATCTAAAATATATCGCAGATACTTCTTAGGACATGGTTTACCTTAATTTATTTTAAAATTCACAATGGTATATTCACTCCTACTTTGTTGAATATCCTGAATATCCTCTTTTTCATTCCGTCTACTCTTGTTTTCCAAACATTCGGTGCAAACATTAAATTATTACCCAAAGAGAATATGAAAACATTGTTTTTAAAGATTCTTTTGTGAATATAGCCTCCCTTTTCTGAGGGAGTTTTCTCCCAACGACAATGCCTGCAATATTTGTTGGCTCTGTAATATGCATATGTTTTTTTGTGGAACAGTGTTTCCTATGATTGTCATAAGAGTATTGTGAATTTGCTAGAGGCTCAAATAACCTCCTTTGGATAAATACACTGAAAAAATATTCAGATTTTTATAGATTATTCTCCACAGTACGCAAGAATAAAAGGTATAATAAGTTCAGTCAATCCCACCGACATATCAATGTGGGCTATACCCTCAGAAAATTGCTTCTGTAACATATACTCCCAACCACATTCTGCTTCAAGCATATATATCTTCAGGATTGGTCGAAACCAAATATTGTTTGTATTGTTCAAACATATTATGTTTCACCTTATGCATACACTCGTAGAAAAAAAATTAATGAAAGTTTCTTTGTATATATTAAGACGCCAATTGGTTACTTCCATTTTTTTAACTTGCAGCATACTCTCTCAGTCTCTCTTTCTAAACACATATATGTTTATAGGCAATTTCTAAATTAATATATGTTTGCATCCACACATATTATGTTACAAAAAGAGGGAAGGTCCCAAATACAATATGTTCGAATATATTAACATATATGTCGCAAACATGTTATGCTAGTTTAAGAACACTATATGATTGTCCTTAAAAATAATGTGCTAAAAACTTGTGTTCCAAACATATATATTTTTTAAAATTATATGTAAATTTAAAAATTATCTATACATTTTAAAATTTACCAAAACATATAACCAGATTTGGCTTGCGGAGCTCTTGTAGAAGCAAATTTCATCCGATTTGGTTGGAATTTAGCACATGGTGTTAGCTTAGGTTAGGTGGTAGCCCGATGTATCAGGCTCAATTAGACTATTCAGTCCATTGTGATACCACATTAGCACATGGTCTAATATCCATACACAAATTGGTACATATCAGTCAATAATTATATATAGCCCTGATATAAGCCGAGCACCTGATTTGATTTCCGGAGCTTTCTGGAAGTGCAAATTTCATCCGATTCGGTTGATATTTGGATATAAGAGATATGTACGTGAGTTCTATTTCACTCAGGCTCACGTACACTAACGCACGATATTTTTGGAAGGACTCAAGCATACTCACGGACTGAAAACATGAGCATGATTAAAATCGAGAGCGTCATTAAACTCTTAACATCACTAAGCAAATTCAACTCCTAAGCTTTATTATGATTATTTTCGTGAGCGTATCGATTCGAGTCCAATTCTTAGTACAAATTGTCTTCAATGGAAATTATTTTATTTACTCTGTAAAGGGTGATACGGTCAAAATTTGGTCAAGGGAAAACGCGTGTAAATCGGTGAAATCGTTTATTTAAAAAATCAAATTAAATTTATTTTTATACCCTCCACCATAGGATGGGGGTATATTAACTTTGTCATTCCGTTTGTAACACATCGAAATATTGCTCTAAGACCCCATAAAGTATATATATTCTGGGTCGTGGTGAAATTCTGAGTCGATCTAAGCATGTCCGTCCGTCTGTCCGGCTGTCCGTCCGTCTGTGGAAATCACGCTAACTTCCGAACGAAACTAGCTATCGACTTGAAACTTGGCACAAGTAGTTGTTATTGATGTAGGTCGGATGGTATTGAAAATGGGCCATATCGGCCCACGTTTACGTATAGCCCCCATATAAACCGATCCCCAAATTTGGCTTGCGGAGCCTTCCGGAGCAGCAAAATTCATCCGATCCGGTTGAAATTTGGTACGTGGTCTAAGTATACGGTCTCTAACAACCATGCAAAAATTGGTCCATATCGGTCCATAAATATATATAGCTCCCATATAAACCGATCCCCAGATTTGACCTCCGGAGCCTCTTGGAGGAGCAAACTTCATCCTACCCGATTGAAATTTGGTACGTGGTGTTAGAATATGGTCTCTAACAACCATGCAAAAACTGGTCCATATCGGTCCATAATTATATATAGCTCCCATATAAACCGATCCCCAGATTTGACCTCCGGAGCCTCTTGGAGGGGCAAAATTCATCCGATCCGTTTGAAATTGGGTACCTGATGTTAGTATACGGTCTCTAACAAGCATGCAAAAATTGGTCCATATCGGTCCATAATTATATATAGCTCCCATATAAACCGATCCCCAGATTTGACCTCCGGAGCCTCTTGGAGGAGCAAAAGTCATCCGATGCGGTTGAAATTTGGTACATTTCGTTAGTATATGGCCTCTAACAGCCATGTAAAAATTGTCAAATTTTATTACTATAGAAAGTTTTGTCAAAATTTCATTTCTATAGAAAGTTTTGTAAAAAGTTTATTTCTATAGCAATGTTTGCCAACATTTTATTTCCATAGAAAATTTTGTCAAAATTTTATTTCTATAGAAAATTTTGTAAAAAATTTATTTCTGTAGAAAATTTTGTCAACATTTTATTTCTATAGAACATTTTGTCAACATTTTATTTCTATAGAAAATTTTGTCAACATTTTATTTCTATAGAAAATTTTGTCAAAATTTTATTGCTATAGAAAATTTTGTCAACATTTTACTTCCATAGAAAATTTTGTCAACATTTTATTTCTATAGAAAATTTTGTCAAGTTTTTATTTCTATAGAAAATTTTGTCAAAATTTTATTTCTATAGAAAATTTTGTCAAACTGAATTATATACGTATTTAATCGGCCTTTTTTTTGTTTAATATATACCCCTTATGGACTAACTTACAATTTAGAAGACAGTGTTAAAAAGTTTTACGATACCTTGCCATCGGCAAGTGTTATCGCAACCCAAGTAATTCGATTGTGGATGACAGCCTTTAGTAGAAGTTCCTACGCAATCCATGGTGGAGGGTACATAAGATTCGGCCTGGCCGAACTTACGGCCGTATATACTTGTTCAAGTTCAATTAGTATAAAATTCAGGAAAAATATTCAGTTAGGCTTTCGCTTTTCCAAATCCGAATTGCCGGGCCTCACGCTTGACACCTGCCATCAGATTTTGTACAACCACCTTGTCCACCTTATTCGCCGCAGAAAGCCAGTTTGCCTTGAACTGCTGCTCGTCCTTAGCAGTTTTTTTGGTCTTCTTTAGGTTCCGCTTGACAATAGCCCAGTATTTCTCACTTGGGCGGAGCTTTGGCGTGTTGGGAGGGTTCTTGTCCTTGGGAACCACCTGCACGTTGTTGGCGGCGTACCACTCCATGGCCTTTTTACCGTAATGGCAAGATGCCAAATCCGGCCAAAACAGTACGGAACAACCGTGTTTCTTCAGGAAAGGCAGCAGACGTTTATTCAAACACTCTTTCACGTAAATTTCTTGGTTGACAGTCCCGGAAGCTATGAAACTGCTGCCACACTCAAGCCACAGGTACAGATGGCTTGCCAAACCATATATTTCTTTGCGAACTTTGACAGTTTTATGTGCTTGAAAATATCTGCTACCTTTCCTCTTCCTTTTGCCGTATAAAACTCCTGTCCCGGAAGCTGCTTGTAGTCGGCTTTGACGTAGGTTTCGTCGTCCATTACCACGCAGTCAAACTTCGTCAGCATCGTCGTGTACAGCCTCCGGGATCGCGCTTTGGCCGTCGTATTTTGTATACCATCGCGATTTGGAGTCACTACCTTCTTGTAAATCGATAGTCCGGCTCGTTTTTTGGCGCGATGCACGGTTGTAGACGATACAGCCAGCTTATTTGCGGCATCTCGGAGAGAGAGGTTAGGGTTTCGCTTGAAACTACCGGCAACTCTCTTTGTCGTCTCAGCGGCTTCCGGTTTTCGATTTCCCCCCGATCCAGACTTCCTGGCTGTCGACAAACGTTCCCCAAACACTTTAATTACATTTGTAACGGTTGATTTGGCCACTTTTAGCGATTTTGCCAGCTTTGCGTGCGAGTAGCTCGGATTTTCGCGATGCGCGAGCAAAATTTTGATACGCTGTTCTTCTTGCTTGGACGGCATTTTGAAAACTGAAGAGTGAATTCCAAAATCAAAATAGGAGCAACATTCTACACACACACCTTCAAAATGAGGGGTGTTCAGGTTTTTTAAATGCAAAATTGAAAGAAATACGTCAAGTTTATATTGACCAAATTTTGACCGTATCACCCTTTATGTTAAGTGGACAAATATTCATGTCACAAAAACGGTAATTCAAGGACATAAATTCTTTATGTTTACGTCAAACTCCTACTTTTTTCAGTGTGTATATGTGAATGCTATAGCATTTACCCTCCCGTTTTAATTAACGAAGATTCTATTGTGATTTTGTCATAGGTTTTGCTGGTTTACGTTTTTTGCCTAGTCCCTCGATTCCGTTTGTATTTTTGCCTATGTTCTCATTTTATTATTTTAGTTTTTTTTTTGCTTTTTTTTTGGAAGGCATGTTGTAAAGAAAAACTTAAAAGTGCCAGGGACAAAACATGGGAAATATTTTGAATAAGCTCCCCCATTACCTCTAGCCTTAGCATGAGCTCATGAATAATAATAAGCTGATTATGAAATAAATAATATTCTCCAAAAATGTTAATGACATCCAATGCGGCGACGACAAAACGCCACGTTAAAACAAAAAAATCTCTGCTGGTATTGTTTTCTGTGGTTTTAATTAGTCAAACAATTTTTCCTTTTCCAAAAAAATTGTTTTGTATAAAGAGCTCCATACAAGGGAATGAATTCTCGCATATGAGAATATGTGAACATCCTTGCAAATATGTATGTAATGTCAGTCGAAAACTAATTTAATTATAATTTTTTGAATACAGAGAAAGTTTCTATAGCCTCTGTTAATGGTGTAAACTGGCAATGATGTCAACTAAGCGAAATTATTGAGCATGGAATTCAGTGGTCATAGTGGCATACAACCAATACTTCAAAGTGGTTGAAATTATTGAAACGTCTTTACCACCCAGCAAAAAAAGCGTCGCCAAAAAAGTAGTGAAAATGTTATTTTTAGATGCGGAAGTGGTGCCAAATTGACGCAAAAGCGATGAATTTAACATGGGCTTGTCATAAGACAGATATCGAACATTTCAACAGCCGCTGCTCTGGATTTGCATCACTTCTTAAGGTGTGAAGTGAATTCAGTTATTTGGATGTAAATTAAGAATTTTTGTGATTTTTTCACAAATAAATAATTTTAAAATTTTTTTACGATTTTTAATATATTATAGCGCTTGTTTATTTATTTATTATTTTTTTCGGCTAAATTTAAATAATTTGTAGCATTTTATTAATTCTTAATATGATTTTAACCTATTTGAAACAAATAAATATAAATTTCCCATTAAAAATATGAAAAAAACTGGTTATAAAAAATTGACTCAAATGAACTTCCTGTGCAGTTAAAATAAAGAACATCTTTGGGAGAGCATTTTTGGAAATTCTTTTAAAGTTGTGCCTTGAGAAGAACTTCCAAATTTTTTTGCTGGGCACATATACTCAAAGAAGAAAATTTTGGAAAACGTGTATCGAAAACGTTGTTCGCTTGCTAGAGTTGTTTATGTTTCTCTGAAAACTTCAAACTTTTATCACCAAAAAATTTTTTTGGTTATAATTTTTTTTTTGCAATAAAAAATAAATTTTGTTCCAAAATCACAGTCCATTTCGTTTATATCCAGCACTGCTCTTTTCTGACTTTAAGTCTTTAATTAGATACAACTTTTCCAAATCTTGCGCACATTTTTGGAATAAATGTAAAACTACATTATTTCCGTTTCCAAAAGTTATATTTTTAAAAAAGAGAAGGTATGTTTCTGTTAAATAAAGTTTCTTCACATCGGTTTGTGGGCGCCCAAACCAATGGTGTACTATGGGATGCTTGGATGTGTATTGGCTTACAAACTGTATGGTCCGCGGATCGATTCTCCGTCCAAGCGAAAGGAAAATTAAAAAATATATAGAATTGAAAATGTTCTTCTACATTGCTTGTATTACAGAAAAAGGTTTAAGAACTAAATAAACCTTGTGGAAGTGAGAAAGATGTGAGGGAAAATGCAATTAGTCAGAGAAAAAAAACTTTTTCGAATTAGCCATTATTAAATTGTTTTACGGGGGCTTAGCCTAGCACAAAAAGCGCTGTATAAACAGAAAAAAGCTAAGTGTTTTGGAAACTTTCATATCTGTTATGAACAGATGTTAAATTTTGTTTCGATCTGGCAACTCCTTCATATAGTAACAGGTGATCAAAAAAAGACGCATCCGCAATTGTTTATACCCTCCACCATAGGATGGGGGTATATTAACATTGTCATTCCGTTTGTAACACATGGAAATATTGCTCTAAGACCCCATAAAGTATATATATTCTGGGTCGTGGTGAAATTCTGAATCGATCTGAGCATGTCCGTCCGTCCGTCCGTCTGTTGAAATCACGCTAACTTCCGAACGAAACAAGCTATAGACTTGAAACATGGCACAAGTAGTTGTTATTGATGTTGGTCGGATGGTATTGCAAATAGGCCATATCGGTCCACTTCTACGTATAGCCCTCATATAAACGGACCCCCAAATTTGGCTTGCGATTGCTCTAAGAGAAGCAAATTTCATCCGATCCGGCTGAAATTTGGTACATGGTGTTAGTATATGCTCTCTAACAACCATGCAAAAATTGGTCCATATCGGTCCATAATTACATATAGCCACCATCATTAGCGTAGCTAGACAATTTTCCTAGAGGGGGCTATAGCCCCCCTAGCTGAAAATTTATAGACTGAACTTATAGGTTCAATTAATGTTTTATTTCATAAAAATGAATAACAATTAGGCATCAAAATAACTCGACAATTAATTTATAATAAAGCAACTAAAAGTAGTTCCACACTTTTCCCAGCAAAATAATTTGGAGTTGTTCTAATGTCACAACTTTAAAAGCACTTCCAAAAATGTCCTCACAAAGAAGTTAATTATTTTAACCACACAGGAAATTTTTTTACTTCATTTTTTTCATATTTTAATGCGTAATTTTTTGTTTTCTTTTAAAAAAAGGTAAGAATAAATAAAATGGTACAAATTATTCAAATTTGCCACAAAAATGCTCAATTCATTATAGAAATTTTTATAGAATTTTTGAAAATATTCGAGGGAAACGTTTCAAACAAGTGTTAGAATGCATTAAAAATCATAAAAAATATAAAAATTAATTATTTGGGAAAATATAACAAAATTTTTTAATTCACATTCAAAACACTGAATTTGGATCACAACTTAAGAAGTGATGCAAATTCATTGCACCGCCTGTTGAAACGGTGGACATTCGTTCTATGACAATTTCGTATTACATTCATCGCTTCTCCGCCAATTTTGCACCACTTCCGGACCCAAAAAGAAGATTTTCACTTCTTTTTGGCTATGCTTTTTTGCAGCATTATTAAGATATTAATTTATGAAAGAATAGTATCAATTACTATTTTTTTAATTAAATTGACTAAACCAGACTAAACAAAATAATAAAGGAGCTTTAGTTATTCAACTAAATCAAAAGTCCAACCACAGATTTATTTTATAAATATCAGATTTCAAACATTGCCATCGGCAACTGCTACCACAACTAAATTAATTCGATTGTGCATGAAAGTCTTTAGCGAAACTTTGTGCGGTTGTTTATACTTGTTTAATTTTTAGAAAAATGTAAAATCGTAAATAGGTTTTCAAATTCTGGGGGGGTCTAAAATTTTTCTGGGGGGGTCTAAGCCCCCTCCCCAGAGGCCTTCCTACGCTTATGGTCCCCATATAAACCGATCCCCCGTTTTGGCTTGCGGAGCCTGTAAGAGAACCAAATTTCATCCGATCCGGTTGGAATTTGGTACGTGGTGTTAGTATATGGTCTCTAACAACCTTGCAAAAATTGGTCCACATCGGTCCATATAAACCGATCCCCCGATTTGGCTTGCGGAGCCTCTAAGTGAAGCAAATTTCATCCGATCCGGCTGAAATTTGGTACATGGTGTTAGTATATGTTTTCTAATGACCATTCAAAAATTGGTCTATATCGGCCCATAATTATAAGCCGATTCCCAGATTTGACCTCCGGAGCCTCTTAGAGGAGCAAAATTCATCCGATTCGGTTGAAACTTGGTACTTGGTGTTAGAATGTGGTCTCTAACAAACACGCAAGATTTGGTCCATATCGGTCCATAATTATATATAGCCCCCATATATACCGTTCCCCAGATTTGATCTCCGGAGCCTCTTGGAGGAGCAAAATTCATCCGATCCGGTTTAAATTTGCAACGTGGTGTTAGTATAAGGTCGCTAATAAAAATAATAATAATAGTAATAATAAAAATTGGTCCATATCGGTCTATAGTTATATATAGCCGATCCCCAGTCACACAAAAATTGGTCCATATCGGTTCATAATCATGGTTGCCACTCGAGCCAAAAATAATCTACCAAAATTTTATTTTTATAGAAAACATTGTCAAAATGTTATTTCTATAGAAAATTTTGTCAAAATTTTATTTCTATAGAAAACTTTGTCAAAATTTTCTTTCTATAGAAAATTTTTTCCAAATTTTATTTCTATAGAAAATTTTGTCAAAATTTTATTTCTATAGAAAATTTTGTCAAAATTTCATTTCTATAGAAATTTTTTCCAAATTTTATTTCTATAGAATTTTTTTCCAAAATTTACTTCTATAGAAAATGTTGTCAAAATTTTATTTTGTCAAAATTTTACTTCTATAGAAATTATATACGTATCTAGTCGGCCTTTTTTAGTTAGGTTAGGTTAGGTTAGGTTAAAGTGGCAGCCCGATTAAGATTCAGGCTCACTTAGACTATTCAGTCCATTGTGATACCACATTAACTAAAAGTACCTATTACATATGGGCACTTCTAGTTTTAACCGCTGAACCTTCTTGATTATTTTTCTTTGTTGAACCAACCAGATTGTTCCAAAAACAGTAGCAGACTGCTTAAGTTAACGTTTTCCAGATCCGCCAGTAATCTGAAGCTATATGCTCCTAAAAGTTGCTTGCGCTTTACACAAAATGCAGGACACTCACACAAGAGGTGTTTAATTGATTCTTTTTCCTCCGCATCATGACAGCTCATACAATAGTCATTATACTTCGCGCCAATAGTTTTTGCAAAATCGCCTATCAGGCAGCGACCCGTTATAGCAGATATCAGGAGTGATATCTGACGTCTCGAGAACATTAGCATATCTAGTGTGCGGTTTAAGTTGAAATGGGGCCATATTTGCTTGGTGTCGTTACAACCCTTGCAATTCTCCCATCGAACATTTGCCATCATAACAGCCTTCTCACGCAGCATGAGCTTGCAGGTAGCTAGGGGCATACCAACAAATTCTAGTTCCCCTGGAATATGTAAGGTAGTCCCTAGCCTTGCCAACTCATCCGCTTCGCAGTTCCCCGGTATGTTCCTATGGCCAGGCACCCATATTAGGTGAATATTGTACTGCTCAGCCATCTCATTGAGAGATTTGCGGCAGTCGATGGCCGTTTTCGAGTTGAGGAACACAGAGTCCAAGGATTTTATTGCAGGTTGACTGTCTGAGTATATATTAATGCCCACATTTTTTGGAACATTACTTCTCAGCCAATTCGCCACCTCTCTTATTGCTAATATTTCAGCCTGAAAAACACTACAGTGATTAGGTAATCTTTTCGCTATTCGAAGTTCCAGATCATTAGAATATACTCCGAACCCCACTTGTCCATCCAATTTGGAGCCATCAGTGTAGAAATCTATATATTCTTTATTCCCCGGGGTCTGTGTGCACCACGCCTCACTGTTGGGGATTAGAGTCTCAAACTTTTTGTCGAAAAGTGGACTCGCCAAAGTGTAATCCACTACGTTAGGCACATCTGGCATTATTTTGAGGACAGAACTGTGACCGTAACCTTTTTCCGACCACAGCGATAGTTCGCGCAACCGCACAGCCGTTGTTGCAGCTGACTGTTTGGCCAAAATGTCTAAAGGCAATAGATGCAGCACGACATTAAGGGAATTTGTTCCTGTCTTGCTGAATGCGCCTGAAATACACAAACACGCCATACGCTGAACTTTATCTAAACAAGTCGGTTTCTGAAGTGCCGGCCACCAGACTACAACACCATATAGCATTATAGGTCTAACCACTGCCGTGTATAGCCAATGCACAATTTTTGGTTTCAGTCCCCACTTTTTTCCTATTGCCTTTTTGCACGAGTACAAAGCTACAGTTGCCTTTCTCGCCCTTTCTTCAATATTAAGCTTAAAGTTCAGCTTCCTGTCCAAAATAACGCCAAGGTATTTTGCACATTCACCAAAGGGAATTTCAATACCCCCTAAGGAAATGGCCTTTTTTAGTTAAATATATACCACGTATGAACTATGGGTATATATTACGGTGTTAGGAAGTTTTAACTTGCCATCGGCAAGTGTTACCGCAACCCAAGTAATTCGATTGTCGATGACAGTCTTCAGTAGAAGTTTCTACGTAATCCATGGTGGAGGGTACATAAGCTTCGGCCTGGCCGAACTTACGGCCGTATATACTTGTTTTACAATGGAAAAATTAGAAATGCGTGCTGTCATTAAATATTTACATAAAAAACGTTTATCGGGACAAGAAATTCATAATGATATGATGAATGTGTTAGGTGAAAGTGCTCCTTCATATGCAACAGTAGAAAATTGGGTTGCTGAATTTAAACGTGGTCGTACAAAAAAAAAATAATTAACGTTTATCATAAAACAAGTAAGTAAAGTAGAAAGTCGGGCGGGGCCGACTATATCATACCCTAAACCACCATTACAGAATTAGTAATCATAAGCATTTGTGGGGTAACATATAGGTCTGGGAGATAAACCGCAGTTGCATATTTAAGAAAATTAAGGGGTACATGTCTATGGGTGCTTTGTGTCAATTTGACTATAGCTAATATTCAATGTTGCCACGGAAAATTTTCGGTTTACCCTACAAGGACACAAAATGTTCCCTACTTTCCCATACATTCTCAAACAATTTTCCCTATTATATTTTCCGTTAAATTTAAAAAATTTTACAAAACAAAAATGGTTCTAAGTACTTTATTATCTTAAAACATGAATATGCAACGTATATAACTTAGAATATAAATTTGTATAACCACCACGGTTGCCACAGTTGGTAAAATTCTACCCAAATTAGTAATCTTTTTTGTTAAATTTCTATAAAAATAAAATTTTGGAAAAAGTTTCTATAAACAAATTTTTTTAGAAATTTTTCTATAGAAATAAAATTTTGACAAAAAATTCCACAGAAATAAAATTTTGCGAACATTTTTTATAGAAATAATATTTTGAAAAAAAAATTCTATAGAAATACAATTTATACAAAATGTTCTATAGAAATAAAATGTTGACAAAATTTTCTACAGAAATAAAGTTTACCACACAATGTTAAAAATCAAGCCTTGCCGGCTTCTAATTTCCTCCTCTAGAGTCACCAAAATGTAAAAATTATTACAAATTGTGTTGAGTGAAATTGTCCTACATTGTGGCCCTACGCCCCTACAAGACGCTAAATATTAGAAAAACCCTACATATACGGAATTTCCCCTACTTCTAGCAACACTGGCTGTGTTGATATTGCACCTACGGAGTTAGTATGCCACTAATATTGAGCCCATTATTAAAAAAGAGAAAATCCTTAAATTAGTGTGGGTAATAAATCAAAATTTGTAAAAATCGAGCAATATTCTTATGTAAAAGCTATAAGTACGTATAAATACGATCGGCTACTACATCAAAATTTTAAATTTGAGTAACATTGGTTAATAAATAAGAATATTATGGCCAAATTTGGGAAAATAGAGCGATGCATATATATGGAAGCTATATCTAAATCTGAACCAAATTGCATAATATTTTACGGGTTTGATTAATACCAGAAAAGGTTACCTTGTGCAAGATTTGAGTAAGATCAGTTAAGAAATGAGGCCTGTATGGTCAAACATAAGGTTATTAGGGGCGAATTTTTCAAAATCGGGTGATACATATATTTGGGAAAATCGTGCTATACATATATATGGGAGCTATATCTAAATCTGAACCGATTTCGATGATTTTTTGCACATATAGTAAGTGCTATAGAAGAATACATTTAGCCAAATTTCGGTCAGATCGGTTGATAAATAAGGGTTTTGTGGCCAAATTTGGGAAAATCGGGCGATACATATATATGGGAGCTATATCTAACTTTGATCCGATTTCTTCCTAATTCAATAGCGTTCGTCCTTGTGCCCAAAAAACTCCCTGTACCAAATTTCATCAAAATCGGTTAATAATTGCGACCGGAATCCTGTGAACAACAAATACATGGACAGACGGACGGACGGACACCAAGCGCTAGATCGACTCAGGAGGTGATTCTGAGTCGATCGGTATATATTTTATGGGATCTAAAATCAATATTTCTGGTAGGCACATTTTTTGGCCGATCAAACTTATTATACCCAAACCACTATGTGGTTTAGGGTATAAATATTAAATATTCCTTACAATAAATATTCCTTACAATGAAAATCAAATGGGAAACTATATTTTTATACCCACCATAGGATGGTGACGGGGGTATAATAAGTTTGTCATTCCGTTTGTAACACATCGAAATATCGATTTCCGACTATATAAAGTATATATATTCTTGATCAGGGAGAAATTCTAAGACGATATAAGCATGTCCGTCTGTTCGTCTGTTTTAATCACGCTACAGCCTTCAATAATTCCGCTATCGTCCTGAAATTTGGCACAGATTCGTCTTTTGTTTGCAGGCAGGTCAAGTTCGAAGATGGGATATATAGGTCCAAGTTTTGATATAGTCCCCATATAAACCTACCTCCCGATTTGAGGTCTTGGGCTTATAAAAACTGTAGTTTTTATCTAATTTGCTGAAACTGGAAATCTAGAGGTATTTTAGGACCATCAAAAAGTGTACCGAAAATGCTGCCTATCGGTCCATGTTTTGGTATAGCCCCCAAATGGACCGATTTCCCGAATTTGCTTCTTGGGCGTCTAGAAAGTGTATTTTCTATCCGATTTACCCGAAATTGGAAATCTAGAGGTATTCTAGGACCATAAAGAGGTGTGCCGAAAATGGGGTGTATCGGTCCATGTTTTGATATAGCCCCCATATAGACCGATCTACCGATTGTATTTCTTGGACTTCTAGAATCCGTAGATTTAATCCAATTTACCTGATATTTGAAAACTTAAGGTATTCTAGAACCATAAAGACGTGTGTCGAAAATGGTGAGAACCGGTCCATGTTTTGATATAGCCCCCACATAGACCGATCTCACGATTTTATTTCTTGGTCTTCTATAATCCGTAATTTTTACCCAATTTGCCTCAAATCGGAAATCTAGAGGTATTCTAGGACCATAATGAGGTGTGCCGAAAATGGGGTGTATCGATCCATGTTTTGATGTAGCCCCCATATAGACCGATCTACCGATTTTATTTCTTCTAGAATCCGTAGTTTTAATCCAATTTACCTGAAATTTGAAATCTTAAGGTATTTTAGGACCATAAAGACGTGTGTCGAAAATGGTGGGTACCGGTCAATGTTTTGTTATAGCCCCCATATAGACCGATCTCCCGATTTTACCTTGGGCTTCTAGAATCCGAAGTTTTTACCCAATTTGCCTGCAATTGGAAATCTAGAGGTATTCTAGGAAAATAAAGATATGCCCCAAAAATGGTGATTGTCGGACCATGTTTTGATATAGCCCCCATATAGACCGATCTCCCGATTTTACTTCTTGGGCTTCTAGAATCCGTAGTTTTTACCCAATTTGCCTGCAATTGGAAATCTAGAGGTATTCTAGGAAAATAAAGACGTGTGTCGAAAATGGTGGTTATCGGACCATGTTTTGGTATATCCCCCATATGGACCGATCTCCCGATTTTACTTCTTGGCCTTTTGGAAACGGTAGTTTTTATCTGGTTTGCCGGAAATTGGAAATCTGGAGGTATTTTAGGACCGCTAATAGGTGTGTCGAAAATGGAGTGTATCGGTCCATGTTTTGGTATAGCCCCCATGTAAAACGATCTCCCCAGCTTCTTGGGCTTCTAGAAACCGTATTTTATATTTGATTTACCTGAAATTAGAAATCTGGAGGTGATTTAAGACCACGAATAAGTACACGCAGAGAAGGAATATGATCACCTCAAACATGTTTCAAGAGCAAAATGTTATTTTTGTATGGCGACCATGTAACATGTTTGTCACTAAAATGTTATTTTCTCGTCAAATATAACCTGCTTGCCGAAATCAGATACATGATTTCCAAGAAAATAACGTGCTTGCGAAAACCATGTTACATGGTCACCACCCAAAAATAACATTTTGCTCTTAAAACATGTTTGAGGTGATCATATTCCTTCTCTGGGTGTACGCCTAATATGGCGTGGATCGGTTCATGTTTTGGTATTTACCGATCTCCAGATTTGACCTCTTAATTGTGTAGACATCCCAATTTTTATGCGATTCGCCTGTAATTCAAAATCAAGAGGTATTTTTGGTCCATACATAATTAAGCCAAATATGGGGTGTATCGATCGAATTTTATATACCCCCCATAGAGACCGATCTCCCGATTCGACCTCGAGACACCGCAATTTTTATCCGATTTGCCGGAAATTTAGAGGTATTTTCGGTCCGTAAATATGTGTAGCGAATATGGTGTGGATCGGGCCATATTTTGGTAGAGCTCCCATGTGTTAAGTCTCCCGATTTCCATGTTGGTGCTTATGTTTGCTTGGCAGAGTATCTGTCATCAAATCCACATGAAATTCGATATATGTATTTTCAAGTAACCTGACGCAGAGTTTTCTACGGAAACAATTATATTTGTTTTTTTTTTTATTCGGCCCGGCCGAACTTAAGTCTGTATATACTTCTTTTTAGGTTCAAATTATTGAAAACTCTTTATCATATATAGACAAAAAAAAAATATTGTCGTAAAGATATTATGTTCTTAACAAGTATATACGGCCGTAAGTTCGGCCAGGCCGAAGCTTATGTACCCTCCACCATGGATTGCGTAGAAACTTCTACTGAAGACTGTCATCCACAAAAGAATTATTTGGGTTGCGGTAACACTTGCCGATGGCAAGGTATCTTAAAACTTCCTAACACCGTAATATATACCACATAGTCCATACGTGGTATAAAACTAAAAAAGGCCGATTAAATACGTATATAATTAAGTTTAAAGTTTCTATAGAAATAAAATTTTGACAACATTTTCTATAGAAGTAAAATTTGGAAAAAATTTTTGTAGAAATAAAATTTTGACAAATATTCTATAGAAATAAAATTTTGACAAAATTTTCTATAGAAATAACATTTTGACAATGTTTTCTATAAAAATAAAATTTTGGTAAATTATTTTTGGCTCGAGTTGCAACCATGATTATGGACCGATATGGACCAATTTCTGTGTGATTGGGGATCGGCTTGTATAACTATAGACCGATATGGACCAATTTTGGCATGGTTATTAGCGGCCTTATACTAACACCACGTTGCAAATTTCAGCCGGATCGGATGAATTTTGCTCCTTCAAGAGGCTCCGGAGATCAAATCTGGGGAACGGTTTGTATGTGGGCTATATATAATTATGGACCGATATGGACCAATTCTTGCGTGTTTGTTAGAGACCACATTCTAACACCATGTTCCAAATTTCAACCGGATCGGATGAATTTTGCTCTTCCAAGAGGCTCCGGAGGACAAATCTGGGAATTGATTTATATGGGGGCTATAAATAATTATGGACCGATATGGACCAATTTTTGCATGGTCATTAGAGAACATATACTAACACCATGTACCAAATTTCAGCCGGATCGGATGAAATTTGCTTTTCTTAGAGGCTCCGCAAGCCAAATCGGGAGATCGGTTTATATAGGGGCTATATAGAATTATGAATCGATGTGGCCCAATTTTTTCATGGTTGTTAGAGAACATATACTAACACAATGTACCAAGTTTCAGCCGGATCGGATGAAATTTGGTTCTCTTAGAGGCTCCGCAAGCCAAATCGGGGGATCGGTTTATATGGGGGCTATATGTAATTATGGACCGATATGAACCAATTTTTGCATGGTTGCTAGATACCATATACTAACACCATGTACCAAATTTCAGCCGGATCGGATGAAATTTGCTTCTCGTAGAGCAATCGCAAATCAAATTTGGGGGTCCGTTTATATGGGGGCTATACGTAAAAGTAGACCGATATGGACCAATTTTTGCATGGTTGTTAGAGACCATATACTAACACCATGTACCAAATTTCAGCCGGATCGGATGAAATTTGCTTCTCATAGAGCAATCTCAAGCCAAATTTGGGGGTCCGTTTATATGGGGGCTATACGTAAAAGTTTACCGATATGGCCCATTTGCAATATCATCCGACCTACATCAATAACAACTACTTGTGCCAAGTTTCAAGTCGATAGCTTGTTTCGTTCGGAAGTTAGCGTGATTTCAACAGACGGACGGACGGGCATGCTCAGATCGACTCAGAATTTCACCACGACCCAGAATATATATACTTTATGGGGTCTTAGAGCAATATTTCGATGTGTTATAAAACGGAATGACAAAGTTAATATACCGCCATCCTATGGTGGAGGGTATAAAAACAAATGAAATTTTTGCATAGCATAGCATACCTATGAAATCTTTGGCTTCACGTCTCTCCATCCCTTCGCTGTTGAAATCAGACGGACTTCCGAACGGAACTAGCTATCGGCAAGAAACTTGATACCAGTACCCAGCAAAAAGAAGGTAGTGAAAATATTCTTTTTGGATCCGGAAGTGCTGCAAAATTGGCGCAGAAGCGATGAAGTTAATATTGGCTTGTCATAGGACGGATCTCCACCATTTCAACAGCCTTTGCATTGAATTTGGTTTCTAAGAAGAAATAAAATTTTGACAAAATTTTCTGTCAAAATTTTGAACTTTCGATCCACAATTATTCAATATTAGGTTTCTATATATCAAAAAATTTGCAAAATTTTAGTATCAGCTAAAAGTGCGTCGGCTTTATTCTCTGCTAATCACACCTTTTGCGATAAACAGCTGACTGTCCAAATGGTAAATGTCTTTCAAATCCAATAAATAGCGCTATCTTATCTTCTTTTTCGTTACATTTGAAATTTTACTCTTAAGGAAACTATTCAATTATTTTTTTATTTAAATAAAACAAAAAAATATTTCAACAAATTATTTTTCAATAATACTATATACAAAGTAATAATATTCAGAAAAAAATACATGTGTAAAAACGGGACATCTGGCGACTTTTGCCATCACAAAATTCTGTAAAATAAACATACAATTGCTTCCATTTTCATCTTCCTAATATTCGAAGAGTACCTGTGCTTTGATGATAAAAACATTGCAAACATACCACAGCTTAACCCCAGACATTATTACTCTGGATTTATCCTATCCAATCATTGATGCTTGGACATTGTCTATGTCCCTACATGTGTCTCAATGGCTCTATGTTGGCAGACTGGTGATAATTTTGTGGTCTTAAAATTCAACAAGCAAAACATTGTTACATTATCGGAAAAACATGTAAAACAGCAGCAGGACATTGATTTTAACATAATGAAAACAAGGATAACACACACACAAACAAATGCATTGCACTGACATATTATGTTGTACACTGCTGAGTGCAAACACGACAATGACGGCAACGAAGAGGACGGAAATGACACATGCAGAGAAAGGTTAATAGAAACGACAACTACACATGTACCATACACAAGTAAAAGTCACCTATACTCACACGCACACACACATATACTCATATTAACACGGTAGAACAATCTCTGTCATACGCCAGCTCTCCAATATCCTTGTGGTGCATCCTTATGAAATGGCTACAAAAGCGTTTCGATTGTTAAAAGCATAGTTGTCAAACGCTTTAGGTGTCAATGTAGTTTGTACAACTTAAAATCAATTACACGCAGAGTCAACGCACACACACACACACCCACGAACACAAACTTACATGTGTTAATGTGATAGTAGCCTGTTCATGTGGCTTTGTCAAACACTTTGGTCCGAATAAAGCCCATCGACCATATGTGGGTGTTTAATATTGTCAAACTGTTCAACCACAATTATGTGGTTTAGTGATTGCAAAACGCCTGACCTCCCGCCTCTTATATTACCCTTCCCCTATACGCAGATACTGCAGTATCTATATGTGTTTGTGTGTGTGTGTGTATGGAACCCAGTACTCAGTTACAGTAGATGCATCCTAAAATTAATAAAATTATTTTTATTTTGTGAATTTGGAGTAGTACGAGGGTGGTCTTTAATATTTTGGGATTAGAGAACACAACAAACAAATATTAATAATCGCAAATACCTTTATTGTTTTTCAAAATCTTCCCCATTAAGATCTATACACTTTTGCATGCATTTGATTTAGGTAACTACAAAACATACATTCTGAACGCATTAACCAGGTGTCGAAAAACGTTGACTTCTCATTTTATTTTTTAAGTAGAGAATAAAATGAATTCAGCGCCAAGGCAGGGCTGTATGGCGGATGCCCGATCAAATCGATTTTTTGAGTGTGGCGAAGTGTGATCCGTTTTCGGCAGTTGGTTTCCCTGATTTCTTGGAAGACAACTGTCAAACAATGGTTGTGTGTCACTCAGAATTGAGTGTTCTGAATTATTCTAGTGATACGATTGCGACAATATTGAAAGTATGATGGTCCCACAACTCTCACGATAGGTCAGATAACGATCTTGCAATATGAGTTGGTGCACAGCATCAATGGTTTACGGAAAATCAATGATTTTGGACGACCTTCACGAAATTCGTCTTAGAGTGAACGACAACCTCGGTTGAATTCAATATACCATCGATAAACTCTAGAGGGGACTAAGCCCTCCCCACAAAAAAATGTGTCTGATTCAATCACGAAATTAATTGATCCAATTAATTTTTTAATTGAAATGTTTTCAATCACAGAATTGATAATATCAATTAAAAAATTAATTGACAGCCAATTAAAAAATTAATTGATCCAATTACAAAACAAGTAAGTAAAGTAGAAAGTCAGGCGGGGCCGACTATATAATACCCTAAACTACCCCTAGTGATGTAGAATACGTAAGCATTTGTAGGGCGTTATTGGTATAGGTTCGGGAATTAAAGCGTTGTTCCATATTTATGAAAATTAAGGGCACATGTTTATGGGAGCTATACACTCATAAACAGTGAACCCTCTATTTCACTAAAGCCAATTTAACTTTATTTTAGTTCAAGCAATTTTTATGTTTGGAGAAAGGTTTCTTTATTCTTATGATTTTTTGCATACGTTAGTTAAATGAACTAAAAAGCTGGAAAAAATATACACAAATTAGGCAAAAAGATTTACTAAATTCGTACTTCTCAGAAAATAGTTCATTATTTCTTTAAATTTGTAATTTTTACTACAAATGCGCCCATCTGGAACTTCGTATGGCACTAAAGACATTCTTGCAATTTTGAACTCCAATTCTCCCCTTCAAACTGCAAAATTTTCTTTAACAAGTGAAAAAATTTAATTATTTCTAATAAATTTCCTTGAAGTTGTCGAAAAACATTTACTTATCGGCGTGATGTCAGTGTTTGTAATACTGTTTAGTTAAAATTTTATAAAAATAATGAAAATTTTCTTCCTGATAGGTTCACTGTTTTTTGAGTGTATCTCAATCTGAATAGAAATGCCAGATCTTTGGAGCTATATTTGATTTAATACCTGCAGAGTTAGTATAAATCCAAATCCAAATAAATCCAAATTTCTAAAAACCGGGCAATATTATTATGTAAATGTAGCTCTTAATGTGATCGTCTAAATGATAAGTCTAAATATGATCGGTTAGTTAATCAAAATTTGAGATTTGTGTAACATTGGTTAAAAATAGGAGTGCTATGGTCAAATTTGGGAATATCAAGCGATGCATATATATGGGAGCTATATCTAAATGTGAATCGATTTGGATTGTATTTTACAGGTTTGATTGATACCAAAGAAGGTTACCTTGTGGTAAATTGAATAAGATTAGTTACTAAATAGGGCTATTATGGTCATAAATAAAGACATTAGGGGTAAATTTTTGAAAAAACGGACAATACATATATACGGGAACTATATCTAAATCTGAACCGATTTGGATGATATTTTGCAGGTTTAGTTGATATGACAGTAGATTACGATTTGCTGAATTTGAGTAAGATCGGTTAATAAATGAGGCTACTATGGTCAAAAATAAGGTTATTAGGGGCAAATTTTTAAAAATCGGGCTCTTCATATATATATGGAAGCTATATCTAAATCTGAACCGATTTGGAAGAAATTTTGCAAGTTTTGTTAATAGCACAAAAGGTTACCATGTGCTAAATTTTAGTAAGATCGGTTGATAAATAAGTGTTTTATGGTCATATTTGGGAAAATCGGGCGATACATATATATGGGAGCTATAGCTAAATCTGAACCGATCTCGATGATTTTTTGCACATATTGCTAGTATTATAAAATATTAAAGTAATCCAATTTTGAGTAAGATCGGTTGTTAAATAAGGGTTTTGTGGCCAAATTTGGGAATATCGGGCGATACATATATAATAGGTTGGCTGATAAGTCCCCGGTCTGACACATAGATGGCGTCGCTAGTATTAAATGCATATTATTTTTATATAGTACCTTCAAATGATTCGTGTCAAAATTTGACGTCTGTAAGCCAATTAGTTTGTGAGATAGAGCGTCTTTTGTGAAGCAACTTTTGTTATTGTGAAAAAATGGAAAAAAAGGAATTTTGTGTTTTGATAAAATACTGTTTTCTGAAGGGAAAAAATACGGTGGAAGCAAAAATTTGGCTTGATAATGAGTTTCTGGACTCTGTCCCAGGGAAATCAACAATAACTGATTGGTATGCAAAATTCAAGCGTGGTGAAATGAGCGCGGAGGACGGTGAACGCAGTGGACGCCCGAAAGAGGTGGTTACCGACGAAAACATCCAAAAAATCCACAAAATGATTTTGAATGACTGTAAAATGAAGTTGATCGAGATAGCAGAGGCCTTAAAGATATCAAAGGAACGTGTTGGTCATAGCATTCATCAATATTTTGATATGCGGAATCTCTGTCCAAAATGGGTGCCGCGCGAGCTCACATTTGACCAAAAACAACAGCGTTTTGATGATTCTGAGCGGTGTTTGCAGCTGTTAACTCGTAATACACCCCAGTTTTTCCGTCGATATCTGACAATGGATGAAAGATGGCTCCATCACTACACTACTGAGTCCAATCGACAGTCGGCAGAGTGGACAGCGACCGGTGAACCGTCTCCGAAGCGTGGAAAGACTCAAAAGTCCGCTGGCAAAGTAATGGCCTCTGTTTTTTGGAATGCGCATGGAATAATTTTTATCGATTATCTTGAGAAGGATAAAACCATCAACAGTGACTATTATATGGAGTTATGGGAGCGTTTGAAGGTCGAAATCGCGGCAAAACGGCCCCATATGAAGAAGAAAAAAGTGTTGTTCCACCAAGACAACGCACCGTGTCACAAGTCATTGAGAACGATGGCAAAAATTCATGAATTGGGCTTCGAATTGCTTCCCCAACCACCGTATTCTCCAGATCTGGCCACCAGCGACTTTTTCCTGTTCTCAGACCTCAAAAGGATGCTCGCAGGGAAAAAATTTGGCTGCAATGAAGAGGTGATCGCCGAAACTGAGGCCTATTTTGAGGCAAAACCGAAGGAGTATTACCAAAATGGTATCAAAAAATTGGAAGGTCGTTATAATCGTTGTATCGCTCTTGAAGGGAACTATGTTGAATAATAAAAACGAATTTTGTGTTTTTCTTTGTTAGACCGGGGACTTATCAGCCAACCTGTTATAAGAACTATACGAGTATCTAAATCTGAACCGATTTCTAAGAAATTTTGCAGACATTAAAAGTGATGAAAAATATTACTTTGTGCCAAATTTGACGACGATCGGTAATAAAGCGCAACGTGACCCCATTTGTCGAAATCGGGCGATACAATATATGGGAGCTATATCAAAATTTGATCCGAATTTCGAAGAATTCAATAGCGTTAATCCTTGTGCCAAAACAAAAACACTCTGTACCAAATTTAATCAAAATCGGTTAATAATTGCGAACGGAATCCTGCGAACAAAATTTGGTCAAGGGAAAACGCGTGTAAATCGGTGAAATCGTTTATTTAAAAAATAAAATTAAATTTCTTTTTCAAGTTCAATTAGTATAAAACTCAGGAAAAATATTCAGTTAGGCTTTCGCTTTTCCAAATCCGAATTGCCGGGCCTCACGCTTGACACCTGCCATCAGATTTTGTACAGCCACCTTGTCCATTTTCTTCGCCGCAGAAAGCCAGTTTGCCTTGAACTGCTGCTCGTCCTTAGCAGTTTTTTTGGTCTTCTTTAGATTCCGCTTGACAATAGCCCAGTATTTCTCAATTGGGCGGAGGTCTGGCGTGTTGGGAGGGTTCTTGTCCTTGGGAACCACCGCACGTTGTTGGCGGCGTACCACTCCATGGCCTTTTTACCGTAATGGCAAAATGCCAAATCCGGCCAAAACAGTACGGAGCAACCGTTTTTCTTCAGGAAAGGCAGTAGACGTTTATTCAAACACTCTTTCACGTAAATTTCTTGGTTGACAGTCCCGGAAGCCATGAAAATTCTGCTTTTCAAGCCACAGGTACAGATGGCTTGCCAAACCAGATATTTCTTTGCGAACTTTGACAGTTTTATGTGCTTGAAAATATCTGCTACCTTTCCCCTTCCTTTTTCCGTATAAAACTCCTGTCCCGGAAGCTGCTTGTAGTCGGCTTTGACGTAGGTTTCGTCGTCCATTACCACGCAATCAAACTTCGTCAGCATCGTCGTGTACAGCCTCCGGGATCGCGCTTTGGCCGTCGTATTTTGTTTATCATCGCGATTTGGAGTCACTACCTTCTTGTATGTCGATAGTCCGGCTCGTTTTTTGGCCCGATGCACGGTTGTAGACGATACAGCCAGCTTATTTGCGGCATCTCGGAGAGAGAGATTAGGGTTTCGCTTGAAACTACCGGCAACTCTCTTAGTCGCCTCAGCGGCTTCTGGTTTTCGATTTCCCCCCGATCCAGACTTCCTGGCTGTCGACAAACGTTCCCCAAACACTTTAATTACATTTGTAACGGTTGATTTGGCAACTTTTAGCGATTTTTCCAGCTTTGCGTGCGAGTAGCTCGGATTTTCGCGATGCGCGAGCAAAATTTTGATACGCTGCTCTTCTTGCTTGGACGGCATTTTGACAACTAAAGAGTGAATTCCAAAATCAAAATAGGTTCAACTTTCTACACACACACACCTTCAAAATGAGGGGGTGTTCAGGTTTTTTAAATGCAAAATTGAAAGAAATACGTCAAGTTTATATTGACCAAATTTTGACCGTATCACCCTTTATATGGACAGACGGACGGACACCAAGCGCTAGATCTACTCAGGAGGTGATTCTGAATCGATCGGTATATATTTTATGGGGTCTAAGATCAATATTTCTCGTAGGCAGATCAAAGTTATTATACCCTAACCACTATGTGGTTTAGAGTATAATTAATTAATACTATTAATTTGTGTGATCGATTTTTATTTCAATTAAACAATTTGTTGACTCAATTAAATTTTTAATTGCATATTTTTTAAAACTCAATAAAAATTTTAATTGGAAAAATATTCGTAAAATTTTTTTCTGTGTTCGCTTATGAAATTAACTAAGATATCGAATGAAAAACCATGAAAAACCTTAAAATATAGACTGATACTGATATTAAGGATTTTCCATTTTTGGATTAAAGTTTTTTTTTTAATTGAGTAAACATTTTTTTTTTTTTTGCTTTGCATTTTTAAACTGACATTAATATAACATTAATAATATATTCCAAAAAGAATATCAAAATTTTATATATCAGATCTGTATCTTAATTTTAATTTTATGGAGCCGAGATTTAAATACAGATAACTCCCTAAAAACTGTCTTTCTTTTAAAGAAGCTGTCTTTATTTAAAGAGGCTCGGAATCAATACCAAAATTCTTAAGGGAAGGTCAAAATTGTTGGATCCAAGTAAACTTTTTTTTTTGTGTATGAACTTTTCTTTTACATACACTCAAAAAATAGTGAACTCTCTATTTCGCTAAAGCCAATTTAACTTTATTTTAGTTCATGGAATTATTATGTTTGGAGAAAGTTTCCTTTACTGTAATAATTTTTAGTGTATGTTAGTTAAATTAACTAAAACCGAGGAAAAAATATACTCAAATGAAGCATAAAGATTAACTAAATTCATGTCTTCCACAAAATAGTTCAAAATTTCTTTAAATTTGTAAATTTTACCACAAATGCGTTCATCATGAACTTCGTATGTCACGAAAGACATTCTTGCAATTTTGAACTCCAATTTTTTCCTTCAAACTATAAAATTTTCTTTAACAAGTGAAAAAACTTAATTATGTCTAATAAATTTTCTTGAATTTGTCGAAAAATATTTACTTATTTTAATGACATCGGCGTGATGCCAGCGTTTGTAATACTGTTTAGTTAAAATTTTCTAAAACTGTTCAAAATTTTCTAAAATTAACCGAAAGTTTTCTTACGGGTGGGTTCACTGTTTTCTCAGTGTACAAATAAATTTATTTGAAAGAAATTTGTCCATAATACTGTGTAAATTGTTTCATAATTTAATATCAAGTATTTGCGAAAACAATAGATTATATAAAAATTAATCTATTTTGTGGAATAACATAATCCATATTTTTACAACTTTATGTACAATTTCATATTTTATTCTTAGTTTGTATGTGTACTTCTTCTCCCATATGTCAACCAAAGAGTTACGATCTGTGTTGTATTGAATGTTTTCACTGTATTTACACATTCGTTTACAGATGGGTGGAAACAAATGCATTACATATGCAACGACGGGTAATGCATTTGTGTAAACATGTTGTTGCTCATTATGTCCGAATTGGATATGACCAATACACATCCAACTTCACAATTACACACTCACACACATACATACACATAGGCAATGTCATGCCGAGCATTAACACAATTTTATCCAATCTTTAACACTTTGGCAAACACATCCGCTTTCGCACACAACGGCTTACTTACAACCGAATAATGATGCATTTACACTGAAAAATTGCTCTAACAATTACCGTTACATTTAGAACAAGTATACAAAGTAAACTTAAATCTAATATATAAAATTGGGACAATAAATTAAAGTAAAGAGTAAGACGGTAAATGTAAAACTAATGTTAATAAGAATTACCCGCAAGAGCACGAGAAGTAAACTCGGATAAAAGCATGCTCTGTTCCAAGGATTTTATCTTTACACTAATGATTTGGGCTTTGATTCCGAACCAAAAAAGCGGAAATACATATCAGATACAATCGTCTTTTAAATTTAATTGATTCTAGTATAAAAATGTTAATTTATTCATTTTTTTCAGCTTTTTTTCTTCATATGCTATCAAAGTCCTTTAAAAACATGTTAACGAAAACAATTAATTTCCAAATTCAAACTCCACTTCAAATAGAAATTATGCTATGTTTCAAGTAAAAAACGTCTTTAATAAAAATTATTTAAAAACATTGCCGTTTTATTTTTGAATGATTTTTTGTTTTGTAATCAGTCAACAAATTCAAAGATGATTTCATTAATTTTGAAGAATTTTTCTGAATTATTAAAGCCAAGTTGAACTCAGTCAAACAAAAATTTCGTTCATGTAAAGATACCCGTTTTTAGGTAAATAAAACAAGTAAGGAAAGTCTAAAGTCGGGCGGGGCCGACTATATTATACCCTGCACCACTTTGTAGATCTAAATTTTCGATACCATATCACATCCGTCAAATGTGTTGGGGGCTATATATAAAGGTTTGTCCTAAATACATATATTTAAATATCACTCGATCTGGACAGAAATTGATAGACTTCTACAAAATCTCTAGACTCAAAATTTAAGTTGGCTAATGCACTAGGGTGGAACACAATGTTAGTAAAAAACAAGTGAGTTAAGTAGAAAGTCGGGCGGGGCCGACTATATCACCACCCCCACTGAATTAGTAAACAAAAGCATTTGTGGGGTATTATTGGTATAGGTTTTGGAGAACATAAAGGGGGGTACATGTTTATGGGTGTCTTGTCACAATCTGCACCAAAAGAGTTAGTATGCCACTAATATTGAGTCCATTATTAAAAAAGAGGAAATCGGTCAATTAGTTGTGGGTAATAAATTCAAATTTCTGCAAATAGGGCAATAGATTTATGTAAGAGCTACATGTAAGTCTAAATACGATCAGCTAGTACATCAAAATTTTAAATTTGAATAACATAGGTTAATAAATAAGAGTATTATGACCAAATATGACAAAATCGAGCGATGCATATATATGGGACCTATATCTAAATCTGAACCAATTTGTATAATTTTTTGCAGGTATGATTGATATCACAGAAGGTCACTTTGTCTAAAATTTGAGTACGATCAGTTAATAAATGAGGCCCCTATGTTCAAACATAAAGTTATTAGGGGCAAATTTTTCAAAATCGGGCGATACATATACATGGAAGCTATACCTAAATCTGAACCGATTACGATGAAATTGCGCACATACAGTTAGATGTATAGAAGATTATATTTAGCCAACTTTGAGCACTATAAGTTGATAAATAAGGGTTTTACGGCCAAATTTTACAAAATCGGGCGATACATATATATGGGAGCTATATGTAAATCTGAACCGATTTCGATTATTTTTGGCACATATTGTCAGTACCATAAAAGATTAGAGTAAGCCAAGTTTGGGTAAGATCGCTTAATAAATAAGGTTTATATGGCCAAATTTGGGAAAATCGGGCGATACATATATATATATATATATATATATATATATATATATATATATATATATATATATATATATATATATATATATATATATATATATATATATATATATATATATATATATATATATATATATATATATATATATATATATATATATATATATATATATATATATATATATATATATGGGAGCTATATCTAAATCTGAACCGATTTCGATGAAATTTTGCAGACTTAAAGGGTAATGAAAAAGTTTACTATGTGTAAAATTTGATGACGATCGGTTTGTAAAAAAGCGCAACGTGACTCCATTTGTCGAAATCGGGCGATACATATATATGGGAGCTATATCTACATCTGAACCGCTTTCAACCAAATTTGGCACGCATAGCTACAATGCTAATTCTACTCCCTGTGAAAATTTCAAATAAATCGGAGCAAAAACTTGGCCTCTGTGGTCATATGAGTGTAAATCGGGCGAAAGCTATATATGGAAGCTATATCTAAATCTGAACCGATTTCAACCAAATTTGGCACGCATAACTACAATGCTAATTCTACTCCCTGTGCAAAATTTCAATCAAATCGGACTAAAAGATTGGCCACTGTAGTCATATGAGTGTAAATCGGGCGAACGATATATATGGGAGCTATATCTAAATCTGAACAGATTTCAATAAAATTTGGCACACTTGACTACACTACTAATTGTACTACTAGTGCAAAATTTCAACCAAATTGGGGTAAAACTCTGGCTTCTGGGACCATATTAGTCCATATCGGGCGAAATATATATATGGGAGCTATATCTAAATCTGAGCCGATTTTAATAAAATTTGGCACACTTGACTATAGCACTAATTGTTCTTCTTGTGCAAAATTTTAAGCAAATTAGGGTAAAACTCTGGCTTCTGGGGCCATATAATCGCGCGAAATATATATATGGGAGCTATATCTAAATCCGAAGCGATTTCTTCCAAAATCGATAGGGTTCTATTCTGAGCCAAAACACATATTTGTGCCAAATTTGAAGTCGATTGGACTTAAAATGCGACCTAGACTTTGATCACAAAAATGTGTTCACAGACAGCTGGACGGGCGGACAGACGGAGGGACGGACGGACGGACAGACGGACATGGTTATATCGACTCAGGGTCCCATCCTGAGCATTATTGCCAAAGACACCATGTGTCTATCTCGTCTCCTTCTGGGTGTTGCAAACATACGCACTAACTTATAATACCTTGTTCCACAGTGTGGCGCAGGATATAAAAAGGACAAAACGACTTAATTGAAAAGTTGATCGACTTATGGACAAGGAAAAAACTTTATACCAGAGAAATGCTTCTTCTAAGCTAAACAAAATTCGCATTAGTATTTTAAGGACATGAAATTTTAGGCCCCACAACAAAATTTTTTCAGTGTAGTATTGCCCAATTTGAATAATCCGTATGACTTCTATACCTTCAAGAATTAAAACGGGAGACCGGTTCATATGAGGATTATATAAAACTCTTTCCGATATAACCCCACAGGACTTTTAGCAAAATCGGATACAAATTTCTAAAAGTCCAAAACGTCAAATCGGGAGATTGGTCTATATGAAGACGTTTCTGAGGGGTTTAAAAGCTTCTCTAAGTGGTTTCACTGCAAGGTGGAACGCCGTTCGGACTCGGCTATAAAAAGGTGGTCCCTTGTCATTGAGCTTAACATGGAATCGGGCAGCACTCAGTGATAGGAGAGAAGTTTACCAATGTGGTATCACAATTGACTGAATAGTCTAAGTAAGCCTGATACATCGGGCTGCCACCTAACCTAACCTAACCATATGAAGAATATACCAAAACATGAACCGATACACAACCTATGCGGCACACCTATTTTTGGACATAAAATTACTCTTGATTTAAATTTCTTGGCAATCGGATAAAAATTTCGGTGTCTAGAGGTCCAACAAGTCAATTCAGGAGATCATTTATTTGTGGACCAAAAATACCTCTAGAATTCCAATTTCAAGGAATTGCGGAATATAGAAGCCTAAGTAGTCAAACCAGAAGATTGGTCTATATGGGGGATATATCAAAACCGATGGATCGATACAGTCCATCTTCGAACTTGATGCAGGTCAGACAAATACACACACAAAAAAATCTGAATCATTAATTGATGCAATAAATTGTTTAATTGATCTTCAATCATAGAAATGATAGTACTAAGTAAAAAAACTAATTGAAAGTCAATTAAAACGTTAATTGATCCATTTAAAAAAATTATTGATACTATTAATTTTTGTGATTGATTTTTGTTTCAATTAAAAAACTTGTTGAATCAATTAAAATTTTAATTGAATATTTTTATACCTTCCACCACAGGATGTCATTCTGTTTGTAACACATCGAAATATTGTTCTAAGACCCCATAAAGTACATATATTCTGGGTCGTGGTGAAATTCGGAGTCAATCGAAGCATGTCCGTCCGTCCGTCCGTCTGTTGAAATAACGCTAACTTCCGAACGAAACAAGCTATCGACTTGAAACTTGGCACAAGTAGTTGTTATGGATGTAGGTCGGATGGTATTGCAAATGGGTCATATCGGTTCACTTTTACGTATAACCCCCATAAAAACGGATCCCCAGATTTAGCTTGCGGAGCCTCTAAGAGAAGCATATTTCATCCGATCTGGCTGAAATTTGTTACATGGTGTTGGTATAGGGTCTCTAATAACCATGCAAAAATTGGTTCACATCGGTCCATAATTATATATAGCCCCCATATAAACCGATTCCCATCTGTGGCTTGCGGGCCCTCTAATAGAAGCAAATTTCATCCGATCCGGCTGAAATTTGGCACGTGGTGTTAGAATATGGTCTCTAACAACCATGCCAGAATTGGTCCATATCGGTTCATAACTATATAGCCCCCATATAGATTTGACTTCCGGAGCCGGAGGAGCAAAATTCATCCGATCCGGTTGCAATTTGGTACATTTCGCTAGTGTGTGGCCGATAACAACCATGCCAAAATTGGTCCGTTTCGATCTATATTATATATGTTATAGCCCCCAAATAAACCGATCCCCAATCACAGAAAAATCACGATTGCCACTCGAGCCAAAAATAATCTACAAAAATTTTATTGTCATAGAAAATTTAGTCAAAATTTTATATTTTTGTTTAAAATGTTGTCAAAATTTTATTTGTATAGAAAATTTTGTCAACATTTTATGTCTTTAGGAAATTTTGTGAAAATATAATTTCTATACAAAATGTTGTCAAAAATTTATTTCTATAGAAAATTTTGTCAAAATGTTATTTCTATAGAAAATTTATGAAGAATTTCATAGTTGGAGAGGAATATTTTGCAAAATCTTCCAAAACATCAGGAATGCTACCAATCTACCAAACAGTTAAAAAATCTCCATATTTCAATTCTGGCTCTATAATTACCGCACAAAAGTTCATATCGGTTCGTAATTATTTCTTCCCAATATATACCGGTCTGAATATACACGTATTTAATCGACCTTTCTTTTTTCTACTATATATCCCTCATGGACTAACTTACAATTTAGATGATGATGTTAAGAAGTTTTAAGATGCCTTGCCATCGTCCGCAACCCAAGTAATTTAATTGTGGATGACCGTCTTTAGTAGAAGTTTCTACGCAATCCAGGGTGGAGGGTACATAAGATTCGGCCTGGTCGAACTTACGGCCGTATATACTTGTTTCAAACTCAATTAAGACTTTAATTGGAAAAATTTTCGTGAATTTTTTTTTGTGCAAAAATAATATATTATTCTTCTATTTCGATGTAATAATTCAGAAAAATCTTATTAGTTGCGAAAACAATGACATTTTTTATATATTACCTCAAAGGAAGAACTTTGATATTCTATATTACTACTTGTGATGCAATATAGAATATCAAGAAAATCCGAACATTGTTTTTAAATCTGATTTTTTACAATCATCAATCTCTGGGTTATATTACAATGCCTTAATCATAATAAGCTTTTATGCTAAATGAAGACAAAATCTTTCTGAGTGTGTTATAATGAAAATGTCTACATATCCTTAATATTACGAGTAATGTCTAATTCATGTGTGTGTGGGTTTATTTGTGTTAACGGCTAATTTCCCAGTTGCAAACTTAGGTATACCTTCTCAAATTGGCCTGTTAGAGGTGCACTTTAATACTTTAGTTTTAGATATGAGAAAATATTTGATATTAAGTCAAGGTTTCATGACTTTAAGATCAACAATTACCTATCTCAAAGGATTACTCTCGCAACTTTTATATCAAGGTCTACATTGAAAAAAGACTAACGACACGGACGAAAAAGACTGTTTTTCATATGTTTGGGTGTAAAAATTATATGTTTGGAACTCAAATTTTTTAATACAATATTTTTAAGTACAAGCATATAATGCTCATAAACTAGCATAACATGTTTGGGACCTATACGTTAATATGTTAGAACATATTATGTTTGGGATATAAAATGTTTGTAAATATAATATTTTGTTTGGACCCAATCCTGAAAATAAATATGCTTGAAGCAAAACGTGTTTGGGGCATATGTTACAGAAGAATTTTTTTTTTGTTTTGAGGGTGCAGTTTCAAAGACTTTGTTTTCCAAATCCTGAATGCGTCCTAAAGCGAAAAGGAGCATAATTCATGATTACCTCAATAAAATCAAAAATTACATCCAAATACTGAAAACATCGAAACTTTCATATAAAACTTTTTTGCTCATATCTCCCAAACTATACGTCATATAGCGAAAAGGAGATTAATTTGTAATTTTCCCTATACAATCGAAAATTCCATCCAAATGTTGAAAAATATTGAAATTTGTATATGAGAACCTCCTTTGCTCATATAGCCCAAACTACATTGAAAAACATACTGTCGTGAGGACAAATATTTCATGCACCTTCAAAGACGAATCCCAATTTTGCTTAGCTTAGAAAACACATTTCTCTGATATAAAGTTGATTCCTTGTCCAAAAGTCGATAAAATTTTCAATGAAGTCGTTTTAGAAAGAAATTTTTATTTGACTAAAGTCAACTTGGCTACAATAATTCTGAAAAATTCTTCAAAATAAATGAAATTGACATTAAATTTTTTTCACTTTTTGTATCTTGACTACAAAACAAACAAGTACATATGGCCGTAAGTTCGGCCAGGCCGAAGCCCCTCCACCATGGATTGCGTAGAAACTTCTACTAAAGACTGTCATCCACAATCGAATTTTGACAAAATTTTCCATAGAAATTAAAATTTTGACAAAATTTATAGAAATAAAATTTTTACAAAATTTGCTATAGAAATAAAATTTTTACAAAATTTTCTATAGAAATAAAATTTTTACAAAATTTGCTATAAAAATAAAATTTTGACAAAATTTTCTATAAAAATGACATTTTTAAAAAATTTGCTATAGAAATAAAATTTTTACAAAATTTGCTATGGAAATAAAATTTTGCCAAAATTTTCTATAGAAATAAAATTTTGCCAAAATTTTCTATAGAAATAAAATTTTGCCAAAATTTTCTATAGAAATAAACTTTTGACAACATTTTCTATAGAAATAAAATTTTTACAAAATTTGCTATAGAAATAAAATTTTAACAAAATTTTCTATAGAAATAAAATTTTTACAAAATTTGCTATAGAAATAAAATTTTAACAAAATCTTGTATAGAAATAAAATTTTGCCAAAATTTTCTATAGAAATAAAATTTTGCCAAAATGTTTTATAGAAATAAAATTTTGACAACATTTTCTATAGAAATAAAATTTTGACAAAATAAATAAAATAAAATTTTGCCATAATTTTCTATAGAAATAAAATTTTGACAACATTTTCTATAGAAATAAAATTTTGACAAAATTTTCTATAGAAATAAAAATTTAACAAAATTTTCTATAGAAATAAAATTTTGACAAAATATTCTATAGAAACAAAATTTTCTATAGAAATAAAATCTTAACAAAATTTTCTAAAGAAATAAAATTTTGACAAAATTTTCTATAAAAATAAAATTTTGACAAAATTAGCTATAGAAATAAAATTTTGACAAAATTTTCCATAGAAATAAAATGTTGACAAAATTTTCTATAGAAATAAAATTTTTACAAAATTTGCTATAGAAATAAAATGTTGACAAAATTTTCTATAGAATAAAATTTTTACAAAATTTTCTATAGAAATAAAATTTTGCCAAAATTTTCTATAGAAATACAATTTTGACAAAATTTTCTATAGAAATAAAATTTAGACAAAATTTTCTATAGAAATATAACTTTGACAAAATTGTCTATAGAAATAAAATTTTGTTTTGTTTTGTTATTGTTGGTTTGTACTTCAATCATATTTGTAGCTTAACCAAGAGTAGCTTAACCAACAGAGGAAAAGAACAGAATCATAAAATTTTAGTAGACATAACCATACAATTTTGGTAGATTATTTTTGGCTCGAATGGCAACCATGATTATAAACCGATATGGACCAATTTTTGTGTGATTCTGCATCGGCTATATATAACTATAGACCAATATGGACCAATTGTGGCATGATTGTTAGCGGTCATATACTAACACCACGTTCCAAATTTCAACCGGATCGGATGAATTTTGCTCCTCCAAGAGGCTCCAGAGGTCAAATCTGGGGAACGGTTTATATGGAGGCTATATATAATTATGGACCGATATGCACCAAATCTGGGGATCCGTTTATATGGGGGCTATACGTATGGTCCGATATGGCCCATTTGCAATACCATCCGACCTACATCAATAACAACTACTTGTGCCAAGTTTCAAGTCGATAGCTTGTTTCGTTCGGAAGTTAGCGTGATTTCAACAGACGGACGGACGGACGGACATGCTCAGATCGACTCAGAATTTCACCACGACCCAGAATATATATACTTTATGGGGTCTTAGAGCAATATTTCGATGTGTTACAAACGGAATGACAAATTTAATATACCCCCCATCCTATGGTGGACGGTATAAAAAGAAGTTTAACTCGTGATCAAAAATCCCAACCAAATCCTGGAAACATCGAAATTTGTATACGAAAAACTTCTTTGGTACTTTTTCGATACTTATTTCTGCCACTGGATGATTTAACATTAATCGAACATATATGATTATGTCGCCCCATAGAGTTCACTTTAGTTTGACATGTGTTTCATTTGATGTTTATCACATTGAAACACAATCACAACAATCCTTGGCAATAATTCAACCCAGTTCATTTCGTCATAGCTGAATGTGGGTGCGATTGCATTAATGGTAATAAGTGATTTTGAGACCGTCTCTAATCTTTAAACTCAATATTACAGTAATAAATTATGTCTCTATTAAGAATGTGTGATTATTGAACACATCAAAATATAAGTCAATACGGCCTTATAAGAAAACTGCTTGTAAAATTTGCGGTAAATCTGATAAAACTCTAGGCTTTTTTCCAACAGGAAGACAATTTGGGAGATTAAATTTCACGCAAATCGGTAAAAAATTACGTTGAAAGGAAACACAAAAAGTCAAATCTCAAAACCGATCTTTATGGGGGTTCAAAACATGGACCGAACCACACGATATTCGACACGCCTATTTTAATACCTAATACCTACAGATTTAGAATTTCAAGAAAATTGTAAAAACAAGTAAGGAAAGTCTAAAGTCGGGCGGGGCCGAGTATATTATACCCTGCACCACTTTGTAGATCCACATTAATAAATCAAATACATTATCAAATCCGTTAAATGCGTTGGGTGCTATATATAAAAGTTTTTGTTCACATATACATATAACTCGATCTGGAAAAAATTCGTTAGACTTAAAATTTATGTCGGATAATGCCCAGGGGTGGAACACAAATTAGTAAAACAAGTATATACAGCCGTAAGTTCGGCCAGGCCGAATCTTATGTACCCTCCACCATGCGTAGAAACTTCTACTAAAGAATTACTTGGGTTGTGGTAATACTTACCGATGGCAAGGTATCTTAAAACTTCTTAACACCGTCTTCTAAATTGTAAGTTAGTCCATACGTGGTATATAGTAGACAAAACAAGTGTATACAGAACTAAGTTCGGCCGGGCCGAATCTTAAATACCCACCACCATGAACCAAATATTAGGATTTCCTTTGAAATTTCAGGAGGAAGATAAATTTAAAGATTTCACCTATGAGGACTATATCAGATTCTGGATTTATAAGAACCATTTTTGTTTGAGTTTTAGAGGAATCATTAACATCTCTTGTAAGTGTGCAAGAAAATTATAAAATAACGTCTTGATTTGAAATCTTAAATCTGTAGAAGTAAAATCTGGAAATTTTACATTGAGTTTCAAGCAATTTTCATGATCAGTGCGCCTTCTACACCCTCAAGAAGTGAAGTCGGTCTATATGGAGGCATTACCAAATGGACCGATAAAAACTTAATCCGATACACGTTTTTGTGAGCCTAAAATACCAGAAAAGCAAATCAGATAAAAACTACGGTTTCAAGAAACCCAAGGAGTTAAATCGGGAGATCGTTCTTATGGGGGCTATACTAAAATATGGACCGATACTCACCGTTTTCGGCACACCTCTTTATGACCCGAAACTACCTCTAGATTTCCAATTTCAAGCAAATAGGATAAAAACTTCGGATTCTAGAAGCCCAAGAAGTAAAATCGGGAATCGGTCCATTTTCGGCACACCTCTTTATGGTCCTAAAATACCTCTAGATATCCAATTTCAGACAAATTGGATAAAAACTACGGTTTCTATAAGCCCAAGACCCCAAATCGGGAGGTCGTTTTATATGGAGACCATAACAAAACATGGAATGATACTCACAATTTTTGGCACACGTATTTGTGGTCCTACAAAACCTCTAGATTTCCAATTTCAGGTAAATTGAATAAAAACTGCGGTTTCTATAAGCCCAAGAAGTAAAATCGGGAGATCGGTCTATATGGGGGCTATAACAAAATAAGTACCGATACTCACAATTTTTGGCACACATATTTGTGGTCCTACAATACCTCTAGATTTCCAATTTCAGGTAAATTGAATAAAAACTGTGGTTTCTATAAGCCCAAGAAGTAAGATCGGGAGATCGGTCTATATGGGAGCTATACCAAAACATGGACCGATACTCACCATTTTTGGCACACCTCTTTATGGTCATAAAATACCTCTAGATTTCAAATTTCAGGCAAATTGGATAAAAACTTCGATTTCTATAAGCCCAAGACCCCAAATCGGGAGGTCGGTTTATATGGGGACTATATCAAAACCTGGACCGATATAGCCCATCTTCGAACTTGACCTGCCTGCAAAAAAGACGAGTTTGTGCAAAATTTCAGCACGATTGCTTCATTATTGAAGACTGTAGCGTGATTACAACAGACAGACAGACGGACATCGTTATATCGTCTTAGAATTTCTCCCCGATCAAGAATATATATACTTTATATAGTCGGAAATCGATATTTCGATGTGTTACAAACGGAATGACAAACTTATTATACCCCCGTCACCATTCTATGGTGGTGGGTATAAAAAGGTATATGTAAGTAACCGATACGATCTCTTGACCGGTAATTAGAGAGCCAGATTGAAATATGGGTATCGCTTTATATGGGGGTTATATTCAATTATGAACCGATATGGACCAATTTTTGTGTGATTGGGAATCGGTTTATCTGAGGGCTATATATAACTATATGGACCAATTTTGGCATGGTGTTTAGTGACCATATACTAACACCACGTACCAAATTTCAACCGGATCGAATGAATTTGGCTCCACTAGGAACCTCCTGAGGTAAAATTGGGGATCGGTTGATATGGGGGCTAAATATAATTATGGACCGATATGGACCAATTTTTACAATGTTGTTAGAGACCACATACAAACACCACGTACCAAGTTTTAACCGAATCGGATGAAATTTGCTTCTCTTAGAGGCTCCGAAAGCCAAATCGGGGGATCGGTTTATGTTATATGGGGGCTATACATAAAAGTGGTCCGTTCGGAAGTTAGCGTGATTTCCACAGACGGACGGACGGACATGCTTAGATCGACTCAGAATTTCATCACGACACAGAAAATGTATACTTTATGGGGTCTTAGAACAATATTTCGATATGTTACAAACATCCTATACATACCTATAGCAGTGGAGGGTATAAAAATATGGGAAACATTTAAACTGAAGTAATTTTTATGCAATTTCGCAAAAGTATATTTATAATTTAGCGGTCGATAAATAGGTATTAGAAGTATAGAAAAATTGAAGTCATTTTTATAAGTTTTATAAGGAAAATGTTGGTATTTTGGCCTTTTTTCTGAAATAAGAAAACAAATATATGAGAGCTATATCTAAATCTGAACCGGTTTCAACCGAAATTCACATGGATATCGAGAACGTTAATTCTACTCCCTGTACAAAATTCAAAGCATATCAGGATAAAACTCTGGCTTCCATATAAGTGCATATATGGCGATAGATATATATGAGAGCTACACAGCCTCACACAAGTTTACATACGGTTAAATAATTTATATTTTCATTAAATAATCAAATTGTAAAAAATATGCATATATATCATTTCGTTTTAGTAAATTAATTTAATAATTAATCAAAGTAATTATTAATTTTTAAGAAGATTTTTTTTCTATGGGTTATAAACAACAACAATAAATATGTTTAGTTGAGAGGTAAACAAGTAAGGAAAGTCTAAAGTCGGGCGGGGCCGACTATATTATACCCTGCACCACCTTGTAAATCTAAGTTTTCGAAATGTGTTGAAATATCACTCGGTGTGGACAGAATTTGATAGACTTCTACAAAATCTATAGACTCAAAATTTAAGTCGGCTAATGCACTAGGGTGGAACACAATGTTAGTAAAAACAAGTATGTACGGCCGTAAGTTCGGCCAGGCCGAAGCTTATGTACCCTCTACCATGGATTGCGTAGAACTTCTACTGAAGACTGTCATCCACAATCGATTTACTTGGGTTGCGGTAACTTTTGCCGATGACAAGGTATCTTAAAACTTCCTAATACCGTAATATATACCACGTAGTCCATACGTGGTATATATTAAACTTAAAATGGCTGATTAAATACGTATATAAATAAGTTAGACAAAATTTTCTTTAGAAATAAAATTTTGACAAAATAAAATTTTGACAACATTTTCTATAGAAGTAAAATTTGGACAAAATTTTCTATAGAAATACGATTTTAACAAAATTTTCTATAGACATAACATTTTGACAAAATTCTCTATAGAAATAAAATTTTTACTAAATTTTCAAAAGATTTAAAATTTTGACAACATTCTCTATAGAATTAAAATTTTGACAACATTTTCTACAGAAATAAAATTTTGCCAAAATTTTCTATAGAAATAAAATTTGACAAAACTTTCTATAGGAATAAAATTTCGACAAATTTTGCTAGATTATTTTTGCTCGTGTGGCAAGCATGATTATGAACCGAAATGGACCAATTTTTGTGTGATTGGGGATCGGCTATATATAACTATAGACCGATATGGATGGTTATTATCGGCCATATATTAACACCACGTTGCAAATTTAAACCGGATCGTATGAATTTTGCTCGTCCAAGTGGCTCCGGAGTTCAAATTTGGGGATCGGTTTATATAGGGGCTATATATAATTATGGACTGATATGGACCAATTTTTGAATGGTTCTTAGAGACTATATACTAATATCATGTACCAAATTTCAGTCGGATCGGATGAAATTTGCTTCTCTTAGAGGATCCGCAAACCAAATCTGGGAATCGGTTTATATGGGGCTATATATAATTATGGACCGATATGGACCAATTTTTGCATGGTTGTTATAGACCATATATTAACACCATGTAGCAAATTTCAGCCGGATCGGATGAAATTTGCTTCTCTTAGAGCAATCGCAAGCCAAATTTGAGAGTCCGTTTATATGGGGGCTATACGTAAAAGTGGACCCATATGGACCAATTTTTGCGTGGTTGTTAGAGACCATATACTAACACCATGTACCAAATTTCAGCCGGATCGGATGAAATTTGCTTCTCTTAGAGCAATCACAAGCCAAATTTGGGGGTCCGTTTATATGGGGGCTATACGTAAAAGTGGACCGATATGGCCCATTTGCAATACCATTCGACCTACATCAATAACAACTACTTGTGCCATGTTTCAAGTCGATAGCTTGTTTCGTTCGGAAGTTAGCGTGATTTCAACAGACGGACGGACGAACAGTGTTGCCAATTTGGTGCTTTTAGCACCAAATTTAGTGCTTTTTGATTTCTAAAAAGCACCAAATTGCCTTTTTGGTGCCTTTTCAAAAAAAGCACCAACTTGGTGCTTTCTGGCATTTTCATTTAGTGCTTTTGGTGCTTTTTTTATTTTGAACAGTATTAGTTTAATTGATACAAAAATTTTGATTAGACTTTCAAGAGCCGAAAAAACTCAAATTTATTGCCAAATATAGAATTTGATTGTTATGAAGTTGGTATTGATTATTTTTTAATTAATATTGTTATTTAGGGTATTCTGTAGGAAAGTCGAGCGATGAGTGTCGAATTTTTGAATTTGGTAAAGATGTCATTAAAAACGTTTGTATTAGATTCAGACGTACACTGAAATAAGCAATAGACTCCTTCCATATATTAATATTTTGAAAGTTGAAAAACATCGCTGATCAAAATGAATTGGACGAAAGCATTAAAACTGATCAAAGTGTATACTTGTATAGCGGTTCATAATGGTGAGTACTAAGTTCGAGTTTTGCCGCTAATGTGAAAACTATATCAGTAAACAAGGCATAAAATTATGCATATTTGCTGCAAATTTTATTAGAACTTAATGGGGAATAGCCAAAAGCAAATTTTCACAAAGTTTGTATTCCTTAAAATGAATTACTTAAGAAAAGTAATTATGAAAAATGGTAATTTTAGCAGCTAAACTCGATCTTAATACCCACGTTAACTTCTTCAAATTCAATTCACAAAAGTTTTTTTTTTTTTTTTTTTTTTTTTTTTTTTTTTTTTTTTTTTTAGTAGAGCGTTTAATTTTCGATTTTGTGATGGAAGGTGGTATGTTAGAATTTGTAATATATTTTTGGTGCTTTTTGGCCTTGGGGAGTTGGCAACACTGCGGACGAACATGCTCAGATCGACTCAGAATTTCACCACGACCCAGAATATATATACTTTATGGGGTCTTAGAGCAATATTTCGATGTGTTACAAACGGAATGACAAAGTTAATATACCCCCATCCTATGGTGGAGGGTATAAAAATATGGGAAACATTTAAATCTGAAGCAATTTTAAGGAAACTTCGCAAAAGTTTATTTATGATTTATAGCTCGATATATATGTATTAGAAGTTTAGGAAAATTAGAGTCATTTTTACAACTTTTCGACTAAGCAGAATTTTGACCATTTTTGTCGTAATCAGAAAAACATATGGGAGCTATATCTAAATCTGAACCGATTTCAACCAAATTTGACGCGCATAGCTACAATGCTAATTGTACTTCCTGTGCAAAATTTAAACAAAATCGGAGTTAAAAATTGGCCTCTGTGGTCATATGAGTGTAAATCTGGCGAAAGCTATATATGGGAGCTATATCTTAATCTGAACCGATTTCAACCAAATTTGGCACGCATAGCTACAATGCTAATTCTTCTCCCTTTGCACAATTTCAACTAAAGCTGAGTTAAAAATTGGCCTCTGTGGTCATATGAGTGTAATTCGGGCGAAAGCTATATATGGGAGATATATCTAAATCTGAACCGATTTCAACCAAATTTGGCACGAATAGCTACAATGCTAATTCTACTCCCTGTGCACAATTTCAACTAAATCGGAGTTAAAAATTGGCCTCTGTGGTCATATGAGTGTAAATCGGGCGAAAGCTATATATGGGAGCTATATCTAAATCTGAACCGATTTCAACGAAATTTGGCACGCATAGCTACAATGCTAATTCTACTCCATGTGCAAAATTTCAATTAAATCGGAGTAAAAGATTGGCCACTGTGTCATATGAGTGTAAATCGGGCGAACGATATATATGGGAGCTATATCTAAATATGAACCGATAAAATTTGGCACACTTGACTAAATTTCAACCAAATTGGGGTAAAACTCTGGCTTCTTTGAAGTCGATTGGACTAAAACTGCGACCTAGACTTTGATTACAAAAATCTGTTCACGGACAGACGGACATGGCTATATCGACTCAGGAGCCCACCCTGAGCATTTTGGCCAAAGACACCATGTGTCTATCTCGTCTCCTTCTGAGTGTTGCAAACATATGCACTAACTTATAATACCCTGTTCCTCAGTGTGGCGCAGGGTATAAAAACTCAGGGGTATGTAAACTTATGTGAGACTGTGTAACATATATCTAAATCTGAAGCGTTTTCAACCAAATTCGCCACACTTTAGAACACTATCAATTGCACTTCTTGTCCAAAATTTAAATCAAATCAGGCTGAAATTCTGGCTTCTAGGGCCATAGATATCGGGAGAAAAATATATATGGGAGCTATTGCTAAAACTGAACCGATTTCTTCCAAAATCAATAGTGTTCTATTCTGGCCCAAAACATATACATGTACCAAATTGGAAATCGATTGGATTAAAATTTCGGCCTAGAATTTGATTACAAAAATGTATTCACAGCCAAACGGACGGACAGACGGACATCGCTAGATCGACTCAGGGGCCGCCCGCGAGCATTATTGTTAAGACACTATATGTCTATCTCGTTTCCTTCTTGGCGTTGCAAACATATGCTCTAACTTATAATACCCTGTTCCACAGTGTGGCGCAGGGTATAACAAGTATATACGGCCGTAAGTTCGGCCAGGCCGAATCTTATGTACCATCCACCATGGATTGCATAGAAACTTCTACTACTGTCATCCACAATCGAATTAGTTGGGTTGATGAAGATAGATGAAGCACGCTCAAAAACAAACCCAGCTACACGCAGAGAAGAAACATGATTGTCACAATCATATTCGAAAAGCAAAATAATATGATAGGAGCTATTTTTGCGGCGACCATGTAACATTTTCACCTGCAACCATGTTGGTTCAGTGAACATGGTTCCAAGAAAATTAAAATTGTCCTCATCTAAAATGTTATTATATTGATAAAAAGAATTTTGTTTCCATTAAACGGCAATGGTCACGATCTAAAATGTTATGGTATTCGTCAAAAATGTTTTTCTTCCAGTTAAAATAATATGGTCCCAACCTAGAATGTTTTGATCTTTATGAAAAAATTGTTTTCGTCGTCGAAAAAAGGACGCCATTTGAGAAAAGAAAACACAAAATTAAGTTTATTTATTTGTTTGTATTTATTTATAAACTAATTCATTGTTTATTTGTATTTATAATGTTGTGCAAACAAACATCCCATATTTTTACACACTCTATTTTGGTTCAATTTCAACAATAAGTAATCATTCCATATTTACTTCGTGCCCATCGAATGTACCAACGCAGACATCATGTAACTGCAAATAAAAATAAGTTATTTATACTATATATCAAAATGCAGAACAAAAACAGGTACATTTTTTTCAATTACAGCTGTATATCCAACCATCTTGCAGTCTATAGGGCTTTGCCCAAATAAATTTGACAAGCATGATTTTCCTCTGTTGGTTAAGCTACACTTGTAGTTTAGTCAATGCATGGTTTTAAGCTGAAATCAAAAACAATAATGAAATAAAATTTCGACGAAATTTCCTATAGAAATAAAATTTTGACAAAGTTTTCTATAAACGTAAAATTTTGGTAGATTAGTTTTGGCGATATGGACCAATTTTTGTGCGATTGGGGATCGACTATATATAACTATAGACCGATATGGACCAATTTTGACATGGTTGTTAGCGGCCATATACTAGCGCAATGTACCAAATTTCAAACGAATCGGATGAATTTCGCTCCTCCAAAATGCTCCGAAGGTCAAATCTGGGGATCGGTTTATATGGGGGCTATATATTACGCATACTGTTAACCACGTAGGTGAGAATGTGACGGCATTCAAATTGCGTTGGAAATTTCATATTTCTTGAAGGAAATATACACAAAATAGATAATTTATATATTCTGAAGAATTATTTGGCCGAATCTGCCCAAAAAAAAGGGTCTGGAAGACGGACCCCACGCATTCGTCCTATATTCTTAAGGAATACTTGCAATACAACACAAAAAAAGTATTACCTCACCCTCCGCAGAACCTGGACATGAATCTAATTGAACACCTGTTGGCATATATGAAGACAAAGCTGAAGATCTTTAACATTTTTAGCAAAGAAACACCCAAAAACGTCCTTATGGATATATGGACTTCAATTCCCAATTTTTTTTCAATGTGACGAAAACCCTAACCCACTCAATGCCAAATAGACTCCAGGCAGTAGAAAAAAACTAAGGGCTATCATACAAAATATTAAAAATATGTAATATTTAGCGTTTAAACCAATAATTATTATTTATTTTTAGTGTACAAGTTTTTTTTTTGGCCAAGTGAAATTAACCCTTTTTTGTATTTGTTTTTTTATTTCCCTAAACAGATTTAAATCTGAATTAATTTTCTTTCCATATTGTAGCCCGGATCTCAAGCTTTAATTTAAGGTATAATACATATATATTTAGTTCGTATTTTCTTGGCGTTTCACAATTTATTTCAAATACAACTTTTTTTGCTGACTGTACATACGTTTTTTTTTTATTTCGTAGAATTACCTTCTAAATTTCTTAATAGAAAAACAAATTTAACAAGTATATACGGCCGTAAGTTCGGCCAGGCCGAATCTTATGTACCCTCCACCATGGATTGCGTAGAAACTTCTACGAAAGACTGTCATCCACATCGAATTACTTGGGTTGTAGTATCTTAAATCGTGTTCTAAATTGTGAGTTAGTCCATATGTGGTATATATTAGACAAAAAAGGTATGTGTAGGTAAGACTACAAATAATTACGAATCGATATGGAATTTTGTACGGTACGTAGGGAGCCAGAATTGAAATATGGGGGTCGCTTATATGGGGGCTATATGCAATTATGAAGTTGATATGGACCAATTTTTGTGTGATTGGGACCGATTTATCTGAGGGCTATATGTAACTATAGACCGATATGGACCTAGTTAGGCATAGCTGTTAACGGCCATATACTAGCACAATGTACCAAATTTCAACTGACTCGGGTGAAAATTGGCACCTCCAAGAGGCTCCAAAACCAAATCTCGGGATCGGTTTATATGGGGCTATATATGATTATGGACTGATATGGACCACTTTTGGCATGGTTGTTAAATATCATATACTACCACCACGTACCAAATTTCAACCAGATCGGATGAATTTTGCTTCTCCAAAAGGCACCGAAAGTCAAATCTGGGGATCGGTTTATACGGGGGTTATATATAATTATGAACCGATGTGGACAAATTTTTGCGTGGTTGTTAAAGACCATATACCAACACCATGTACCACATTTCAGCCGGATCGGAAGAAATTTGCTTCTCTTAGAGGCTCCGCAAGCCAAATCGGGGGATCGGTTTATATGGGGGCTATATAAATTTATGGACCGATGTGGACCAATTTTTGCATGGTTGTTAGAGACCATATACTAACACCATGTACCAAATTTCAGCCGGATCGGATGAAATTTGCTTCTCTTAGAGGGTCTGCAAGCCAAATTCATATGGGGGCTATACGTAAAAGTGGACCGATATGGCCCATTTGCAATACCATCCGATCAATAACAACTACTTGTACCAAGTCGATAGCTTGTTTCGTTCGGAAGTTAGCGTGATTTCAACAGACGGACGGATGGACGGACATGCTCAGATCGACTCCGAATTTCACCACGACCCAGAATATATATACTTTATGGGGTCTCCTATGGTGGAGGGTATAAAAATATGTACAGGGTTTTCCAACGAGAGATGTTATTTTAAATAATCTAGTATTTCGTTAAGTCACTTTCGAAGTTTATATTCTTTGTCTTAAAGATTTATTGTCTTAATGAAAATGTTTCGTTGTCTCGATGAAAAACTTTCGTTGGTGCAATTTTAATGAACTTTCCTTTGGGTGCACAATATTCTAAAAAGACAACGATACACGCTTCAACCATGCACTAACAGCATAAGTGTAGTAAGGCCTCTGGGGGGAGGGCATAGCCCCCTCCAGAAAAAAATTAGCCACCCCCTAGAATGTGAAAACCTATATATGATTTTCCATTATATATTGTTACTGTAGTGTAGATAGGGGGGCTATAGCCCCCGTGGCTAAAAGTGTCTAGATACGGCAATGACTAACAGTATTAAAATTCATTGCAAAACTTTGAAAATTCGATCGAAAAATCATCTTTATTGATATGGGACATTTCCACCTCGGGAAGAGAGTTAACAATATGCAGAAAAGAGTCAACAATATGCACTGAAAAAATATTGCAGTGAGGACAATGTTCATGTTCTTAAAACACGAATGCGAATTTTGCTTAGCGTAGAAGACGCATTTCTTTGCCACCATATTTTTCCTTGTCCAAAATTCGATACAATTTTCAATATAGTCGTTTTGTCCTTATAGTTACGTGATACGACTTAAATATAGGTATCTTTACATGAAAGAAAATTTTGTTCAACTTTGTTTTAAATCGGATACAAACTGCAGTGTCTAGAAGTCCATGAAATCAAATCGGTTTATATGGGGACTATGACAAAACCTAGATCGACATAGCCCATTTGACCTGCGTGCTGACGAATCTGTGCCAAATTTTAAGACGATAGCACCAATATTGAAGGCTGTAGCGTGATTACAATATCCTAACGGACACGGTGATATCGTCTTAAAATTTCTTTCTGATCAAGAATATAATATAACTTATATATTCGGAAAGCGATATTTCGATGTGTTATAAACAGAATGATAAACTTATGTTACACCTCCATCACCAAATTTCTTTAAAATAATGAAACTTTAATTAATTGAAAGTTTCTAAACTAATGTTTCAGTTAAAAAAAAAAAGTTTCTTTAAATCAGCACTCAAAACTATCCTCTATAAATATAACTAAGAACTAAATAAACCTCGTGGAAGTGAGAAAGATGTGAGGGTAGATGCAATTAGCAAGAAAAAATATATATATTTTTTTGAGTTTGTCTTTATGAAAATATTTTTACATCCTGTAACAGAATCAACACAAATTATCACAAAAATTATATACTTTTCTTCCAAATGGGTAACGATTTATATTTGTCTAAAATTTCGTTTGGGAGGAAAGAATTATTGTGTAGATATAAACTGTGGACCTATAATATAGAATGATGTCGACATATTTTTGAAAGAATTGACTTTGGGGCGGTTGAAGTTGATATTATTTTTCGCCACATGCGCCTATAAGAAATTATGTTGAAAGAATTTCACACTGTCGATAAATGTCTTGTTCAAGAACAGTGTACATTTTCACTCGGTGAAAATTACTATAAATTTGGGCTTATTTGTCCCTATAGGACAAATAGACACTTCATTGGACTAAACGTGTATTTCCTAGAAGAGTAAAAAATTAAACTTTGTGGCTGACACAATCAAATAAATGTTTAATTAACTCAGCTTTATTTTGACTGATGCGATCATGAGACACAAATGCAATTATTTGTTGGAAAGTGTGATTAATACATTTCCTCTGTATGACAACCTTATAAATATATTTCTGTATCGTTTATATACTATAGTTTTTAGTGTCTGAAATGGAACAACAATTAACACAGAAATATTCTCTCAGTTAAAACAAATAAAAAAAAATGTGAAGAACTATCGGGTGATAAGAACGTTTATTATTCAATGGGTGGAGAACAAATGAACTACATAAACATTATTACATAATAAACTTTTATTATACCAACTACCATAGAATGGTGTTGGGGGTATAATAAGTTTGTCATTCCGTTTGTAACACATCGACACAATATCGATTTCCGACTATGCAAAGTACTCGTATATACAGTGAAACCTCTCAAACTCGGACACTCTGAAAATAGAATATTGCTATATTAACATATTAAACTTAACCTCTCATAACCCAAATGTGGAAAAATTTAGACGACCGTGAGTGTTCTCCATTTAGAGGTTTCACTGTATATATATATTCTAGGTCAGGGGGAAATTCTAAGACGAAACAAGTATATATGGTCGTATGTTCGGCCAGGCCGAATCTTATGTACCCTCCACCATGGATTGCGTAGAAACTTCTACGAAAGACTGTCATCCACAATCGAATCGTTATTCCATGCGTGGTATATATTAGACAAAAAAGTTATGTGTAGGTAAGTCTACAAATAATTACGAATCGATATGGACTTTTGCACGGTACGTAGGGAGCCAGAATTGAAATATGGGGGTCGCTTATATGGGGGCTATATGCAATTATGAAGTTGATATGGACCAATTTTTGTGTGACTGGGACCGATTTATCTGAGGGCTATATATAACTATAGACCGATATGGATATAGTTAGGGATGGTTGTTAACGGCCATATACTAGCACAATGTACAAAATTTCAACTGACTGATGAAATTTGCCCTTCCAAGAGGCTCCAAAACCAAATCTCTGGATCGGTTTATATGGGGGCTATATATGATTATGGACTGATATGGACTACTTTTGGCATGGTCGTTAAATATCATATACTACCACCACGTACCAAATTTTGACCAGATCGGATGAATTTTGCTTCTCCAAAAGGCACCAGAGGTCAAATCTGGGGATCGGTTTATATGGGGCCTATATATAATTATTGAGCGATTTCGACCAATTTTTGCATGGGTGTTTGATGCCATATAGTAACACCACGTACCAAGTTTCAACTGAATCAGATAAATTTTTGTCCTCCAAGAGGCTCCGGAGGTCAAATCTGGTGACTGGTTTATATGGGGGCTATATATAATTATGGACCGATGTGGACCAATTTTTGCATGGTCATTAGAGACCATATACTAACACCTTGTACCAAATTTCAGCCGGATCGGATGAAATTTGCTTCTCTTAGAGGCTCCGCTAGCCAAATCGGGGGGTCGGGGCTATATATAATTATGGACCGATGTGGACCAATTTTTGCATGGTTGTTAGAGACCATATACTAACACCATGTACCAAATTTCAGCCGGATCGGATGAAATTTGCTTCTCTTAGAGGCCTCGCAAGCCAAATTTGGGGGTCCGTTTATATGGGGGCTATACGTAAAAGTGGACCGATATGGTCCATTTGCAATACCATCCGACCTACATCAATAACAACTACATGTGCCAAGTTTCAAGTCGATAGCTTGTGTCGCTCGGAAGTTAGCGTGATTTCAACAGACTATATATAATTATGGACCGATGTGGACCAATTTTTGCATGGTTGTTAGAGACCACATACTAACACCATGTACCAAATTTCAACCTGATCGGATGAAATTGGCTTCTCTTAGAGGCTCCGCAAACCAAATCGGGGGATCGGTTTATATGGGGGCTATATGTAATTATGGACCGATTTGGACCAATTTTTGCATGGTTGTTAGAGACCATATACTAACACCATGTACCAAATTTCAGCCGGATCGGATGAAATTTGCTTCTCTTAGAGGCCTCGCAAGCCAAATTTGGGGATCCGTTTATATGGGGGCTATACGTAAAAGTGGACCGATATGGTCCATTTGCAATACCATCCGACCTACTTCAATAACAACTACTTGTGCCAAGTTTCAAGTCGATAGCTTGTTTCGCTCGGAAGTTAGCGTGATTTCAACAGACGGACGGACGGACATGCTCAGATCGACTCAGAATTTCACCACGACCCAGAATATATATACTTTATGGGGTCTTAGAGCAATATTTCGATGTGTTACAAACGGAATGACAAAGTTAATATACCCCCATCGTATGGTGGAGGTTATAAAAACCACGTCCGTCTGTCTATCTGTTTTAATCACGCTACAGCTTTCAATAATGGCGCTATCGTCCTGCAACTTGCCTTTTTTTTTTTGTTTGCAGGCAGGTCAAGTTCGAAGATGGGCTATATTGGTGCAGGTTTTGATATAGCCCCCATATAAATCAACCCACCGATTTGGGGTCTTGGGCTTTTAGGACAACAATTAGGAGTTTCGAAAATGGGGTGTATCAGTACATGTTTTGGTATAGCCCCAATATAAACCGATCTCCCCATTTTACTTCTTGACACCGTAGTTTTCTAGAAACCGTAGTTTTTATCCAAGGTGGCTAAAATTTGAAATCTAGAGTTTTTTGGGACCATAAAAAGGTTTTCCGAATATATTGTGTATCGGTACAGATTGTGATATATCCTCTTATAGACCTGCCCTCCGATTTGGAGTATAGATTCTGTAGGGTTTTCAGAACCACAATTAAATTTTCTTAATTTGGTGTGTATCGGTGCATGTTTTTGGCATAGCGCCCATTTAACTCTTTCGGCATATATAATCATAGTTTTCATCCGATTTCCCCGAAATTGTAACGGAGTTAATTTTTGTCGGTCCATTTGGTAAGGCGATTTCACTTCTTGAAGCGCACTGATCATAAAAATTGCTTGAAACCGAAAGTAAAATTCCCATATTTTACAATGAAAGAAGAATTTTCTTTTCTGGATAAGCAAAGTTTTCTCTTGACGCTAACAAATTTTCTTTCAAAGCAAATCAAACATTTTGTTGTTTTTGATTTCAGCATAAAACCATGCATTGACTAAACTACAAGTGTAGCTTAACAACAGTGAAAAAGGGGGGGGGGGGGGTGGTTCTTACAAAAAACAAGAGAAATTTCTTAGCACATCCAATAATTACACAAGTGAACAAAATTGAACTTTTTTGTGTTGATTTGAAATTTATAGCAAATTTTTTACTAATTTGAGGTCGCAGAATCCAAATTTGCACTTGGTTTTGTTTCTATCAGCTCGACTTTTCGGCACTTCCGATACATGTATTGGAAAAACTTAAAAACGATTCACCATATTAAATTAAAACAAGTATATTCGGTCGTAAGTTCGGCCAGACCGAATCTTATGTACCCTCCTCCATGGATTGCGTAGAAACTTCTACTAAAGGCTGTCATCCACAATCGGATTACTTGGGTTGCGGTAACACCGTCTTCTAAATTGTAAGTTAGTCCATACGGGGTATATATTAAACAAAAAAAAGACCAATTAAATACGTATATAATTCAGTTTGACAAATTTTTCTATAGAAATCAAATTTTGACAAAATTTTCTATAGTAATAAAATGTTGACCAAATTTTCTATAAAAATAACATTTGTTTTTGGCGATATGGACCAATTTTTGTGTGATTGGCGATCGGCTATATATAACTATAGACCGATGTGGACCAATTTTTGCATGGCTCTTAGCGGCTATATACCAGCGCAATGTACCGAATGGGATGAATTTTGCTCCTCCAACAGGTTCCGGAGCTCAAATCTGGGAATCGGTTTATATGGGGGCAACATATAATTATGGACCGATATGGACCAATTCTTGCATGGTTGTTAGAGACCATATACTAACACGACGTACCAAATTTCGATCGATATGGATCGATATGGCCCATTCGCAATACCATCCGACCTACATCAATAACAGTTACTTGTGCCAAGTTTCAAGTCGATAGCTGGTTTCGTTCGGAAGTTAGCGTGATTTCAACAAACGGACGGACGGACATGCTTAGATCGACTCTGATTTACACTCATATGATCACAGTGGCCAATCTTTTACTCCGATTTAATTGAAATTTTGCACAGGGAGTCGAATTAGCATTGTAGCTATGCGTGCCAAATTTGGTTGAAATCGGTTCAGATTTAGATATATCTCCCATATATAGCTTTCGCCCGATTTACACTCATATGACCACAGAGGCCAATTTTTTACTCCGATTTAGTTGAAATTTTGCACAGGGAGTATAATTAGCATTGTAGCTGTGCGTGCCAAATTTGGTTGGAATCGGTTCAGATTTAGATATAGCTCCCATATATATATTTTTTTCGATTTCCACAAAAATGGTCAAAATACCAACATTTTCCTTGTAAAATCGCCACTGCTTCGTCGAAAAGTCGCAAAAATGACTCTAATTTTCCTAAACTTCTAATACATATATATCGAGAGATAAATCATAAATAAACTTTTGCGAAGTTTCCTTAAAATTGCTTCAGATTTAAATGTTTCCCATATTTTTTTATACCCTGCGCCACACTATGGAACAGGGTATTATAAGTTAGTGCATATTTTTTACTTAGGGCGTTTTCGTTTCGCAAAAAATATGTTGCCTTGGTGTTACACTACATTTCCCCTCATTGAATTTTCGACCAAATTTTCGACCAAATCATTTCAAAGTTATTGTTAATTCATAATAATGTGAGGGATGCAGGATCCAAAATCTATGACAGTATCATTTATATTTAGCAATCAACTTCGTTGCATCTTTTTTCCCAATCGAAATCGCCATAACATTGTGTTCCACCCTAATGCATTAGCCGACTTAAATTTTAAGTCAATAGATTTTGTAGAAGTCTATCAAATTCTGTCCAGATCGAGTGATATTTAAATGTATGTATTTGGGACAAACCTTTATATATAGACCCCAACACATTTGACGGATGTGATATGGTATCGAAAACTTAGATACCATATAGTCGGCCCCGCCCGACTTTAGACTTTCCTTACTTGTTATACCCTCCACCATAGGATGGGGGGTATATTAACTTTGTCATTCCGTTTGTAACACATCGAAATATTGCTCTAAGACCCCATAAAGTATATATATTCTGGGTCGTGGAGAAATTCTGAGTCGATCTGAGCATGTCCGTCCGTCCGTCCGTCTGTTGAAATCACGCTAACTTCCGAACGAAACAAGCTATCGACTTGAAACTTGGCACAAGTAGTTGTTATTGATGTAGGTCGGATGGTATTGCAAATGGGCCATATCGGTCCACTTTTACGTATAGCCCCCATATAAACGGACCCCCAAATTTGGCTTGCGAGGCCTCTAAGAGAGGCAAATTTCATCCGATCCGGCTGAAATTTGGTACATGGTGTAAGTATATAGTCTCTAACAACCATGCAAAAATTGGTCCACATCGGTCCATAATTATATATAGCCCCCATATAAACCGATCCCCCGATATGGCTTGCACAGCCTCTAAGAGAAACAATTTTCATCCGATCCGGCTGAAATTTAGTACATGGTGTTAGTATATAGTCTCTAACAACCATGCAAAAATTGGTCCACATCGGTCCATAATTATATATAGCCACCATATAAACCATTCCCCCGATTTGGCTCGCAAAGCCTCTAAGAGAAGCAAATTTCATCCGATCCGGCTGAAATTTGGTACATGGTGTTAGTATATGGTCTTTAGCAACCAAGCAAAAATTGGTCAATATCACTCCATAATTATATATAGCCCTCATATAAACCGATAACCAGATTTGACCTCCGGAGCCTCTTGGAAGACCAAAATTTATCTGATTCAGTTGAAATTTGGTACGTGATGTTAATATATGGCCTCAAACACCCATGCACAAATTGGTCGATATCGGTCCATAATTATATATAGACCCCATATAAACCGATCCCCAGATTTGACCTCCGGAGCACCTTGAAGGATCAAAATTCTTCCCATTCGTTTGAAATTTGGTACGTGATGTTAGTATAGGGTATCCAACAACCATGCAGGAATTGGTTCCTATCAGTCCATAATAATATATAGCTCCCATATAAACCGATCCCCAGATTTGACCTCCGGTGCCTTTTGGAGAAGCAAAATTCATCCGATCTGGTTGAAATTTGGTACGTGGTGGTAGTATATGATATTTAACAACCATGTGAGTTGAAATTTGTGGATGACAGTCTTTCGTAGAAGTTTCTACGCAATCCATGGTGGAGGGTACATAAGATTCGGCCTGGCCGAACTTACGGCCGTATATACTTGTTTTAATTTAATATGGTGTACCGTTTTCAAGTTATTCGAATATATGTAGCGGAAGTGCCTTAATTTTGAACATAACGGTATATCTCGAAAAGTCGAGCCGATAGAAACTAGAGGTCTGCACAATTCCATTTGTAAATGAAGAGTACACGTGTACTTGCTACATGAGTACATCTATTTGAGAGAATCGCAAAACAATTGGTACACATTTTGATGAACATCAAAAGCCACGAGTAACTTCTTGTTGCTACTCTGATGTCTTCACTACCAACAAACACATATTCCTCTTTCTCTCTTATTGAAGTGTACTCAGAGTGATCACGTCGAGTATGTTGCGAGAACAAAACTTCATAGAGTACTCCATGTACCACGTGCAGTTTCAGAAATACAAAAAACAGTTACTCTCCATAATATATGTTTTGGTTTGTTATAAAGAACGGCAAACGTTCAGGTAAGTGTGTGACATACATAAATATATGAAATATGTGACATAAATACATATCTATGATTAATAATAATAGAAAGTTTTGCTTCGCACATAACTGAGAAATACTTGTGGTACCACATGAAGTGAAGAGAATCCATGTTGTACTTTTTCTCAAGTATTTGCTTTTTTATTGTTCCTTTTTTTCGGAACACATATTTTTCGGATAAGTACTTGGTGGTATTTGACAAGCAAGTGTTCTCTTCACTTCACTACTTGCGCTCTGAGAGAAAGACAGTGTATGTACTATATCCGACAGCGAATTGCATACATGTAGTGAAAAGTTATTCGTTGCAGACCTCTAATAGAAACTAAGTGCAGATTTGGATTCAGCATCCCAAATAAGCTTAGAAACAAAAATCAGTTCTTAATCAACAGAACCATTGTTCCCTTGTGTTATTGGAGTGCAAATATGTTATTTTATATGTTATTTTATCCTTTTTTTATAAAAAATAAATATAATAATAGAAATATATTTAAATTCAATTCGCATTAGAAAATCAATTCGAATCAATAATTATTTGTATATAAACAAGTTCTACACGACTGTTCATACAAAATATGTGTCATTCGTACTATTGGGCATTCGTAGAACAGAATCAGTTTATTTTTTAATTGTTGTCAATTTCAATAATATTTTTAATTGAAAATAATTTGGTGATAGTTTTTTTCTGTGTATGTTACTTCAAAGCCATCATATTGTGGTGGTTATAAACGACTATAAAAATACGTGTTTGTTCCCCAATCACTGTTTCCCACATTAAATAACATTTTACGAATGTTTGGCAATCCGGCCGTAAGAAAACAAAATTATCAAACCAACACATTTCAGAATCAGTCATCTTCAGAGCGACACTCCGGTTGCATCAAAGCGGGAAACTGAAACACCCATCCCATCGCGAGAAAGAAAACTAGAATTGATAACAACACCACACAAACAATCGATATCAGCAACGTGCTTCACTCCAAAAACAAAAATGTACCAGAAACGCCAACAACAATGAGCCTACTATGTTGGCCTGTTGTTTATAAAAAAAACTACATTGCAAAGCACTTATCAGCCAGATATATAAAATAAAATCAAACAAAATATTTTTGCGAAAATAAAAACAAAATTCAAATGAAAGAAAGCATAAACAGCTGGCTGTTAGAACATTTGGAAAACTCTCTCCCTCTCACAGAGAAATATTCAAAAGATACAACCAAAAACAGCCACCCTTCACTCTTTATTTGCTCACTCACTAATATTCTAACAAAACCAGGGCAAAAATAATCCAAGAAGTGCAAATAATGCAATAATTGAATTTGATTAAAATTGAAAAGAAAAAACTAATTGGGCATAAGTGAAAAATGACGACGTGGTGAACAAATACGATATAAACCCTAAGTGAATCAACCAAACATATGAACGAATGAAAAATGTGTCACGTGTTATGCATTGATTTGTAAATGGACCGGCCGGTTCCCTTTTGTTTACGTTCATTGACTGAAACTTGTTTTCGTTTCTTATCACATTTGTGTGTATTATGTTACTCTATGTTGCATTATGGATTTGTTGTTGCGCATAGTGATGAGTGAGAGAAGCCAGTGATGCCAAACGTTTTAGTTTGAAAAGAAATTTTTGTTGTCAGATTCAGAGAGGAGGAAATACAAGAGGACGAAAAGCAGCTTTTGGTATCACCGGCGTTGCGGTCAAAGCTCTGCTTTGATAAATTAGTTATAGTAGCAGCGGCAGTTATAATTTCAAATTGTATGCCAAAAATTATTAAAATGGAAACATTTAAAAAATTAACATTTGTTATTCCAAAGTAGGTTCTAAATCATATTTTCCTTTAGTTTCGTAAAGCCGACAGAGAACCGAACTGGATGACGCCGACGCAAACTGTATGATATTTGAGAGATGCGCCAAAAAACTGCATGATATTAGATAAATTTTCCTCATGACTGCCACCTACCGACGCAGTTTCGCTTCACAGTTTCGTTCTCTTGTGTTCTCATTCTCTCTGTCAGATTTGTGAGCTCGGTTTATCGGTTTATATGGGGGCTATATATAATTATGTACCGATGTGAACCAATTTCTGCATAGAGTTTAGAGAACATATACTTACACCATGTACCAAATTTCAACTGAATCAGATGAATTTTGGTCTTCCAAGAGGCTCCGGAGGTCAAATCTGGTGATCGGTTTATATGGGGGCTATATATAATTATGGACCGATGTGGAACATTTTTTGCATGGTCACTAGAGGCCATATACTAACACCATTTACCGAATTTCAGCCGGATCGGATGTAATTTGCTTCTCCTAGAGGCTCCGCAAGCCAAATGGGGGGATCGGTTTATATGGGGGCTATATATAATTATGGAACGATGTAGACCAATTTTTGCATGGTTGTTAGAGACCATATACTAACACCATGTACCAAATTTCAACCGGATCGGATGAAATTTGCTTCTCTTAGAGGCTCCGCAAACCAAATCGGGGGATCTGTTTATATGGGGGCTATTATATAATTATGGAACGATGTAGACCAATTTTTGCATGGTTGTTAGAGACCATATACTAACACCCTGTACCAAATTTCAGCCGGATCGGTTGAAATTTGCTTCTCTTAGAGCAATCGCAAGCCAAATTTGGGGGTCCGTTTATATGGGGGCTATATGTAAAAGTGGAGCGATATGGCCCATTTGCAATACCATCCGACCTACATCAATAACAACTACTTGTGCCAAGTTTCAAGTCGATAGATTGTTTCGTTCGGAAGTTAGCGTGATTTCAACAGACGGACGGATATGCTCAGTTCGACTCAGAATTTCACCACGACCCAGGATATATATACTTTATGTGGTCTTAGAGCAATATTTCGATGTGTTACAAACGGAATGACAAAGTTAATATACCCCCCATCCTATGGTGGAGGGTATAAAAAAAAATCTTCCAAAGAAATATTTTATGAAACGGAATATTTTGCAAAATCTACCAAGACACCTACAAATCTACAATTGGCAGAATTCTACAAATTATATAATCATTGAAATGTGTTTTTAAAATCGCAAAAATTCAAATTCGTACCTTTATACTCTTTATCACACAATCCATTTTGTTCCAATTATGAAGATAAGAAGTAAATTCATGATTGAAGTTGTTTATTTACAATGGACCCCTTTTGAAAAAGTCCCCAGTATCATACTGGGGATTTTTTTCATTGTTGTGGGCTTATATCATTGCATACTCAAAATGAGTCTTTATTTCTAAAAGCCATGTTAGTGTGTAAATATAACTAACCATAGCGATATGCGAACACATTTTAGGCGAATTTCTTATTGGAAGACCAAAATCCGCGACGGAATACCGTGACGGCTGGTGGCGTGTCGCCAAATTAAAATCTATTCTAATTCCTTGGCGGAAAATGGTGTAGTGTTGCCAACACTTATTACATTTTTGAACTCACAACCAGAGAATGAAGCCGACCAATTTTTGTCGGCGGCGCCTGACACTAAATTTTTGCTCCTGCAGCGGAGGCTTGATGGCTAAGCCGATATAAATTTGTCTATTCGGCGGTGGATAATTATCCATTTGAAAATCAATTTGAAGTTATACGAACAGAGAATGAAGCCAACCCATTTTTATCGGTGGCGGCTTGACGGCTAAGTGTGTAAATATAACCATAGCGATAGGCGGTAGGCGAAACATTTTTGCCGCAACGGCAAATACAATAAGCTTGACGGCGAATAATTCCCTTTTTCACGTTTCCTAGCGTTTTTGTTGTCAATACAGCACGCTTTGACAATATTAAACAATGAAGTTGAATAAAAACATACAATGGCTTGTTATTTGTTGAGTTATTTCAAGAAAAAATAATCTACACGTGTCCAGGCAACAGCAATTCCTAGTGGTGAGTTAAAAAAAATTGATAAGCGATGGCAACACTATACCAGTTTTCGCCAAGGAGTTAGAATAAGTTTTAATTTAGCGACACGCCGCTAGCCGTCACGGTATTCCGTCGCGGATTTTGGGCTTCCCATAAGAAATACACGTAAATAAGTGTTCGCCTACCGCCTATCGCTATGGTTGTATTTACACACTAAGGCGATATAAAATTGTCTATTCGGAGGAGCACAATTATCCATTATAAAATCTTAGCCGATTGATTTTATAATGGATAATTGTGCTCGGGCGGCGCGACTCGGCGACTTCATTATCTGTGTACGAATGGTAATGAGATTAGTTGTACAACCAATCGTAAAATAAAATTTACATGTCGTTAAATTTTTTGAGCTAAATTTTTGCAAAATTATTTTAGCAACTTGATACTTATTGATTGTGGGTGGAAGGTTCCAAATTTTGACGCAAAATATGATATTTATTCGTTGGCTTCATTCTCTTTATCACTATGGACTAAGTGATCCTGAAACTAAATCGGGCTGCCATTTTAACCTAACAAGATATAACAATATTGAAATATCATGCAATATTGACATCAAAAACACTTGAAAGTAGAAAAAAGAACATTTCTGCCGACAAGCTTATTGTATTTGTCGTCGCGGAAAAGATGTTTCGAACTTGTGTTCAACGGAATTTTCTTTTCAGTAAAGATACCCATTTTAAATTCGAATCAACTAACTCTGAGATTAAGGACATATCAACTTTAGTAAAATGTTCTATGATACGCTAAAATGACATGAAATCTTCGCGCTTACCACAAAATATGTTATTAGTTACTGTTTTTCTATACGAATTATACTTTAAACCGGATATAATTAGTTGCTATTTTCAATACCATTATTATTATTTAAAGCTTTTCTCTAGGTGTATAGAATTGTAGAAATCGGTTAGTTCATCGCTGGCTTATTGCGATTATGGGATAGACTTTTCGTCTTATAATTTGACTTTTTTCAATATATTCCACAATGTATTTTTCCACAGAGGCCAGCAAAGAATTTTTTGTTTTTGATTGTGCAATCAAACATATGCACAATAGTCGATGACTCAAGCCAAATACAAACTACCACGCAACACAACCAATCCGGATAATTACAACTAACGATGGCAGATTGCACAAGCACCAGCCATGTCTCAATCAAAACAATTACACCAGACCATGGGTGCTATAGTCGGCTACAGGAACTGCGAGAATTTTATCGATATGAGTATGGACATGAACCACAATTTTATGTTAGAGTACCGGGAAGGTAAGTTGTGTATTATATATATATATTTATATAATTCTCAACGCCCTGTTAATTGAAAACTATGTGTAAAAGTAAAATTTACAGTTAACGAAAACTACTACAAATAGCAGGAAAATCTGCTAAAGGGGAAAAATACAGTCGAATAAGTTTGTCATTCCATTTCTAACACATTGAAATATCAATTTCCGAGTAGAGGTGTGCGCGTGACACACGTGAATCCCGTGAATCGTGAACGAAATCTGAAGCTACTCTCGTGCGTGAATTGGACTGAAACAAATGTATCGTGCGTGACAAATAAAATCGGTTCGTGAATATGCGTGCATAAAATTTCTGCAAAATCACGCTCACGAAAAAAATCAAGATTTAATTCTTACTCGCATGTTAACTGAAATTAATTTAGCTGTCGAACTACATTCTACGAGTATTCATGAATTTTGTTACCTTTGCTCATTCCCGGCTGGAAAATATCGTGAGTCTCGTGAATTTATCGTGAGTTACGTGAATTGTCGTGAATCGTGAGTGAACGTGAGTCCTTAAAAGTAGTTCGTACGTGAGTGTGCGTGAGTACTGGTTTTCATTTCGTGAATGTGCGTGAGTGGCTATCCCACGTACCGTGCGTTAGTGTGCGTGAATAAACATTTTGCTTCGTGAATGTGCGTAAGTGTGAGTGAAATATCACTCACGCGCACACCTCTATTTCCGAGTATTAAAAACATATATTCTCAATAAAGGAGAAATTTTATTACCTGTGTTCAAAATAATTCTTAAAGGAATATTTACGGGAAAAGTAGGTATAAAGTAAAATTTAACTTTATAAGGCTTCAGGTAAGGTAACGCTTCAGCATGATACCACGATGGACATGGTTAAATCGTCTTAGAATTTCTCCCTGATCAAGAATATTTATAGTTTACATAGTCGAAAATCGATATTTCGAAGAGTTACAAAACTTATTTTACCCCACATTACCATTCATTATTCCTAACACACTGCAAAAAATATTTACGTGATATTAAAGATTGCGCAAACCCAAATTTTAGGATGCGCAGTTTACAAAATATTAAGGACAAATTTCTTAAACATAATGAAATTTTAATTAAAATAAAGTTTACGGTCTTTGCTCCAAAATTTTTTTTCATTAAATCTAGGACACAAATATTGGAAATTTGCGTCCCTCCGTTAAAGTCGCATGTCTTATAAGAAATGACAAATTTTTGTAAAGTAAAGAAACACATTTTTGATTTAAAGAAATCGTCCTTAAATTAACTGAAATCTTAAAGCTTTAGATTTAAGATATAATAGCTTCAAATATAGACCAAGCCTTATTTTGAGGATTTATCATCTTTTATTTAAAGTTTTTTAGAATTAAGAAAACATTTTGTACTTTGAAGAATACGTTATAATTTGGATTTTTTAACTGGCATTTGTTTTTACTTTATTAATATACCGCGAAAAGAATATAAAAATTCGATAAATGAGATCTGTATGCCAATTTTAATTTTTTTGATCCTAGATTTAAAGCCAGATAGGTCCCCAAAACAGGTCTTTATTTAAAAGAAGTGGCATCTTTGGCTCGGAATCAATACCAAAATCCTTAATGGAGGGTCAAAATCTTTGGATCCAAGTAAACTTTTTTTTGAGTACAGCTGTTACATTCGTTTTGTTTTGTTATTGTTGGTTTATTCTTCAATCATTATTGTTGTTTTTGATTTCAGCTTAAAACCATGTATTGACTAAACTACAAGTGTAGCTTTACCAACAGAGGAAACTAATACTTGTCAAATTTATTTGGGCAAATCCCTATAGACTGCAAGATGGTTGGATGGCACAAGTTTCGGAATTACCACATTCCTCATCAGCATTCTCTACTTGCAGCAAAACTATCAACCAATTATCGCAATAAATTCAAAGTGAACCACACTTGAACCTTCCCAAAAACAGGTTTACGATAGCCGGCTTATGCCGAAATAAATTCGTACAAACATATCTATTTTCCTTTGCCACTGTCAAATCATCGATTTGAGTGCAGTTGGCTGGGTTTATTTTAAGCGTGCTTCCGAAACAACAAAAACAACAATAATGAGTGCAGCTGTTACCTTTTCAACATCTACTGAATGTAGAATGGATAGTACACTGAAAAAAACATGACCGGTTCTAAGGATTTTGTCTTTACACTAATGATGTTGGTATTGATTCCGACCCAAAGAAGTGGAGATTTTATGTAGGACACATTTTAGACACAATTCTCTTTTAAATTTGAGATTTGCGTACATGATTGTGGGAAACAAATTGTCCTATGTGCTATGAGTCCAATCCAGTAAAACGTATTAACCACAACTTAAATTTCCAAATTCAGACTGGACTTTACGTAAAAAATATGCTATGTTTCAAGTAAAAAAATTTTTTAAAATAAAGTATTCAAAAATGTGTAATAAAGATGATTTCATTAATGTTGAAGTATTTTTCTGAATTATTAAAGCCAAGATGGCCTTAGTCAAGTGAAATTTTCTTTCATGTTAGGATACCCCAGGAGCCACCATGGTGCAATGGTTAGCATGCCCGCCTTGCATACACAGGGTCGTGGGTTCGATTCCTGCTTCGACCGAACACCAAAAATTTTTTCAGTGGTGGATTATCCCACTCAAAAAAAAAGTTTACTTGGATCCAAAGATTTTGACCTTCCCTTAAGGATCTTGGTATTGATTCCGAGCCAAAGATGTAGCGTCTTTAAAATAAAGAAATTTTTTAGCGACCTATCTGGATTTAAATCTAGGACATAATAGAACATTGTACGCAGTCCATGGTTTAGGGGACATAAGGACGAGAATGCGGCTGTATATACACGGACGAAACACACTGTTTTTCATATATAAAACAAGTAAGTAAAGTCTAAAGTTGGGCGGGGCCGACTATATTATACCCTTCACCCTATGTAGGCCAAAATTTGTGTTACCATCTCAACTACTTCACATTTGCTGGAAGCTATATAAAGGATACAATTTTTTACTTCTACAAAATCTCTAGAATTAAAATTTAAATCGGCTAACGCTATCCAGTTAATTGGAGGAAACTTCCATTGAAAATGGGTCTAAAATGTATAACAGTCTACCATATTTCCGCAACTCTGGTGTACGTATATATGGGAGCTATATATAATCTGAACCGATTTTGACTAAATTTGACATGTAACGTATAGTTAGAATAATAATTCTGCTATCTAAGCGAAATTATATTTCATGTTAGCCTGATACCGAAACAGGCAATTGACGTCCAAATGCATTATATCTAATTATACAATTATTTTTCGAGCTTTATGGACAGATATAGATTAAAGAACATGGTTAATAGAGCCATTGAAAAGCGAAATTTCACGTAAATGGGAGTATAACTTCGGCCCCCCTGGTCATATGAGTGCAAATCGGGCGAAAGATATATATCGGAGCTATATCTAAATCTGAACCGATTTCAACCAAATTTGGCACAATTACCGATACTACTAAACGTACTCCTAGTGCGAAATTTGAAGGAAATCACAGTAAAACCCTAGATTTTGAGGCCATATAAGTCCAAATCGGACGAAACATATATATGGGAGCTATATCTAAATCTGAATCGATTTTGACCATATTTAGGACATACAATAGTATCGTTAAAAGTACCGCTTGTGCAAAATTTTAAGTAAGTCAGGGCAAAACTCTGGCTTTTGAGACCATATAAGTCCAAATCGGGCGAAATATATATATATATATATATATATATATATATATATATATATATATATATATATATATATATATATATATATATATATATATATATATATATATATATATATATATATATATATATATATATATATATATATATATATATATATATATATATATATATATATATATATATATATATATATATATATGTGTGTGTGTGTGTGTGTGTGTGTGTGAGAGAGCTATATCTAAATCTGAACCGATTTTAACAAAATTGGACACAGTTAAGGATACTATTAAACGTACCCCTTGTGCAAAAGCAAATCACGGCAAAACTCTGGCTTTTGTGGCCATATAAGTTCAAATCGGACTAAAGATATATATGGGAGCTATATCTAAATTTGAACCGATTTCAATCAAATTTACCAAGCATTGGTAGAATGTCAATTTTTCCCCCTGTTCACGAAGATCGGTAGTAAACTTTGGCCTCTGTGGTCATATGAGTTTAAATCGGACGAAAGATATATATGGGAGCTATATCTAAATCTGTACCGATTTGGCTGATATTTTGCAAGATTTTCGAGACTCATAAAATATTTGGATGTACGGTATTTCCAGAAAATCGGTTGATAAACACGCTAACTATGACAAAATCGGGGATAAATATATATGGCAGCTATATCTAAATCTGAACCGATTTTTTCCAAAATCAATAACGATTGTCTTTGAGGACGATCGGACTTAAATTGCGAGCTTTACTTTGTGCACAAAATTACATATAGACAGACGGACGGACAGACGGACATCGCTAAATCGACGCAGAATTTAATTCTAAGCAGATGGGTCTATGACCAATATGTCCTGGCGTTACATACAAATGCACAAACTTATTATACCCTGTACCACAGTAGGGTGAAGGGTATAAAAATAACATTTTTATAGTTGGAACTCAATATTTTAGCACATTATTTTTCAAAAAAAAGTTTACTTGGATCCAAAGATTTTGACCTTCCCTTAAGGATCTTGGTATTGATTCCGAGCCAACGATGTGGCTTCTTTAAAATAAAGAAATTTTTTAGCGACCTATCTGGCTTTAAATCTAATACCAATAAAATTAAAATTAGGATACAGATCTCATTTATCAATTTTGCATTCTCTTTTCGCTATTTATTAATAAAGGTACTCATGTACAAACAAATGACACTTTAACAAGTATATACAGCACTAAGTTCGTCCGGGCCGAATCTTAAATACCCAACACCATGAACCAAATATTAGGGTTTCCTTTGAAATTTCAGGAGGACTTGAGGACACTTCCCGAAGATAAATTTAAAGATTTCACCTATGAGGACAATATTAGATTCTGGATTTATAAGAACCATTTTTGTTTGAGTTTTAGAGGAATCATTAACATCTCTCGTAAGTGTGCAAGAAAGTGATGAAATAACGTCTTGATTTGAAATCTTAAATCTGTAGAAGTAAAATCTGGCAATTTTACATTGAGTTTCAAGCAATTTTCATGATCAGTGCGCCTTCTACACCCTCAAGAAGTGAAGTCGGTCTATATGGATGCATTACCAAATGGACCTATAAAAACTTAATCCGATACACGTTTTTGTGAACCTAAAATACCAGAATATTTACAATTTCAGGCAAATCAGATAAAAACTACGGTTTCTAGAAACCAAAGGAGTTAAATCGGGAGATCGTTCTTATGGGGGCTATACTAAAATATGGACCGATACTCACCGTTTTCGGCACACCTCTTTATCACCCGAAAATACCTCTAAATTTCCAATTTCAGGCAATTTGGGTAAAAACTTCGGATTCTAGAAGCCCAAGAAGTAAAATCGGGAAATCGGTCTATATGGGGGCTATACCAAAATATGGACCGATACTCACCATTTTCGGCACACCTCTTTATGGTCCTAAAATACCTCTAGATTTCCAATTTCAGACAAATTGGATAAAAACTACGGTTTCTATAAAGCCAAGACCCCAAATCGGGAGGTCGTTTTATATGGGGACTATATCAAAACCGGGACCGATATAGCCCATCTTCGAACTTGACCTGCCTGCATACAAAAGACGAGTTTGTGCAAAATTTCAGCACGATTGCTTCATTATTGAAGACTGTAGCGTGATTACAACAGACAGACAGACGGACAGACGGACATCGTTATATCGCTTTAGAATTTCTCCCTGATCAAGAATATATATACTTTATATAGTCGGAAATCGATATTTCGATGTGTTACAAACGGAATGACAAACTTATTATACCCCCATCACCATTCTATGGTGGTGGGTATAAAAATCCAAATTATAACGGATACTTCAAAGTACAAAATGTTTTCTTAATTAAAAAAAAACGTTAAACCAAAGACGCTAAATCCTCAAAATAAGTCTTAGCCTATATTAAGGACAATTTCTTTAAATCAAAAATATGCTTCTTTAATTTGAGGAAAGTTAGCCTTAGTTCAAGGACATGTTACTTTAACGGAGGGACGCAAATTTATAAAATTTGCGTCCTAAATTTAATGAAAAAAGTTTTTGAAATAAAGATTATAAACTTTATTTTAATTAAAATCTCATTTTTTTATAGAAATTTGTCCTCATTATTTTGTAAATTTCGCCTCCTAAAATTTAGGTTGCCTAATCTTTAATATCACGTAAATATTTTTTTCAGTGTAGCATAAATGTTCATAATTTAGTACAACATGTTTGGGACATATATGATAATATGTTAGAACATAGTATATTTGGGAAATTACATTTTCTTAAATATGATGTCTTTAGATGTAAACATATGTTAATTTAGAAATTTAGTATAAATATATAAAAGTTTAGAAAACTCCCACACATTCATGTATTTTCTCTATTCTCTCTCGCTCTCGTTTCTAAACATATATAAGTTTCCAAATTGATATATGTTTGTATGCAGAGAAAATGTAATGACCCATACATGTTATATTAGCTTATATGCTTGCACTTATAAATAATGTGCTACATATTTGAGTTCCAAACATATAATTCTTCGTCCCTGTACGCACAAAGAAAAAATACTTTCCTCTGGAACGAAATTTTCGACAAAAGAAATTGCCATTTGTTAAAAATTATTTTCTTTAAGAAAAAAATAAAGCCGAATTTATGGCAAGCGTTGTAACCATTATCTAGTTTTTATTTGCTTTAAAGAAGACTATTTGGTGTCAAAAGAAAATTCGTTCGTTTCTCAGAAAAGAAAACTCTTCTTTCAGAGTAAACCCAGAGATGGAATATGAGATAACTCCAAATATATTTCAGTTGTTGGACGGTGAACATGGAACATGTTTGTCGCAATCATTCTTTTTTTCGAAAATAGGTCTCTGTTTTCGGCAACCATGTATATGTTTACCGAGAAAACAACATTTTTGCTTCAAATGTTCAATGTTCACCATCCAAAAATAACATTTTGCTCTTGATACATGCTTGGGCTAGTCATAGCCCCTCTCTGCGTGTAGTATTAAGCTTTCTGGTCACTCAAAAGACATTGTTTTAACTTTGTGCATCACACAATTCCTGCAATACATAACTTGTTCTATCCCTGCAGGATTTGCTACATTCACTAAGATCTCTCGATTCTTCTTGATACACTATAACCTTTTTCATTTTTTCTTTACAGAGTTAATATTATAGGAGAACATGTGGATTACTGTGGCTACCCGGTACTTCCCATGGCTATAGACCAATGTATTCTGCTAGCGGTGGGCTATAAAGAAGAAAACACAACTCTGGAACTTCGAAATATCGAAAAAGAAAAATATGAAAATTTTATGACCGATTTAAATAAATTTGAGTATGTTTGCATATACATATATAGGTTCATAGGAAATCATAAAAACTCAAGATATTTCCTTCATTTAGGATAGTTGTTAATTCTGCTGGTGCTCCTGCCTGGTACAACTATTATCTTTGTGGAGTCAAGGGTATTTGTGAGACTCTCCAGGATACCCAGCCAATTTATGGTATGACCGTGGCACTTAGTGGTAATATACCTCCCGCTTCGGGCGTCTCCAGTTCAAGTGCCCTCGTGAGTAGTGCAGTTTTGGCTACCGCCTTCGTCCATCAAGTGGATTTGGAGCGTAAAAACTTGGCCTCTATATCAGCGGCATGCGAACGTTACATTGGAACTCAAGGGGGTGGCATGGATCAGGCCATCGCTTATCTAGCCAAAGAAGGATGTGCCCAATTTATAGAATTTCATCCGAGTCTTAAGGCCACACCATTACAATTACCTCAGGGAGCTTGTTTTGTGGTAGCCAATAGTTTGGCCGAAATGAATAAGGCAGCCACTTCAGATTTCAATGAACGTGTTGTCGAATGTCGTCTTGGAAGTTGTTTAATTGCCTTCAGAAAAAATCTGCAAAATTGGAAGGATATGCGAATCTTTGCAAAACTTCAGGATGCTATTGCATGTAATTTAGATCAAATGGAGAAATACGCTATGGAATTTATGCCAAAGGATATCTATACTCGCTCAGAGCTATGTGAAATTTTTGAATTGAGAAATGAAGAGTTCGAAAGAGAATTTCTAACTGAAAACACACAAACAATGGAAAGATTTAAACTAAGACAAAGGACTCTACATGTCATACAAGGTAAGATTATTTTGACCATCTTAATTTCTGACGCCAGTAAGATGGTCCTGGGAGAGTAGGACCCCATAACAGATATCAGAAGGAAATAACTACTTCACCGATGGATCGAAGATAGGTGAGAGGATGGGACTGGGTGTATATCTGGATGAACCAGACACCGAGATCCTATTCCAATTAAATCTCATCGAATGGAATTCTAGTGTATATCAGGCGCATTCAGTAAGACAGGAAAAGATTCCCCTAATGTCATACTGTAACAATTGCCTTTAGAAATTTTGGCCAAACAGTCAGCTGAAACAACGGATGTATAGTTGCACACATTTCGGTCCTCAAAATAATGCCAGATGTAATGGCATACACTCTGGCGAAAACGCTTCTCGACAAAAAGTATGAACTTCTAATTTCCAACAGTACGGTGGGTGGGGAAGCAATTCTTGCCATTGTTCTCAATGACTTGTTCCACGGTGCGTTGTCTTGGTGGAACAACACTTTTTTCTTCTTCATATGGGACCGTTTTGCCGCGATTTCGACCTTCAAACGCTCCAATAACGCCATATAATAGTCACTGTTCTCAAGATAATCGATAAAAATTATTCCATGCGCATCCCAAACAACAGAGGCCATTACTTTGCCAGCGGACGTTTGAGTCTTTCCACGCTTCGGAGACGGTTCACCGGTCGCTGTCCACTCAGCCGACTGTCGATTGGACTCAGGAGTGTAGTGATGGAGCCATGTTTCATCCATTGTCACATATCGACGGAAAAAAAGATATCAAAGGAAGACATTCCTTTGATATCTTTAAGGCCTCTGCTCTCTCGATCAACTTCATTTTACGGTCATTCAAAATCATTTTGTGAATTTTTTGGATATTTTCGTCGGTAACCACCTCTTTCGGGCGTCCACTGCGTTCACCGTCCTCCGTGCTCATTTCACAACGCTTGAATTTTGCATACCAATCAATTATTGTTGATTTCCCTGGGGCAGAGTCCGGAAACTCATTATCAAGCCAAGTTTTTGCTTCCACCGTATTTTTTCGCTTCAGAAAACAGTATTTTATCAAAACACGAAATTCCTTTTTTCTGAAAAGACGCTCTATCTCACAAACTAATTGACTTACAGACGTCAAATTTTGACACGAATCATTTGAAGGTTGGTACTATATAAAAATAATATGCATTTAATACTAGCGACGCCATACCGGGGACTTATCAGCCAACCTGTTAATCACTGTAGGGGTTTTCTGGCTGAAATATTAGCAATAAAAGAGGTGAAAAGTGGGCGGAAAAGTAATGTTCCAACAAATGTTGGCATTAATAACATATATACTCAGACAGTCTTGGACTCTGTGTTCCTTAACTCGCCATATACTGCCGCAAATCTCTCAACGAGCAGTACAATAGTCGTCTAATATGAGTGTCTGGCCACACGAACATACCAGGGAACTACGAAGCGGATGATTTAGCAAGGCTAAGTCAATATAGGCAACGCGAGCCGAGGTGTATGTATGGGTACTGGAAACACATAAAGCGATGCGAACGTTTCATTATGCCACATCGCTTTATGTGTGTCCAGTACCGGTCGGAAGGGCCACGAAAATAGCTACTAGTGGGTCACCCAGATAAGAAAAGGACTGGAGAACTACTGAAGGGGAGTAGGACAAAATTTAAAAGGACCATGATGACCGGACACCTGGAATTGAGAGCACATCTGTGCCGAATAGGAACAGCAGAGGTTGCTGCATGCAGGGGGTGCTGCATGCAGAGCGTGCTTCCAGTATGATGAGACCTTGGAGCACTACCTTTGTTACTGCCCTACCTTTAAAGGGTTAACCATGTCGGTGATTCGAGATCTAGCCCAGCTGGAAAACAGGAACTGGGAACTCATTGGGGAATTCCTTAGGGACACAGAGTTCCTGGAATAAGAGAAGGGTACGATAGAAAGAAGATGTTAGAGCGCTTAGCTGTATGTCAGCCGACATGAGACAGGACAACTTGAATCCTATTTTAAGCCAAACCTAACTAAAGCGCTATACTTTTTAAATTTTATTGTTCAAAAGTCGGAACGTCAAATTTTAGAATCAGTTTAGATTTGTTCGAATTGGCTACCTTTGCCACGACAACTTTCAAATGGAAGCAGAGTCACTCTCTGCCGCATTTTGGCTCATTCCGGGCGCCGTCTTGAAATGATCGATCTTTTGGTATTTTTTAGTGTCATCCTTAGTAGTTGCTAGTTGCAATGTCCATGGTCTACGGCCGAAATTCTTGTCTACCAGGGCTTCAATACTGTATTTAAGAAATTTTCCCGAAAATATTCGTCATTTATTTTCAGTTCCGATGGCCAATCGAAAATGTACATTTTCAGCTTACTTTTTTGACAAGTAAACCCGATAATTTTGCTGGTTTACAAACTGTTCAATTTGGAATGGGTTCTCATCGTGAGAAACCAAATTCCAATTCCTTGAATCTTGTACTTGTAGGAACTTCAATGTTCTACAAGTACTAAGCTCATTTTGCAATGCGTTTGGAATCCGTTCTCGCGATATTTGTTATGGATGCTTCGAAAAAAAATGTCAAAATTGGTACAGGGCCATTTTAATTACATTGGAGTCAGGGGAAATTTCATCTTTTGACTGGCTAAAATCGAAAAAATACAGATAAGCAATTTAAAATATCCCACAACATAATAAAAACATTTTTCTTTTTTTAATGTTACAGAATCTTTAAGAGTTCAAGAATTCCGGAAGATTTGTCAGCTTCTTGATACTAATGCTCAAAATAATTCCAATGGTGATATGGCAGTAATCCAAAAACTTTCAGCATTAATGAGACAATCCCATGAATCTCTTAAAACTTTATATGAATGCTCCCACCCCAATTTAGACAAATTGGTAAAATTATCCGATGAATATGGCGTTGGAACAAGATTAACTGGAGCTGGGTAGGTTATAATGAACTTAAATTACTGAACGCATAAAATATTTCGTTACCCACTCTAATATTTATTTTCAGTTGGGGCGGTTGTATTGTTGCCCTTTGCAATTCTACAGAAATTTCTAAGAAATATATTGCCACCTTAAAGGAGAAATACTATGGCGATCAATCTGTTGAAGGATATCATAAAAAAGACTTTGCCAATGTTGTATTTGCCACATGTCCCCGTGATGGAGCGGAGATATTATCATTAGATTTGTAGAATTTTTCTTCATATTTGTTATACACAATTAAACATGTTTTTTTTTAAAGTAGTGATGTAATGTAAGAAGATTTTTTAAATAAAGAAAATTACATACCCACACTGAAAAAATATTTACGTGTTATTAAAGATTACGCAACCTAAAGTTAAGGATGCACAACTTACACAATATTAAGGGGTAATTTCTTCAAAATAATGAAATTTTATTTAAAAGAAAGTTTATAATCTTTGCTTCAAAAAAATTTTGTTTATTACATTTAGGACACACATTTTAGAAATTTGCTGATATTTGTTTCTATGGAGAAGTGTTTTATATGTAATATATCTCAAAAAGAGAATGCAAATTCCATAAATGAGGAGATCTGTATCCTTTTTAATTTTAGTCGTCCTAGGTTTGAAGCTACAGAGGTCCCTAAAAAATTTCCTTATTTTACAGAAGCCGTATCTTTGGCTCGGAATCAATACCAAAATCCTTAAGGTAGTTGCAGTATTACAAAGTAAACATTATGAGCTAAAGAAATTCATATTATACAAATTTCGAATTTTTAAGGATTTGGATGGAATTTTGGTTTTTTTTTGATCACGTTTAAGCTCATTTTCTCTACACGGATGAAAAAGACTGTTTTTCATATGCTTGGATGTAAAAATTATATGTTTGGAACTTAAATTTTTTAACACAATATGTTTAAGTACAAGCATATAATGTTCATAAACTAGCATAACGTGTTTGGGACATATATGTTAATATATGAGAACATATTATATTTAGGACATAAAATATTTGTAAATATAATATGCTTAGATGCAAAAATATATTAATTTAGAAATAGCCTATAAACATATATGTATTTAGAAAGAGAGACCTAAAGACCATGTAAAATAATGAAAGTAACCAATTGGCGCCTTAAAAATATATCCACACAAAGAAAATGTCATTAAAATGTTTTCTACCAGTGTATGCCCTAAGGTTAAACATAATATGTTTGAACAATACAAACAATATTTTGGTTGGACCAATCCTGAAAATATATGTATGCTTGAAGCCAAATGGACATAAAATGTTTGTAAATATAATATGCTTAGATGCAAACGTATATTCATTTAGAAATAGCCTATAAAAATATATGTATTTAGACAGCGAGACATTGAGAGTAAGCTGCTAGTAAAATAATTTCAACCGGATCGGATGAAATTTGCTTCTCTTAGAGGCTCCGCAACCCAAATCTGGGGATCGGTTTATATGGGCGCTATATATAATTATGGACCGATGTGGACAAATTTTTGCATGATTGTTAGAGACCATATACCAATACCATGTACCAAATTTCAGCCGGATCGGATGCAATTTGCTTCTCTTAGAGGGCCTACAAGCCAAATTTAGGAGTCTGTTTATATGGGGGCTATACGTAAAAGTGGAGCGATATGGCCCATTTGCAATACCATCCGACCTACATGAATAATAACTACTTGTGCTAAGTTTCAAGTCGATAGCTTATTTCGTTCGGAAGTTAGCGTGATTTCAACACATGGACGGACGGACATGCTCAGATCGACTCAGAATTTCACCACGACCCAGAATATATAAAGGGTGACACGGTCAAAATTTGGTCAATATAAACTTGACGTATTTCTTTCAATTTTGCATTTAAAAAACCTGAACACCCCTCATTTTGAAGGTGTGTGTGTAGAATGTTGCTCCTATTTTGATTTTGGAATTCACTCTTCAGTTGTCAAAATGCCGTCCAAGCAAGAAGAGCAGCGTATCAAAATTTTGCTCGCGCATCGCGAAAATCCGAGCTACTCGCACGCAAAGCTGGCAAAATCGCTAAAAGTTGCCAAATCAACCGTTACAAATGTAATTAAAGTGTTTGGGGAACGTTTGTCGACAGCCAAGAAGTTTAGATCGGGGGGAAATCGAAAACCGGAATCCGCTGAGACGACAAAGATAGTTGTCGGTAGTTTCAAGCGAAACCCTAACCTCTCTCTCCGAGATGCCGCAAATAAGCTGGCTGTATCGTCTACAACCGTGCATCGCGCCAAAAAACGAGCCGGACTATCGACATACAAGATGGTAGTGACTCCAAATCGCGATGATAAACAAAATACGACGGACAAAGCGCGATCCCGGAGGCTGTACACGACGATGCTGACGAAGTTTGATTGCGTGGTAATGGACGACGAAACCTACGTCAAAGCCGACTACAAGCAGCTTCCGGGACAGGAGTTTTATACGGCAAAAGGAAGGGGAAAGGTAGCAGATATTTTCAAGCACATAAAACTGTCAAAGTTGTTGTGGTTTGGCAAGCCATCTGTACCTGTGGCTTGAAAAGCAGCATTTTCATAGCTTCCGGGACTGTCAACCAAGAAATTTACGTGAACGAGTGTTTGAATAAACGTCTGCTGCCTTTCGTGAAGAAACACGGTTGTTCCGTACTGTTTTGGCCGGATTTGGCATCTTGCCATTACGGTAAAAAGGTCATGGAGTGGTACCCCGCCAACAACGTGCAGGTGGTTCCCAAGGACAAGAACCCTCCCAACACGCCAGAGCTCCGCCCAATTGAGAAATACTGGGCTATTGTCAAGCGGAACCTAAAGAAGACCAAAAAAACTGCTAAGGACGAGCAGCAGTTCAAGGCAAACTGGCTTTCTGCGGCGAAGAAGGTGGACAAGGTGGCTGTACAAAATCTTATGGTAGGTGTCAAGCGTGAGGCCCGGCAATTCGGATTTGGAAAAGCGAAAGCCTAACTGAATATTTTTCCTGAATTTTATATTAATTGAACTTGAAAAATAAATTTAATTTGATTTTTTAAATAAACGATTTCACCGATTTACACGCGTTTTCCCTTGACCAAATTTTGACCGTATCACCCTTTACTTGTGCCAAGTTTCAAGTCGATAGCTTGTTTCGTTCGGAAGTTAGCGTGATTTCAACAGATGGACGGACGGACATGCTCAGATCGACTCAGAATTTCACCACGACCCAGAATATATATATACTTTATAGGGTCTTAGAGCAATACTTCGATGTGTTACAAACGGAATGACAAAGATAATTTACCCCCATCCTATGGTGGAAGGTACAAAAACAATATTTTGTTTGGACCAATCCTGAATATATATATGCTTGAAGCAAAATGTGTTTGGGGTATATGTTGCAGAAGCGATTTTTTGAGGTTGTAGGGGGCCACAAATTAAGCTCCTATTTGCTGTAGGTCGCATAGTTTGGGATATATGAGCAAAAGAACTGTTTCATATAAAAATTTCGAATTTTTCGGGATGTGGATGGAATTTTGAATTTGCTAGGGGAGATGACGAATTAAGCTTCTTTTTACTCTAGGACGCATAGTTTAGGAGATATGATCAAAAGAAGTTTTTCATAGAAAAATTTAGATTTTTTCAGGATTTTGGTGGTCGCTCTATGATGCACATTTTAACAAAGAAGTTTTTCATATAAAAATGTCGTGGTTTCCAGGATTTTGGTGGAATTTTGATTGTTTCGGAGTGACCACGAATTTACCTACTTTTCGATCTACGACGGTTTTGATCGCCAATCTAAGGACGTATTTTTTTATACCCACGACCATAGAATGATGATGAATGTATAAAAAGTTTTTATACCGTTTGTATAACATCGAAATATCGACATCACACTATATAAAGTAGACGCAGAGAAGAAATATAATTAATTACCCCAAACATATTTCAAGAGCAAAATGTTATTTTTGGACGTTGAACGTGGAACATTTTTGTCTGCAAAATGTTGTTTCCTTGACAAGCATATAAAGGGTTGCTGAAATCAGATCATAACATGATTGCTACAAACATGCTAATTTTCCCCCGTTCGAAAATAGCATTTTGCTCTTGAAACATGTTTTACGTGATCATATTCCTTCTCTGGATGTATATATATATTCTTTTTCAAGAGGGAAACTCTAGAAAGATATAACAATGTTTGTTTGGCTGTCTATTGTAATAACGCCACAACAATCAATAATGAAGCTATGATGCTGAAACTTTGCATAAACTCATCAGCAAGCAGGTCAAGTTTGAAGATGGACTATATCGTTTCAGGTTTTTATATGGCCCCTAACAAAAGAAAAATGTTTTCGGTACACGTTTTCCAAACGTGTTTTTTTTTGCGTCTACGAATCAAATTTTGACAACATTTTCTATACGAATAAAATTTTGACATTTTCCATAGGAATACAATTTTGACAAGTGAGAAAGATGTGAGGGAAAATGCAATTAGTCAGAAAAAATTTTTTTTGAGTTAGTCTTTATCACAATGGACTGAATAGTCTAAGTGAACCTGAATCTTAATCGGGCTGCCACTTTAACCTTTTAACCTTGAGTTAGTCTTTATGAAATTGCTTTTACATCCTGGAAAAGAATAAACGTTTATCACAAAAAGTATATACTTTTCTTCCAAATACACTTCCTTTCAACGAAAAGCAAATGAGAAACGAACTTTGTCTAAAATTTCGTTTGGAAGGAAAGTATTATTTTTTTGCATGTTTGATTTTCTTGTACTTTTAGAGTAAGATTTAGAAACATTTTTGTTTGAGGTTTAGAGTATCTTATACACCCAGAGAAATAATTGGTTGGAATTCAAGTACGACAACAAATAGATAGTGGAGACCTACAATTTTTAGTTGTTTGGAATAAATGTTAGTTACTTCCCTTGTTTAATGGTTTCTATAACCAATATAATAGCTGTGTGACTAAAAGTTCGTACACCCGACCAAATATTGGTCGTTATTTATATATTGAAGTAAGCAACCATTTCAATTTATTCCATATTGTTGTGATAACTAATTTGTTTTGCCAATGTGTCACCAAACCCAACAGAAAGTCTGTCTGGCCAATAAGTTGGTTGTATTAACAGATTTGATAGTTATAAAGGGAACTTGTTGCTATGGACTACATATATGACAACAAATAATCTTTTGTTTCATTAATTACATAAAATTTTAAAAATCAAGTTAGATTTTTTTTGTTCAAGGTAAGTAAGATAAACATCAAATTGCAACTCACTCTTCACCATTTCTCTTAATTTCCATAACATATGTAGAGATATCTTAGCAAATGTGACCATTACCGAGGTTGGGAAAGGTAAATATAAGGTTTGTCTGCCTCATCATCGGTCTCAAAATCTCAACTTTCCCCTGCTGCCGATATATAAGAAAAATTTCATGAGTCTGATTGAATCCTAAGTCACACTGAAAATTGATCACGTGATTGTGAGTGGTCGAACTAACAAAGTTAATGTATGGGCGTGAGAATTGGCGGAAGTTGGGAAAATCCATGTTATTCATTTGCTATGGGACGCTTCCAATGATGATAATATGGTACTACAATAACAACTGGAAATATTTGATTGTGCTTTTGAAGATTTTGCAAATCTCCACCTTAGCTATTTCATGGGGTTATCATTTACCCTTCATAAAAGGCTTTTTACAAGATCCTTTTTGATCAATAACTACAATATACATTAATATATAATAAAATAAAAACTAAATGATTCCAACGAATTTTTTCTTTAAATTCGCAAGCATTGGTTATCGGGCAAATAGTTAGTTGTTTTAACAAACGAATGCAATTTTATTGGTTGTGATTGCCAATTAGACTATTAATGTGCCCAAAATGTAGTTCTTTAAACTATTTTATATACTGTTGTGTCAGACAACAATTGGTTGCTTCAACAAATTTTGTCGGTTATATTCTGATAGTAGATGGGACCAAATAATTTGGTTGGCAAAAAAATTGGTTGGCACAACAAATTTGTTTTCTGTGTGTAGGGTCTTATACCATGGAAGATTCAAAATCTGGTGTAACCTCCATATGTACAAATTTAAATTAGCGTAGGTGGTACGCCATTCGACCGATATGCTTGGAGGAGTTTTCAAAGGAAACCATTATGTTTGATTCATTCATATGCTTATTTTATTTTTTATACCCTCCACCATAGGATGGGGGTATATTAACTTTGTCATTCCGTTTGTAACACATCGAAATATTGCTCTAAGACCCCATAAAGTATATATATTCTGGGTCGTGGTGAAATTCTGAGTCGATCTGAGCATGTCCGTCCGTCCGTCCATCTGTTGAAATCACGCTAACTTCCGAACGAAACAAGCTATCGACTTCAAACTTGGCACAAGTAGTTGTTATTGATGTAGGTTGGATGGTATTGCAAATGGGCCATATCGGTCCACTTTTACGTATAGCCCCCATATAAACGGAGCCCTAAATTTGGCTTGCGATTGCTCTAAGAGAAGCAAATTTCATCCGATCCGGCTGAAATTTGGTACATGGTGTTAGTATATGGTCTCTAACAATCATGCAAAAATTGGTCCATATCGGTCCATAATTACATATAGCCCCCATATAAACCGATCCCCAGATTTGACTTCCGGAGCCTCTTAGAGGAGCAAAAGTCATCCGATCTGATTGAAATTTGGTACGTGGTGTTAGTATATTGTCTCTAACAACCATGCCAAAATTGGTCCATATCGATCCATAATTATATATAGCCCCCATATAAGCCGATCCCCAGATTTGACCTCCGGAGCCTCTTAGAAGAGCAAAATTCATCCGATCCGGTTGAAATTTGGTACGTGGTGTTAGTATATGGTATCCAACAACCATGCAGGAATTGGTCCATACGGGCCATAATTATATATAGCCCCCATATAAATCGATCCCCAGATTTGGCTTGCGGAGCCTCTAAGAGAAGCAAATTTCCGATCCATTTGAAATTTGGTACGTGGTGTCAGCATATGATAACGATTCATAATCATGGTTGCCACTCGAGCCAAAAATAATCTACCAAAATTTTATTTCTATAGAAAATTTTGTTAAAATTTTATTTCTATAGAAAATTTTTGTTAAAATTTTATATCTATAGAAAATCTTGTCAAAATTTTATTTCTATAGAAAATTTTGTCAAAATTTTATTTCTATAGAAATTCTTGTCAAAATTTTATTTCTATAGCAAATTGTTTCCAAATTTTATTTCTATAGATTTTTTTCCAAATTGTACTTCTATAGAAAATGTTGTCAAAATTTTATTTCTATAGAAAATTTTTATTAAAATTTTATTTCTATAGAAAATCTTGTCAAAATTTTATTTCTATAGAAAATTTAGTCAAAATTTTATTTCTATAGAAAATTTTGTTAAAATTTTATTTCTATAGAAAAGTTTGTTAAAATTTTATTTCTGTAGAAAATTTTGTCAAAATTTTATTTCTATAGAAAATTTTGTTAATTTTTTTTATGACTATAGAAAATTTTGTCAAACTGAATTATATACGTATTTGATCGATCTTTTTTGATTTAATATAACCACGTATGGACTTACATACAATTTAGAAGACGGTGTTAGGAGGTTTTAAGATACCTTGCCATCGGCAAGCGTTACTGCAACTTAAGTAATTCGATTGTGGATGGCAGTGTTTAAAAGAAGTTTCTACGCAATCCATGGTGGAGGGTAGAGGTGTGCGCGTGACTGAAATTTCACTCACACTCACGCACATTCACGAAACAAAATGTTTATTCACGCACGCTCACGCACGATACGCGTTGTAGCCAATCCCACTCACGCACATTCACGAAATGAAAACCAGTACTCACGCACGCTCACGCACGAACTACTTTTAAAGACTCACGTTCACGCACGATTCACGATAATTTTCGTGATTCACGACAAATTCACGAACCTCACGACATTTTCCAAACGGAAATCTGCAAAGGTAACAAACTTCAAAAATAGAATATAATTCGAGAGCTAAATTAATTTCAGTTAAAATACGAATATGAATTAAATCTTGATTTAATGTGCGTGAATTTTATTCACGCACATTCACGAACCGATTTTATTTCTCACGCACGCTCACGCACGACATATTTATTTTAGTCCCATTCACGCACATTCACGAGACTTGCTTTGGATTTTGTTCACGACTCACGTGATTCTTGCGTGAATCACGCGTGTCACGAGAATTTCGTGTCACGCGCACACCTCTAGTGGCCTGGACGAACTTACGGTCGTACATACTTGTTATTTATTATTTTATTTATTTATTTATTTTATTAAAAAACAATTTTTGTATAATGAAACAATGTTAAATTTTGAGTAATGTGTAAAAGATTACATTTTGCCGCGTGTTCTCAGTTATTTCCTGCTTCTAATTTCTTTTTATTTAAATGTGTCGAAGCAAATGCTTATACAAGTAAGGACTCAGCATTGTAAATTGAAGGACTCATCTGCTAATTTCACATCTTCTTCATACTATGGTCTTTGTTTCTAATGAAAGCCGGCAAAAATCAAAATAAACAGAGAGAGCTTCTAGCATTACTTAAGCTTTTAAATACCAACAAAGCTTTTCATTCATAAATTTTAGCCGGAAAAAGAGCTACAAACGACCTTAAAACTTAAGTGAACTCTGCCGATATCATTCAGTATCCAAATAGCGGTAAAAGTATAAACTTCAATAAACGGAAGTCGGAAACGTGTTTTTACCGGAAGTTGCTTTCAAATAAAACAAAGGCTTCGGTGAAACTTCTGTGTAAATCATTAAGTGTGTGTGTGTATGTGTTAAAATAAAGAGAAATTGAAAAGCATCCTTAATATGTATATGAAACTACAAACCTATTTATAAGTCAATGTGTGTGAAGGCACTAATACCACTACATTGTAAACAAATTTTCTGAGAAAATAAAATAACCAACTAAGCAAACAAAGAGTGATGTTAACACATCTACCAAAGCCCCAAAAAGTCCGTTATGACAATACTCATGGGCAAAAGGATCCATTGAAAATGTTGGTTTATTTTGTACACAGAAAAAAATATTATTCTTATTAAATCACGAAATTAATTGATCCAATTAGGTTTAATTAAAATTCCTTCAATGACAAAAATGATAGTATCAAAAAGTCCGTTTTGACAATACTCATGGGCAAAAGGATCCATTGAAAATTTTGGAATATTTTGTACACAGAAAACAATATTATTCTTATTCAATTGCGAAATTAATATATCAATTTTTATACCCTCCACCATAGGACAGGGGGTCTATTAACTTTGTCATTCCGTTTGTAACACATCGAAATATTGCTCTAAGGCCCCATATATATATATATATATATATATATATATATATATATATATATATATATATATATATATATATATATATATATATATATATATATATATATATATATATATATATATATATATATAACGTCCGATCGGTCTCTAACAACCATGCAAAAACTGGTTCAACCGATCCCTCGATTTGGCTTGCGGAGCCTCTAAGAGAAGAAAATTTCATCCGATCCGGCTGAAATTTGGTACATGGTGTTAGTATATGGTCTCTAACAACCATGCAAAAATTGGTCCACAGCGGTCCATAATTATATATAGCCCCACATAAACCGATCCCCAGATTTGACCTCCGGAGCCTCGTGGAAGAGCAAAATTCAACTGATTCAGTTGAAATTTGGTACGTGGTGTTAGTATATGATATTTAACAACCATGTCAAAAATGGTCCATATCAGTCCATAATCATATATAGCCCCCATATAAACCGATTCCGAGATTTGGTTTTGGAGCCTCTTGGAGGAGCAAATTTCATCCGAGTCAGTTGAAATTTGGTACATTGTGCTAGTATATGGCCGTTAACAACCATGCCTAACTAGGTCCATATCGGTCTATAGTTATATATAGCCCTCAGAAAAAATCAAGTTTGTAATTGTATATAGCCCAAATATAAGCGACCCCCATATTTCAATTCTAGCTCTCTACGTACCGTGCAAAAGTCCATATCGATTCGTAATTATTTGTAGACTTACCTCTACATACATTTTTTGTCTAATATATACCACGTATGGACTAACTCACAATTTAGAAAACGATGTTAAGAAGTTTTAAGATACCACAACCCAATTAATTCGATTGTTGATGACAGTTTTTCGTAGAAGTTTTTACGCAATCCATGGTGGAGGGTACATAAGATTCGGCCTGGCCGAACATACGGCCGTATATACTTGTTTTAATTGAAATGCCTTCAATAACGAAAATGATAGTATCAATTACTGATTTGATTGAGCAAAATAATAAATTAAAAATATAACTGATTAATTTTTAAAATAAAAACGTATCTATTTTCAATCACTTTCTTAACTAACTCAGTTTGATTAAAAATTTATTTGTTTCAAATAAATTTATAATTAAAGATTTAAAAAATTTTAATTTTTTTTATTTCTACATTTTTTCCTAATTTTTCCGATTTTTTTTAAAAATTTATTTATGTCAATTAATTTTTTAATTAAAATTTGAAATTTTTTTCAATAATTGGCTTATTGTCTTAATGTTACTAGTTTGAATCATTGTATCAATTAATTTTTAATTGTATCAATTAATTTTTTTTTTATTAAAACAGTTTTCAGCTTCAATCAACTTTTTAATAGTAAACATTGTGGTGATATTTTTCCTGTGTAGTTGATAAGCAGCATTATCGTAACATCAATTATTGAGTTCCGGTTCAAATAAACATAATTTCAAAAGCATATCGAAAAAGCATCCTGATTGCCCCCTAAGGAATAACGTGGAAATTTTAAATTGTTGTTAACAAAATGGTTATATTGATGTCATGTTGTTGTTGGGATGATGTGTGGCAAGGCAGTTTCGCCAGTGGCGTTTACACATTGGTAAGTGACAGCTATGACTTGTGTACACCCTCAACGTTGCTTTTTTTGCATTAAGGTGAGTACTATGTTCTAAATTAAAAGTACAAAAATCTATATGAAGACGATTATATTTTTAGAAAGTCTTGTGACATAATGAAAGGAAAATATCTATGGATTTGATTGTGAACCATTTTATTTTTATAGTTTAATTAATTTAAAAAAGTAACCGTGAAAACAAGCTGGTCTCCAGCTTGAAAACTGAACATAGTGCTCAGCTTGAATGGTGATTTTTAAGAGCTACAGGAAAATTTAGAAAAAAAATAAAATTAATTTCAAATAATTTAATGTTTATCCCATTTTGGCATAATCCTATTTAGCTATAACGTAGCCCACAACAAATAGTCAGAAGAATCTAGGCGGTAAATTGATGAAATAAAATCTCACGAGAGTGCTTACCATTCACAGTTACGTTATGCGCCTTGCAGACTATAAGTTTATCCGGACGACAGTGGTCGTGTCGAACATATCCCGTCTATTGGCCACATTATAAGTTATGTCCGAAGACATAATCGATACTGCTGCATGTTTATGGGATCGATAACACATTTACCGATTATTTAGTCATCGCCGACAAGTCGTATCGATCCGACACACTGTAAGATTTTTTACAAACACCAACATTCCGTCCGGAAAAACTTATAGTCTGTAAGACGCATTACGATTCGCATCGTCTTTGAAGAAGTACGGTCGAATGATGTCACCAACCCATTAACCGCACCAAATGCTTATAAAATTTGATTAAATGAAGAACCAAGTAAAATTGTTTAGCTCGTATGGTTACTGCGGTACATAGGTATGTTTAAAAGTACTAAAAAAAGGACTAAAATACTGAATTTTTCCTGATCTAAGTTCTATATTGAACCGACGAGCGATTTCGCAGGTTAATTAAAATTGTTTTAGTGTCCGTCGAAATTTGCTTAAGTTTTTTTTTTTGCAAAAATTTGCATCTTTCTTAAATTGTTATTTTTTACGAAAACACAAACAATAACTTTTTTGGACAATGGAAAGCATTCCTAAAGCTAGTAGTTCTGCTATTTCGCAAAATACCAGATCGAATCTTATGTACCCTCCACCATGGATTGCGTAGCAAGTTCTACTAAAGAATTATTTGGATTCTACCAAAGAATTCAGATATTTTAAAATTTCTTAACATTGTCATAGAATCGGATGAAATTTGCACCCCCAGGAAGCGCAGGAATCCAAATCTGATCATGGACCGATATGGATCAATTTTTGCATAGTTGCTAAAGGCCATATACTAACACCACGTACCAAATTTCAACTGGATTAGATGAAGGTTTCTTCTCCAAGAGGTTCCGAAAGCCAAGAGGTTCCCCAGATTGGGCGCTGGCCGCGGATTCTCATGGAGGAGCATATTTCATCTGAACCGGTGGAAAATTGGTACGTGGTGTTAGTATATGAACTTTAACAACCTTGCAAAAACTGGCCCATATTGGTCCATAATTATATATAGGCTCCATATAAACCGATCCCCAGATTTGCTTGCGGAGCCTCTAAGAGAAGCATATTTCATTCTATCCGGCTGAAATTTGGTACATGGTGTTGGTATATGGTCTCAAATAACCATGCAAAAATTGGTCCACATCGGTCCACAATTATATATAGCCCCCATATAAACCGATCCACAGATTTGGCTTACGGAGCCTCAAAGAGAAGCAAATTTCATCCGATCCGGCTAAAATTTAGTACATGGTTTTGGTATATGGTCTCCAACAACCATGCAAAAATTGGTCCACATCGGTCCATATATAGACCCCATATAAACCGATCCCCAGATTTGGCTTGCGGAGGCTCAAAGAGAAACAAATTTCATCCGATCCGGCTGAAATTTTGTGCATGATGTTGGTAAATGGTCTCTAACAGCCATGTCAGAATTGGTCATCTGATCCGGTTCAAATGTGGAATGTGGTGTTAGTATATGGTCTCTTATGCGAAAATTGGTCCACATCGGTTCATAATTATATATAGCCCCCATATAAAGCAAATTTCATCCGATCCGGTTGTAATTTGGAATATGGTGTTAGTATAGGGTCTCTAACAACCGTGCCAGAATTGGTCTAGATCGGTCTATAATTATATATAGCCTCCATATAAAACGTTCTCCAGATTTGACCTCCGGAGCCTCTTGGAGGAGCAAAATTCATCCGATCCAGTTGAAATTTGGAACGTGGTGCTAGTATATGGCCGGTAGCAACCATTCCAAAATTGGTCCATATCGGTCTATAGTTATATATAGCAGATCCCTCAATCACACCAAAATTGGTCCATATCGGTTCATAATCATGTTTGCCACTCGATCCAAAAATAATCTACCAAAATTTCATTTCTATTGAAAATTTTGTCAAAATTTTATTTCTATAAAAAATTTCGTTAAAATTTTATTTTTATAGAAAATTTTGTTAAAATTTCATTTTTATAGAAAATTTTGTCAAAACTTTATTTCTATAGAAAATTTTGTCAAAATTTTATTTCTATAGAAAATTTTGTCAAAATTTTATTTCTATAGAAAATTTTGTCAAACTGAATTATATACGTATTTAATCGGTCTTTTTTAATTTAATATATACCACATATGGACTTACTTATAATTTAGAAGACGGTGTTAGGAAGTTTTAAGATACCTTGCACTCGACAAGCGTTACCGCAACTTAAGTAATTCGATTGTGGATGGCAGTGTTTAGAAGAAGTTTCTACGCAATCCATAGTGGAGGGTACATAAGCTTCGGCCTGGCCGAACTTATGGCCGTATATACTTGTTTCTACCTTTTTTTTAGTTATTATTATTTTTTTTTTGGGGAAAATCTAGCGAAACAATTCTGGCAATGCTGCTTCAATCACAGAAATTATAGTATCAATTAAAAAATTAATTGAAGGTCAATTAAAATTAAAAACTTAATTGATACTATTAAAAAATTAATTGATACTATTAATTTTAGTGATTGATTAAAAAGTTTGTTGAATCAATTAAATTTTTAATTGAATATTATTTAAAACTCAATTAAATTTTTAATTGGAAAAAATGTTCGTGAATTTTTATTCTGTGTATGAATTGCTTTTATATGTAATTTAGGTTTTTCTCCATTTCTATTATTGTATCGTGTTTATAAAAAATAAAGAGCGTGTATAGAGACTTCTTTGAATCAGTGTATATTTGGAGATTTTTTTCAAACAAACTATTGTTTGTATCATGCAAACACGATATGATGATATCTATTGTCATGTAAACATAATATATGATAGCATTAACATACAAAACATGTATTTACCCCGTCAGCATTTCAAAGTTAGTTTATATACCCATCGTTACCATAGATTCTTCAGTGACAATATAACAATTGTGAATTGTGGAAATGGTATATTTCCACACTGTGAAAGTATTTTTTTATACCACACAAAACCCACATAAAAATCGGTTCTTGTGTGGCTGAGTGGCTCATATTTCTATGATTTGGCATCGGATTTATTCACTCAATTGCTTATAACTCTGTCATTTTTCGGTCGATTTTCTTCTAGTTGGTCTTCTTTCGTACATTAAAGTATCATCTTTACGAACATGAAGAGAAACAATTTTTTTTCGATGGTTTATACTTTTCTGGCGGCAAATAGCCATGGTCAAACACGATTTTTTTTTTGAAAATTTGCCCCTTTTGCATCGATATTTTTTGAACCACTTAACTTACAATTATACACAATTATTCGTCATTTCAATACCTTTCATTTAAGTACCAACAACGATATAATCGGACATATCTAACTCAAGATATAATTTTTTTTTTGTGAAAAAAGAGCGAAAAACTAAAAATAACGAGAAATCTCAAAAACTGTTCCATAAATTTTTTTTCAAATTCAGCAGATCAAAGAAAGGTCACATCTCATCAAATGTACATGAAAAAAATTTATTTTGTAAACTAGTAGGTTAGGTTAGGTGGCAGCCCGATATATCAAGCTCACTTAGACTATTCAGTCCATTGTGATACCACAATGGTGAACTTCTCCCTTATCACTGAGAGCTGCCCGATTCCATGTTAAGCTCAATGACAAGGGATCTCCTTTTTATAGCCGAGTTCGAACGGCGTTCCACATTTCAATGAAATCACTTAGAGAAGCTTTGAAACACTCAGAAATGTCACCAGCATTACTGAGGTGGGATAATCCACCGCTAAAAAACTTTTTGGTGCTCGGTCGAAGCAGGAATCGAACCCCCGACCTTGTATATGCAAGGCGGGCATGCTAACCATTGCACCACGGTGGCTAGTAAAATAAGTAGTGTTTGAAAAATGCATCATATATTGAATATAAATCATGCTGGGTGAATTTATTCGCGGGAAATGTGATCTGATCAGTTTATCATATTCTTTCATTACGAACTTTAAGAGAAACACGAAAATAGTGTGTATTTTGTAAACTCTATGAAAGTTTGCCCAAATTTGTTTTGGTGCTTTTTTCCTTGAGTCATTTATAAAATATAGATTGTAATATCAAACCATTTTTGTATACGCAAAAAATAATTCTTTCCACCCAAACGAAATTTTAGACAACCAAAGATCGTTTCACATTTGTTTTTCGCTGTAAGGAAGTTTATTTGGAAGAAAAGTATATACTCGTACTTTTTGTGATAAACGTTTATTCTTTTACAGTATGTAAAATGTGCCAGGATGTACCAAAATCTTTAAGGGAAGGTCAAAATCTATGAACTTTTTTTTGAGTGTATTGACTTTCCTAAAAAAAAATTTGGGGGTCTTTCAAAAAAATCTATAACAATTTATGTTTTTTTTTTCTTACTATTTGGCAGAAGGTTCAAAAATCATAGTCAAAATTAATGCACAACCCTTGAACAGTTACCCACAACAACACACGACTCCCAAGCACGGTTGCCATAGATGGTAGAATACAACCAAAAATGGTAGATGTTTTACTGTTTGGTACATTGGTAGAATTCTTGATATTTTGGTTGATTTTTCAAGATATTACTAAAAGATACTTCAAGTTTCTATAAAAATAAATTTTTGAGAAAATTTACATAGAAATGAATTTCTGAGAATATTTTCTATTAAAAATAAAAATTTGAGAAAATTTTGTATAGAAATACATTTTTGAGAAAAATTTCTTATAAGAAATAAAATTTTGAGAAAGTTTTCTATAGTTATAAAATTTTGAAAAATTTTTCTATAGAAATAAAATTTTGAAAAAATTTTCTATAGAAAAAACTTTGGAGAAAATTTTCTATAGAAATAAAACTTTGAGAATATTTTCTATAGAAATAAAATTCTGTCAATATTTTCTTAGAAATAACATATTGAAAAAAATTTTGAGAAAATTTTCTTTAAATTTAATATTTTTAAAAGAGTAAGATCTACCTTTTTGAAGAAGGAAGATTTCATCAAAAACTTCGAAATAATTTTTTTTTAAATATGGTAGATTTGTGGTAAAATCAAGTCGTTTCGTAGCAAAAACCATTTGCTTTCATTTAACTCTCTCGCCGTGTTATGTTCATAACATATCTTTCGTCAACTCTCTCCAGATTAATTCTGTCTATAATCTCTCTCTGACATCTTTAAGCATATATATGTTTACTAAAATTTGAAAACATATAAAAACCACCTTGTCTACACTGAAAAAAATATTTACGTGATATTAAAGATTAAGCAACCTAAATTTTAGGATGCGAAATTTACAAATATTCTTCAAAAAAATGCAATTTTAATTAAATAAAGTTTAAAGGATGGAAATAATGGAATAATTCAATTCTTATGCTGCTTTATTTGCATTTTAAAGTGACCTTGAAAGCCCATTAAAAAACAAAAACTAATAATTAAGGAAAAAAGTCGATAAACTAAATAAACTTTTAAAGTTTATAATAATTGCTTCAAAAATTTTTTTCATTAAATTTAGGACACAAATTTTTTAAATTTTCGTCCCTCCGTGAAAGTCGCATGTCTTTGAACTAAGGATAATTTTCATTGAAGTAAAGAAACAGATTTTTGAATTAAAGAAATTGTCCTATAATTAACTGAAATATTGAAACTTAATATTTAGTATTAAAACATTTCAAATATAGGCTAAGAATTATTTCGAGGATTTAGGTCTTTGGTTTAAAGTTTTTTTTTGGAAATAGGAAAACAGTTTTTACTTTGAAGTATCCGTTTGGATTTTTAAACACACATTTGTTTGTAAATGAGTACCTTTATTAATAAACCGCGAACAGAGAATGAAAATTTGATAAATGAGATCTGTATCCTAATTTTAATTTTATTGTTCCTAGATTTAAAGCCAGATTGGTCGCTAAAAAATTTCTTTATTTTAAAGAAGTCGCATCTTTGGCTCGGAATCAAAATCCTTAAGGGAAGGTAAAAATCTTCGGACCCAAGTAAACTTTTTTTTGAGTGTACACTAAAAAAATAGTGAAATAATATGAAAGATAATGCAACCTAAAGTTTTGGATACATAATTTACACAATGGCAAGGATAAATTTAGGACACTAATTTAGAAAATTTGCATACCTTCGTCAATGTCATATTTTCCTTAATAAAGAAAAACATTTTTGATTTTAAGAAAAACATTTTTAAGATAAAACCGCTTTGAATTTAGGTTAAGCTTAATTTGAGGATTTTGCATCTACACGCTGAGAAGGAATATGATCACCTCAAACATGTTTCAAGAGCAAAATGTTATTTTCGTATGGTGACCATGTAACATGTTTGTCACTAAAATGTTATTTTCTCGTCACATATAACCTGCTCGCCGAAATCAGATACATGATTTCCGAGAAAATAACATGGTTGGAAAAACCATGTTACATGGTCACCACCCAAAAATAACATTTTGCTCTTAAAACATGTTTGAGGTGATCATATTCCTTCTCTGGGTGTATGGTTTGAACTTTTATGAGAATTAGGAAAACATTTATATGTATACTTTGGATTTTTAAACTGACTTCTGTTTGTACGTGAATAGCTTATTAATATCTGTGGTCACAACCCATAACAGCATAAGTCTGTTTCAATATTTCAATATTTCAATATTTTCAGTACACGAGTTTAAAGTTTTGAATCTTCACAGAAAATCAGGAGAAGGTGTTTTTTGGAAAACTTTTCTACAGATTCCTAGAAGAGATACAAACATGAAAAATTTAGAGCAAATAAATTTAGATACGCTGAATACGATGGTGCTAATAACTCAATTGTGTCCTAACTCGAGTTAGGCTGTTAAGGGTTGTGACCACAGATATATCGCAAATAGCAAATGAAATTTCAGTAAATTAGATTAGTATCCTAATTTTAATATTATTTATCCTAGAATCAAAGTGGTATGTTTGGCTCGGAATCAATAGCAAACTCCTTAAAGGAATGAACAATTTTCCTTTGATGGGAGTCAATACTTACATCTTTAAATTAAGGTCTCTAATCTTTGAATCCAAGTTTTTTTTTCGATGTATCAATTTTCTTTTCTACACTTTCACTTTGTTTTGTCGCCACAGGAAAAAAAATCTATTGATAAGTCAAACTGTCCTTTTGTAGTTGTTGGTTTTTCGTTGCCGTAGTAAATCTTATTTGGATGGGAATTTGTATAGCCCAACAATAGCGAGTTGACATACTAGAAGGAGACAAAATAACAATAGCAGCACTTTCAAATAGTCTCATTTTTCGCTCCCCACTAAAGCAATGTCAGACGCTCAAGGCGAAAAAAGGGAATATGAATCTTATGCAGTAGGTGGGTATTGGTCTTAATTGAATGTGATTTCTTATAGAAATCTTCAAATAATGAGAAAGTGGCGAATGTGTACTCATTGCCGTGGGACCATAACAAAAAACACAATTTCGTATCCCAGAATCCTTTTGTTCTAGGAAACATAACAGTAAAAGTCATTAAAAAAATGCTAAGGGAAGAAAAGTTAAAGATACATTAGCAGTACTTCCAAACTAAACAAGCTATCGGCTTGAAACTTGACACATAAACTGTGTAGCTGATATGTATTGAAACCAACTTCAGTTTGCTAGCATCTGCTCGTTTGATAGCTGACAGATTTATTCCAGTGACAGTTCATTATACCCACCACCATAGAATGGTGAGGGGGTGAAAATAAGTTTGTCATTCCGTTTGTAACACATCGAAATATCGATTTCCGACTGTATAAAGTATATATATATATATATATATATATATATATATATATATATATATATATATATATATATATATATATATATATATATATATATATATATATATATATATATATATATATATATATATATATATATATATATATATATATATATATATATATATATATATACATATATATATATATATATATATATATATATATATATATATATATATATATATATATATATATATATATATATTCTTGATCAGGGAAAAATTTTAAGACGATATAACCATGTCCGTCCGTCTGTCTGTTGTAATAACTCTACAGTCTTCAAAAATGAAACAATCGTCTGCAGGCAAGTCAAGTTCGAAGATGGTCTACATCGGTCCAGGTTTTGATATAGTCCCCATATAAATCGACCTCCCGATTTAGAGTCTTGGGCATAGAAACCGTTGTCTACAGGTATTTTGGGACCATACAGAGGTTTGCCAAAAATTATGAGTATCGGTCCATGTTTTGGTATAGCCCCCATATAGACCGATCTCCCGATTTTATTTCTTGGTCTTCTAGAACCCTTAGTTTTTATCCAATTGGCCTGAAATTGCAAATCTAAAGGTATGTTAGGACCATAAAGAGGTCTATGTTTTGGTATAGCCCCCCATATAGACCGAACTCCCGATTTTAGTTCTGTGGCTTGTAGAAACCGTGGTTTTTATCCAATTTGCCTAAAATTTGAAATCTAGGGGTATTTTGGGACAATAAAGAGGTCCGCCGAAAATGGTGAGTATTGGTCGATGTTTTAGTATAGCCCCCATATAGACTGATCTCCCGATTTTAGATTTCAAATCAAGGCTTTATTTCATTATTTTCTTGCACACTTACAAGAAATGTTAACGATTTCTCTAAAACTCAAACAAAAATGGTTATTATATATCCAGAATCTGATATAGTCTTCATAGGTAAAATCTTTAAATTTATCTTCGGGAAGTGTACTGGTTGGACTGCTCTGCTTGGGAGAATATCTGTCATCAAATCCCCCTGAAATTTCAAAGGAAACTACAATATTTGATTCATGGTGGTGGGTATTTAAGATTCGGCCCGGCCGAACTTACTGCTGTATATACTTTGATCTCTTGCATTCTGGCCAAAAATCATGGCATATAAGCCGTTGTTATGATCCTGCTCATTTTCTTTCTGTGCAAAATTTCATGTAAATCGGAATGAAGCCTTGGCCTTCGGTGGTCATATGAGTCTAAATCCGGCGAAAGGTACACTGAAAAAAATATTGTCGTGAGGTCAAAGATTTCATGTCTTTAAAATACGAATACAAATTTTGCTTAGCATAGAAAACGCATTTCTCTAAAATAAAGTTATTTTCCTTGTCCAAAAGTCGATAAACATTTCAGTGAAGTCGTATTGTCCTTATAATTAAATGATTTTACTTAAAAATGGGTATCTTAACATGAAAGAAAAAATTTATAGGCTAAGGTCAACTTGACTTTAATAATTCAGAAAAATTCTTTAAATTTAATGAAATTGTCTTTAAATTTGTTTTCTTTTTGCATCTTGACTACAAAGCAAAAAATCGTTCAAATAAAGGACATGTTTTTCCAAACTTTATTTTAAAGAAGTTTTTTACTTCAAACATAGCATAATTTCTACTGGAAGTCGAGTCCTAATTTGGAAAATAAAGTTGCCGTTAACTCGTTTTTAAAGGACTGAGAAAGCGAAAAATTAAAATTTGCTTCCTAGAAGCAAGTACACAAAACCTAAATTTAAAAGAGAATTGTGTCTTAAAAGTATCCTTACTTGTATTCTCCGCTTCTTTGGCTCGGAATCAATACCAAATTTTTTAAAGTAAAGACAAAATCTTTGGAACCGAGTATGCTTTTTTTTCAGTGTATATATGGGTGCTATATCTAAATCTGAATCGATTTCAACCAATTCGGCACGCATAGCTATAATGCTAAATCTACTAACTGTGCAAATCAGTGTAAAACACTGGCTTCTGGAACCATATAAGTATATATCGGCCGACATATACAAATATGGGAGCTATATTCAAAACAGGTTGGATGATAAGTCCCCGGTGTGACACATAGATGGCGTCGCTAGTATTAAATGCATATTATTTTTATATAGTACCAACCTTCAAATGATTCGTGTCAAAATTTGACGTCTGTAAGTCAATTAGTTTGTGAGATAGAGCGAGCGTCTTTTGTGAAGCAACTTTTGTTATTGTGAAAAAAATGAAAAAAAAGGAATTTCGTGTTTTGATAAAATACTATTTTCTGAAGGGAAAACTACGGTGGAAGCAAAAATTTGGCTTGATAATGAGTTTCCGGACTCTGCCCGAGGGAAATCAACAATAATTGATTGATATGCAAAATTCAAGCTTGGTGAAATTAGCACGGAGGACGGTGAACGCAGTGGACGCCCGAAAGATGTGGTTACCGACGAAAACATCAAAAAAATCCACAAAATGATTTTGAATGACCGTAAAATGAAGTTGATCGAGATAGCAGAGGCCTTAAAGATATTAAAGGAACGTGTTGGTCATATCATTCACCAATATTTGGAAATGCGGAAGCTCTGTGCAAAATGGGTGCCACGCGAGCTCACATTTGACCAAAAACAACAACGTGTTGATGATTCTGAGCGGTGTTTGCAGCTGTTAACTCGTAATACACCCGAGTTTTTCCGTCGATATGTCACAATGGATGAAACATGGCTCCATCACTACACTCCTGAGTCCAATCGACAGTCGGCTGAGTGGACAGCGACCGGTGAACCGTCTCCGAAGCGTGGAAAGACTCAAAAGTCCGCTGGCAAAGTAATGGCCTCTGTTTTTTGGGATGCGCATGGAATAATTTTCATCGATTATCTTGAGAAGGGAAAAACCATCAACAGTGACTATTATATGGCGTTATTGGAGCGTTTTAAGGTCGAAATCGCGGCAAAACGGCCATATGAAGAAGAAAAAAGTGTTGTTCCACCAAGACAACGCACCGTGCCACAAGTCATTGAAAACGATGGCAAAAATTCATGAATTGGGCTTCGAATTGCTTCCCCACCCACCGTATTCTCCAGATCTGGCCCCCAGCGACTTTTTCTTGTTCTCAGACCTCAAAAGGATGCTCGCAGGGAAAAAATTTGGCTGCAATGAAGAGGTGATCGCCGAAACTGAGACCTATTTTGAGGCAAAACCGAAGGAGTACTACCAAAATGGTATCAAAAAATTGGAAGGTCGTTATAATCCTTGTATTGCTCTTGAAGGGAACTATGTTGAATAATAAAAACGAATTTTGACAAAAAAAAATGTGTTTTTCTTTGTTAGACCGGTGACTTATCAGCCAACCTGTTATCTAAATCTTAACCGATTTCAATACAATTTGGCACTCTTGACTACACTACTAATTTTACTCCTAGTGCAAAATTTCAACCAAATTGGGGTAACACTCTGGCTTCTGGGACCGTATTAGTCCATATCGGGCGAAAGATATATATGGGAGCTATATCTAAATCTGAACCGATTTCTTCCAAAATCAATAGGATTCTATTTTGACCTAAAACACATACTTGTGCCAAATTTGAAGTAGATTGTGTTCACGGATGTGAACACAAAAATGTGTTCACGGAGAGACGGACATGGCTATATCGACGCAGGAGCCCACCCTGAGCATTTTTGCCAAAGACACCCTGTGTCTATCTCGTCTCGTTCTGTGTGTTGCAAACATATGCACACTGAAAAAACAGTGAACCCTTTTCCATTGCAAAATGAACTAAACTGTAGTAATATTGACCATGATTTAGCCCTTAAGATTTTTTTCAACTTGTCTAGTTTATAATTTTCTTAAATTTTAGTTCATCTATAACATTGTAGTTTAGTTCATTTTTACAACACCATAAGATTTATATACACCTACCAAGTTAAAAAGTCAGTATTATTTTGGTTTACTTGCTTATTTTGTGGGAAACCCGATAATAAAAATTGGTTAACAGTCTCTTTAAAATGTCGACGACTAGACTGTTTTTAAATCAATCATTCCACAGTATAGAGAAATTAAATAATTAAAGGAACGACAAACCGTTTTACTATTATGACAAATTTCATACATTAAAATTAAACTATCTTTAAGCAAAAGTACTTTATTATAAAAACTTATGATGAAAGTTCTTAATACAATGTTTTTTGTGAATAAAAATTATGACCACATGGAAAAGAGAGTAGTTCATTTGAACCCGCTGTTTGGACATTTTGACTTATCCTTTTTTTATTCATCGTAGGTAATTTTTTCACATATCTTGCTGGAAAAAATGGAAACAATAATGAAAATTGTTCAAAACTTAGTACCATGTAATGAAATATTATTTTTAATTCTTCATTTTAGCTTGTAACTTACCATATTTGGGGCATTTTATCAAGTGGTGTAAGGAATTCAACTTTTCTTTGGAAAACGTATCTCATAAAATTTGTACCTGAAACAATTAGAGAAATAATGAAGTATTCTAAATAAACTCATAAAACTGTGTTGTTATCGATGTGAAAGATATAATAAAATAAATATTCTAGTTGAAAGAAAGCCAAAGTTTTAATATAAAACTTACCAATTCTCTATTAAATTGTACGCTGAGGGGAAATATAAAAAGTTGTCCAAATTTATTTGGGTTACTCTGAAATTAAATATTAAATAAAATTATTAAATAACTTTTCAAAAAATCTAATGAAAAAAATAATAATATGCATAAAAAACCAAATATTCTTGATATTCCTAGACAGTCATCAAAATGACGACACGTAATTTCATTTTCGATTTAAAATGCATTTTAGTCTATTGGGAAATGGTAAATTTAAGTTATACTAATTCGACCGTTTTATGAATTTTTGTTTTATACTACTTAAAACCAAATTGAATAAGAAAATAAATGCAAGTTTGGTTCACTTTTTCGCTCACGATGAAAATTATATCGTCTTGAAATCAGCCGTAGTCAAAATGACGAAGGATGACGTTAATGTACAAAAAATAAGGATGGCTGTCCAGGGTTAAAAGAAAGTTAAAGAAAACTTACCAATTCACTATTAAATTACAGGCAAAGGAGTACTAAAAATTTGTCCAAATTTTAAGGGGTTATTCTGAAATTAAATATTTATTTTTACATTAAAAATATTACATTAGTTTCCAAAAAAATTAATTAAAGAAATACTAAAATAAGGTATTAAAAACCTGTAATTTTGATGATAAAAAGGTCATAAAAACGAAAATATTCTAGTTGAAAGAAAGCCAATTTTTAAAAGAAAACTTACCAATTCTCTACCTTTTTAAATTTGTTTTAATCCGTCTGGAATTGCTCTGAAATTAAATATCGCTTTTACAACAAAGAAAAACATTAAACTGGTTTCCAAAAAAAAAAAAAATAATTAACAAATAATAATATACATAAAAAATATTCTTTACAAAAGAAAGCCATATTAAAAAAATACTTACCAATTTATGAATAAACTATACGCTGAGATATTACAAAAATTTTCCAAATTCATCTGGAATTGAATATTAATTTTTTACATTGAATAATGAAAATTTCAATACACTTTCAATTTCAACATATTTTACTAAATATTCTTAATAACTTTTTTCTAAACTACCGATAAAATATTAATAACTTTCATTTAAAATAATAAACAAACACCAATATATGACTCAAAAATCCAAAATATTCCATGCCTTTATATTCCCTTGTTGCATACCTACTTAAAAGATGCAACAGCCCACGCCAACGCCAACTATACAACTGAAGCATGCCAAACAAAACCAAGCAAAGCCAAAACATTCCTACAACAACAAAAACACATGTGCCTTTATTGAAAACAACACCTTATCCAGCCAAAAACCATCAACGAATAACAAACACACACACACAAGCCACTAAATGAACAAAAATAAAAACAACCCCACACTCATGTATACACAACAAAACTCAAGTAACATCATCTTTACATTAATCACATTCCACTATTCCGATAAAGATCTCTGTACTATGCATTAGTTCATCGCATCTGCTGACAATTTACTCTAAGAATAATATTCGTAAAGGCACACCAGTTTATGAGCGATGAAACGTTTAACTTAAAATTTGCAAAATTTTCATGAAATTTTATCTACCATTTTTGACGAAAATGTCTATAAATTTAATTACATGTGAACTAAAAATATTTCATTGTGTAATTTTTTACCAACAATTATTAACTATAGGAATAGTCAGTAAGAAATTGCTATCCACTTTCAAGTTCATTTTTCGTAAAAAAATATTTTCTCATACAAAAAGATCTTATAGTAAATTGCACTTATTATTTAGAAAATACTTTACATTTCACAAGTAGTTTTATAGCATGACAAACGAATTTTTTACTACCAGTTAAGAAATTTTTTAAGGAAATTTCCATCGTATTTTGTAGGCCATGAACTAAACGATTGCTACTTAGAATTTGTAAAATTTCCTTTCGAGTAGTTAATTTTCGTTCAAGATACGAAAAATGAACTAAAATTCTGGAAAATTCTTGTAATAAATTATTGTAAAAATCTTCTTAATTTTACGAGACACTTTTTTTTCTGTGCACTAACTTGTAATACCCTGTTCCACAGTGTGACGCAGGGTATAAACAACCCTCCAAAACTTAACTTCGGAAGCCTCATGAAGGAAATTTCCTCATGAAGGAAATTTCCCTCTAATTACCATCCGAAAATTGGTCCATATCTGTTCATAATTATCTATAGACTATATAACAATAATATATAAAACAATTAAAAACAAAAGAGGCTTATTTATAGTGCACTGATAAACAGTAAACTCACCAGGGAGAAAAATTTTAATTAATTTTAGAACATTTTAACTAAACAGTATTACATACGCTGACATCACGCGGATATCACAAAAATAAGTAAAATAAGTTCTTCAACAAATTCAAGAAAATTTATTAGACATTATTAATTTTTTTCACTTCCCAGCAAAGAAAGCGTTGCCAAAAAAGTAATGAAAATGTTCTTTTTGGATGAATTTAACATAGGCTTGTCATAGGACGGAATTTGCATCACTTCTTTAGGTGTGATCCGAATTCAATGTTTTGGATGTAAATTAAAAAATTCTGTGTTATTTTCTCAAATAAATAATTTTTATACTTTTTATAATTTTTAATGGATTCTAACGCTTGTCGGAACGTTTGACCTCAAATATTTTCAAAAATTCACAATTTTTTCAGATTGGATTTAGCATCTTTTCGACAAAATTTAAATGGTTTGTACCATTTTATGAATTCTTAACCTATTTGGTTAAGAATTCATAATTAAAAGTATGAAAAACCCAAGTTATAAAAAATTGAATTAAAAGAACTACCCAGGAAGGTAGTTAAAATAAAGAACATCATTGGGAGTGCATCTTCTGGAAGTGCTTTTAAAGTTGTGCTTTTGGAAGAACTTCCAAATTTTTTTGCTGGGTTGTTAAAGAAAATTTTGTAATTTGAAGGAAAACCGTGGAGTTCAAAATTCCAAGAATGTCTTTAGTGCCATACGAAGTTTAAGGTGGGAGCATTTGAAGTAAAATTTAAAAATTTAAAGAAATAATTAACTATTTTGTTAGAAGTACAAATTTAGTAAATTTTTATGCTTGATTTGGGAATAATTTTTCCCGTTTTTTATTTCATTTAACTAACGTTCCCAAAAAAATTTTAGAGTAAAGGAGACTTTCTCCAAACATAATAATTTCATAAACTAAAATAAAGTTAAATTGGCTTTAGTGAAATGGAGTGTTCGTTGTTTGGTTTTTTTAGTATACAGCACATTTTTCCCCAACGAAATCGCCATTATATATGTGTTTTTGTTTTTTTTTTTTGTGTTACTCATCCGTTGCTATAAAGGGATACTCATACCAAAATTCTTTACATATTTTCAGATATTCTACGCCTTTTCCAGCTCCATCGGTCTAATGAATATCATTGACGATTGGGACTTTTTCCTAGGCAAACGAAGCAGGCCACGCGGAGAAACCATACTTGAGAAGGGTGATATAACAAAAAGTAATGCAATAACAGCATGGTTTCATATTTAGCGCTAGTGAGCTTTCCATTTTGCATTTTACAGCTCATGTATTGTTCAACATTGTTACGGCATCAGTTTCCATGGGTCTGGTCTTTTCCTCAGTACTTTTAATATTTGGCTTGAAAAGGGTAAGTTTGCACCCTCAAAAAAAAAATCGCTTCTGTAACATATGCCCTAAACACATTTTGCTTCAAGTATATATATTTTCATGATTGGTCCAAACAAAATATTGTTTGTATTGTTCAAACATATTATGTTTCAACTTAGGCATATACTGGTAGAAAAAAAATTTTAATGAAATTTTCTTTGTGTATATATAAAGGGTGCACTATGGGCGAAAATTGAAAATTTGCGGCAAAAATTATTTACCATCAATCTAGTATCGCCAAACATGGTATATCGATATATCTTATCAAAATCAAATGTTACCAACAAAAAGGGAGTCAATCCCCCTTATTCCAGGTGCGTTACTATAGAGGGGTCGAAATTGTAATTCCGCTTGGAATACTATAGAATATACTCTTAGATAGAGTTTAATTTATATTTGCTTATTTTCCTTTTTAAGAAAGCGCCTTATACCCAGAACTTGATGTAAATAGTATAAACCAGTTGTCATTTTATTAAATTAATTTTATTAATTAAAATTAAACAAATATTAACCATCAAAATCACATTCTTCGGTATCTAACTCTAATTCCGTCCCTCTGTGTTTGTTGTTCGCAGGATTCCGGTCGCAATTATTAACCGCTTTTGATAAAATTTGGTACAACATGTTTTCTTGGTCAAAGGACAAACACGGTTGAATTTCGAAAAAAATGAATCAAAGTTACATATAGCCCCCATATATATATATGTATCGCCCGATTTCGATAAATTAGACCATACTGCGCTTATTTACTTCCCGATTGTCTTCAAATTTAACACAAAGTAATTTTTTATAGTACCCTTAAAGTGTGCAAAAGTTCATCAAATTCGGTTCAGATTTAGATATAGCTACCATATATATGTATCGCCCGATTTTCCCCAATTTGACTATAAAACCCTTACATTTATTTTAGTATGGGCAAGTTTGGGCAGACAAACTTTACAGCACGTAAAAGTATACTTCTTCACGAACAATAATAAGCAAAAATTGTCATTAACAATCGTTAACATTTCTAGTTCTATTCCTCGCAAATATACGTATGTGTTACAATTTTCACATATAAACCGCACTTTTGAATCCATAAATTCAAGTTCAAAAACAAAAATATTTTGTAAAGTCTTTACAGCATTTTGAACTACTAAAGTTCCTCTTAGAATCTACATTTAAAAATTTTCTTTATTCACTTTTATTGCGAAAAAAATTAAGCACGAAATTTTTCAATTTTTGTTCGCCTTCATTAAACGCAACTGGCATAAATTTTGGTAAACATTGGCAGCCTTTTTCTCGTGAACAGGGTTGCCAAGTTTTAAATTAACTTTCGATTTTTACTTTCCAAGATGTTCTATAGTAATTTCAATTGGAATATCCAATAATTTTTCATTTTGAAAATTTGACTTTTTGCCGCTGTTTTACGATTTCCGCCCATAGTGGGGTGGTTAAAATTTCAAGGGCCGATGTTGATTTTGAATAAAACACAAACTATTTAGGAAATTATTGTAATTTTATTTTATTATGATATATTGGTATTACTCAATTATGTATGGAACAAAATATCGGCCAAATGGGCGCCGCGACCTCGGTGGCACACCTTCATCCGATGCTCCAAATTTTCGATGACACTGAGACATAATGGACGTTCTATGCCGTTAATGTGCCGAATTATCTCATACTTTAGCTCTTGAATTGTTGCTGGCTTATCGACGTACACCTTTTCTTTCAAATAACCCCAAAGAAAAAAGTCCAACGGTGTCAAATCACATGATCTTGGCGGCCAATTGATATCGCCATTACGTGAGATAACACGGCCATTGAATTTGTTGCGCAAAAGAGCCATTGTTTCGTTAGCTGTGTGGCAAGTGGCACCGTCCTGCTGAAACCACATATCATCCATATCTTCCAATTCGGGCCATAAAAAGTTCGTTATCATCTCACTATAGCGAACACCATTCACAGTAACTGCCTGACCGGCCTCATTTTGGAAAAAATACGGCCCGATGATGCCGCCAGCCCATAAACCGCATCAAACAGTCACTCTTTGTGGGTGCATTGGTTTTTCGACAATCACTCTTGGATTCTCATTGGCCCAAATGCGGCAACTCTGTTTATTGACGAATCCACTGCGTAGAAAATGTGCCTCATCACTGAAGATGATTTTCTTCGAAAATTGATCATCCATTGTTGCCATTTCTTGGAACCATTTGACACGTTGTTGGATTGTGTTTCTCTCCATGGTTCAAACCGAGTAAGTCTGAAATAGAGAAATGTCAAAAAAAATTCGGAAAAAAACTTGGCGTTTAGGTGTGGTTCACATTCAACATCGGCCCTTATAATTTAACCAACCTTTATTTTTAAGGCGCCAATTGGTTACTTCCATTCTTTTACTTGCAGCATACTCTATAGGTCACTCTTTCTAAACACATATATGTTTATAGGCTATTTCTAAATTAATATATGTTTGCATCCAAGCATTTTATATTTACAAGCATTTTATGTCCCAAACAATTATGTTGTAACATATTAATATATATGTCCCAAACATGTTATGCTAGTTTATGAACATTATATGCTTGCACTCAAAAATATTGTGTTGAAAAATTTGAGTTCCAAACATATAATTTTTACACCCAAACATATGAAAAACAGTCTTTTTCGTCCGTGTGGTTGTAAATGGATATATAATGCACTCAAAAATAAAGTGAACTCTCTATTTCACTAAAGCCAATTAAACTATATATGATCACACTGCAACCTTCAATAACGAAGCTATCGTGCTGAAATTTTACACAAACTTGTTTTCGTTTGCATGAAGTTAAGGTTCAAAGATGCCATATATTTGTCCATATTTCGATGTATCCCCCATATAACCTCATCTCCCGATTTGACTTCTTGCGCTTCTAGCCACTGCACTTTTTATCCGATTTGCCTGAAATCGGAAATCCAGAGGCACTTTGGGTCCATCAACAATTGTGCGGAAGACAGTGTGTATAGGTCCATTTATCGGTATAGTCCGATCTCCTGATTTGCCTTCTTGGGTTTCTATACATCCCAATTTTATTCCGATTTGAATGAAATTCAAAATCTAGGAGTTCGTAAATACGTGAGGCAAATATGGTGTTCAGTTCGGCCCGGCCAAACTTAAGTCCCTATATACTTAATTTCAATAAAAACAAGTATATACGGCCGTAAGTTCGGCCAGGCCGAATCTTATGTACCCTCCACCATGGATTGCATAGAAACTTCTACTAAAGACGGTCATCCACAATTAAATTACTTGGGTTGCGGCCGATGGCAAGGCATCTTAAAACATCTTAACATTATCTTCTAAATTGTAAGTTAGTCCAATTTTGGCATGGTTGTTATCGACCATACACAAGCCTCAAAGAGGCTCCGGAGGTCAAATCTGGGGATCGGTTTATATGGGGGCTATATATAATTATGAACCGATGTGGACCAATTTTTGCATGGTTGTTAGAGACCATATACCAACACTATGTACTAAATTTCAGCCGGATCGGATGAAATTTGCTTCTCTTTGAGGCTCCGCAAGTCAAATCTGGGGATCGGTTTATATGGGGGCTATATATAATTATGGACCGATGTGGACCAATTTGTGGATGGTTGTTAAAGACCATATACCAACACCATGTACCAAATTTCAGCCAGATCGGATGAATTTTGCTTCTCTTTGAGGCTCCGCAAGCCAAATCTGGGGATCGGTTTATATGGGGGCTATATATAGTTATGAACCGATGTGGACCAATTTTTGCATGATTGTTAGAGACTATTTGCCAACACCATGTACCAAATTTCAGCCAGATCGGATGAAATATGCTTCTCTTAAAGGCTCCGCCAGCCAAATCTGGGGGTCGGTTTATATGGGGGCTATATATAGTTATGAACCGATGTGGACCAATTTTTGCATGGATGTTAGAGACCATATTCTAACATCATGTACCAAATTTCAGCCAGATCGGATGAAATTTGCTTATCTTTGAGGCTCCGCAAGACAAATCTGGGGATCGGTTTATATGGGGGCTATATATAATTATGAACCGATGTGGACCAATTTTTGCATGGTTGTTAGAGACCATATACCAACACTATGTACTAAATTTCAGCCGGATCGGATGAAATTTGCTTCTCTTTGAGGCTCCGCAAGTCAAATCTGGGGATCGGTTTATATGGGGGCTATATATAATTATGGACCGATGTGGACCAATTTGTGGATGGTTGTTAAAGACCATATACCAACACCATGTACCAAATTTCAGCCAGATCGGATGAAATTTGCTTCTCTTTGAGGCTCCGCAAGCCAAATCTGGGGATCGGTTTATATGGGGGCTATATATAATTATGGACCGATGTGGACCAATTTTTGCATGGTTCTTAGAGACCATATACCAACACTATGTACTAAATTTCAGCCGGATCGGATGAAATTTGCTTCTCTTTGAGGCTCCGCAAGCCAAATCTGGGGATCGGTTTATATGGGGGCTATATATAGTTATGAACCGATGTGGACCAATTTTTGCATGATTGTTAGAGACTATTTGTCAACACCATGTACCAAATTTCAGCCAGATCGGATGAAATATGCTTCTCTTAGAGGCTCCGCCAGCCAAATCTGGGGGTCCGTTTATATGGGGGCTATATATAATTATGGACCGATGTGGACCAATTTGTGGATGGTTGTTAAAGACCATATACCAACACCATGTACCAAATTTCAATCGGATCGGATGAATTTTGCTTCTCTTTGAGGCTCCGCAAGCCAAATCTGGGGATCGGTTTATATGGGGGCTATATATAGTTATGAACCGATGTGGACCAATTTTTGCATGATTGTTAGAGACTATTTGTCAACACCATGTACCAAATTTCAGCCAGATCGGATGAAATGTGCTTCTCTTAGAGGCTCCGCCAGCCAAATATGGGGGTCCGTTTATATGGGGGCTATACGTAAAAGTGAACCGATATGGCCCATTTGCAATACCATCCGGCCTACATCAATAGCAACTACTTGTGCCAAGTTTCAAGTCGGTAGCTTGTTTCGTTCGGAAGTTAGCGTGATTTCAACGGACGGACGGATGGACGGACGGACGAACATGCTTAGATCGACTCAGAATTTCAACACGACCTAGAATATATATACTTTATGGGGTCTTAGAGCAATATTTCAATGTGTTACAAACGGAATGACAAAGTTAAGAAACCCCCCATCCTATGGTGGAGGGTAAAAAAAAAACTCATTACATTAACGAAAAGTTTCATAGTATTTATGAAATGTTTTTCGTTAGCTTACTTTTAATTAACTAATTTCGTCAATACTACAAAGCTTTTTGTACGATTTTGCCTCCACTGAATATTTCGTTTAAATTTCGTTTATTTCATTACAGAAAAAACGAGAGCTATTCTTACCCTGGATTTTGATGATGATGACAGACCTGCTGGTGGAATTCTCCTATATAGCATATTTTGCTGTTATGCGTCACGTTGACTTTGACCCAATAAATGGCTTTATATTCACACTCATTTTCTTCATTACGACATTGAATGTAAGTTTTGTTTTAACAACGCTCAGATCAAATTTTATGTACTCTCCAGCAAAGGGATGGGACTTTTAATGCTATGATGGCGACAAATGTTTAACAAAGCAATGATCGAACTTAAAATAATTTAAGATTACACTGAAAAAATAGCAAAGATTTTGGTTTTACAAAATCCGGGTATTGAAGTATCGACAATTCTCTTTTACGTTTGAGCTATGCGTACTTGATTCCAGGAAACAAATTATTGTTTTTTTTTATTCATATTTTTTCTTCATGTGGTATCAAAGTCCTTTAAGACCGTGTTAATGACAACTTAAATTTTCAAATTCAGACTTGGCTTCAAGTAGAAATCATGCAATTTTTCAATTAAAAAATGTTTTTGGACAATTTTTTGTTTGAGACAATTTCATTAATTTTGAAGATTTTTTCAAAATTGTTAAAACCAAGCCCTTTAACCTTGGTCAGGTTAAGATACCAATTTTTTTTTAAACGAATCACTTAACCATTAGGACAAACTGACTGCATTGAAAAGTTCATTGACTTTCATACTAAGCAAAATTCGCATTCGTATTTTAAGGACATGGAAATTTTGGGTTCACAACAATATTTTTTTTAGTGTAGAATATAATATTCAGCGATTCTGAAATTCAAAAGTATCTTGTAATTGATCCAACAATTCATGTTTGAGATCAACAGTAAGTCGAGATTTTGTTGTTGAATGAGAGTTGGACCAATGGTCGTCCAGGATTAAGTCTAAAGGCCCACAAAGAACAACTCACACGGGTTACCATTTGATGAATCTCTCACTTTTCGATGAATACTGGTAGATTCTAAAATTATGTCAATGATAAGAAATTACGTTGGAGAAGTTTTCAAACACTCTTAGACAGAGGAAGAATCTATGATCTGAGTCCAAAGAGATCGTTTTTTGTCGCTAATAGAAATGACCGACATGGTATCCCTTCCTCTAAGACACATAATGATTTTAAATAAATTTTTCCAATGTTTTTCTTTTCAGATTTATTGTATATTATGTGTTATATCTCAATATCAATTGTACAAAACTATAGAATCTCTAAATGAAGGTGACGAAGAAAATGTAAGTATGCAATAAAGAATGGTGGAATTTAAAAAAAAAAAAAAAAAAAACAAGTATATACGGCCGTAAGTTCGGCCAGGCCGAAGCTTATGTACCCTCCATCATGGAATGCGTAGAAACTTCTTCTAAACACTGCCATCCACAATCGAAGTACTTACGTTGCGGTAACGCTTGCCGATGGCAAGGTATCTTAAAACCTCCTACCACCATCTTCTAAATTGTATGTAAGTCCATACGTGGTATATATTAAATCAAAAAAGATCGATCCAATACGTATATAATTTAGCTTGACAAAGTAGACATAAAATTTTGACAAAATTTTCTACAGAAATAAAATTTTAACAAAATTTTCTATAGAAATAAAATTTTCACAAAATTTTCTATAGAAATAAAAATTTTGACAAAATTTTTTATGGAAGTAAAATTTTGACAAAAATTTCTACAGAAATAAAATTTTAACAAAATTTTCTATAGAAATAAACTTTTGACAAAATTTTCTATAGAAATAAAATCTTGGTAGATTATTTTTGGCTCGAGTGGCAACCATGATTATGAACCGAATAAAATTTGAACAAAATTTTCTATAGAAATAAAATTTTGACAAAATTTTCTATAGAAATAAAATTTTGACAAAATTTTCTATAGAAATAAAATTTTGGTAGATTATTTTTGGATCTAGTGGCAACCATGATTATGAACCGATATGGACCAATTTTTGTGTGATTGGACCAATTTTGGTATGGTTGTTAGCGACCGGATCGGATGAATTTTGCTCCTCCAAGAGGCTCCGGAGGTCAAATCTGGAGAATGTTTTATATGGGGGCTATATATAATTATGGACCGATATGGACCAATTCTGGCACGGTTGTTAAAGATCATATATTAACACCATGTTCCAAATTACAACCGGATTGGATTAAATTTGCTTCTCTTGGAGACTTCGCAAGCCAAATCTGGGGATCGGTTTATATGGGGGCTATATATAATTATGAACCGATGTGGACCAATTTTTGCATGGTTGTTAGAGACCATATACCAATATCATGTACCAAATTTCAGGCAGATCGGATGAAATTTGCTTCTCTTTGAGGCTCCGCAACCCAAATCTGGAGATCGGTTTATATGGGGGCTATATATAATTATGGACCGATGTGGGCCAATTTTTGCATGATTGTTAGAGACCATATACCAACACCATGTACCAAATTTCAGCCGGATCGGATGAAATATGCTTCTCTTAGAGGCTCCACAAGCCAAATCTGGGGATCGGTTTATATGGGGTCTATATATAATTAGGGAACGATATGGACCAATTTTTGCATGGTTGTTAGAGACCATATACCAACACCATGTACCAAATTTCAGCCGGATCGGATGCCAATTTAAACCTATTTTAGTTCGTGGAATTATTATGTTTTGAGAAAGTTTTCTTAATAATTTTTTGTGTAATGAACTAACAAACTGAAAACAAATATATACGAACGTAAGTTCGGCCAGGCCGAATCTTAAATACCCACCACCATGAACCGAAAGATATAATTGTTTTCTTAGAAAACTCTTCGTCAGGTTACTTGACTTATGCATAGACCAAATATATCTCCAGATTTTGAATTTCAGGTAAATCGGATAAAATTTGCGGTGTCTATAGCCCAAGAAGTCAAATCAGGAGATGGGATTATACCAAAACATGGACCGATACACATCCACTTGTGGTTCTGAAATACCTCTAGATTCCCAAGTTCAGATAAATCGGATAAAAAGTACGGTTTCTAGAAGCCCAAGAAGTAAAATCGGGAGGTCGGTCTATATAGGGGCTATACCAAAACATGGACTGATACACACCATTTGCGACACACCCATTTGTGGTCCTAAAATACCTCTTGATTTCCAATTCGAGTCTGACATTGGAAATTTAAGTTGTTTAAAATGAAGAAAAAAAGCTTAAAAAAATTATTGAATAAATTTTGATTCCTACACCGAAAAAAAGTGAACTGTTTTATAGGAAGAATGAACTACCTCGCACGAAAATTGAACTAAATTTTGCTCCACATTTTGTTAAAACCAGGAAATTTTAATGCCATGTTGTACTTTTTAACTGCAGTTCACGAAATTACATCATCTCATAGAAGAAAAAATTATCTAAAAGTAAAGAAGAAAATCATTGGCGCCAAATCATGACCACACATGATCATTCTTACTATTTTTGGGAATCGTACGAAAATCTTCTTTTGCTTTAGTTCATATTGAACTTATGTGTACGGTCATTGAACTTTATACTCACGTTTAGTTCATAAAATTTTTGAGACATACTTAAAAAAAAGTAAGATTTCATTAAGCTGTGGAAAATTTCGATAAAAATAATAAAATTTAACTACTAGCAAATATTTTTTTTCCAATAAAAATAAGTTACATTTAGAGTTAGTTTAACTACGGAAATTTTTTTCTGTATAGAATCAAGTACGCAAAACTCATATTTAAATGAAAAATGTGTGTTTAAAGTATCTTTACTGCAATTCTCCGCTTCTTTGGTTCGGAATCAATACCAAAATCATTAGTGTAAAGATAATAACTTTGGAACCGGGTATGTTTTTTCAGTGCAGGGTTCAATCAAACACCAAAAGATATAATCGGGCAGCACTCAGTGATAAGATAAAAATTCGTCACTGTGGTATCTCAATGGACTGAAAAGTCTAAGTGAGCCTGAAATATCGGGCTACCACTATACCAAACCTAAGCCATCAAATACGTGCGTCGAATATTGTGGGTATCGGTCCAATTTTATACTAACTTGTCATTCCGTTTGTAACAAATCGAAATATTGGTCTCAGACCCCATAAATTCCATATATATTCTGTGTGGTGGTTAAATTCTGAGTTGATCCAGCGATGTCAGTCCGTCTTTCATCTATCGTTTTGATTTCATGGGCTTCTAAACACCACTGTATCAGATTTATCTCAAATTGGAAATCTAGAGGCGCTTTGGGTGTACAAATAGGTGTGCCGAATACGTTTTGGTATAGCATACCCCTATCTCCTAATTTGATTTAGATACCTAGCAAAAAAACATCGCCAAAAAGTATAGAAAATGTTCTTTTTGGATCCGGAAGTGGTGCAAACTTGGCGCAGAAGCGATGAATATCAGCAGCCATTACACTGAATTTGCATTACTTCTTAACCCTTGTGTACGTGAGTATGTGATAACACTGGAAGCGATACCAGCGTGATGAGGTCGCGTGGGACCTACAATAAAAAAAAGGATGGTAGAGAGGTTATCCCTACGATATTTTTCGATCATTTACTGTAGGTGGACTCTTCTATAATGCACAAATTGCATATATAAACATTTGGTTGTAAATATAGAGTTTTATTTAATTTTTAATAGGATACAGATAATGTTAAAATTTTTTATTAGTATACTAGTGGCCCTGATGTTTGACGCAGGCGTGGTACCTCTAAGTATCCTTATACGTACCAAGCAACAATATATTGTTTTTGTAGTTGAATGTTCTTAAAAAAACTGGATTTTTTAAGGAAAAACAATACGATTTTTTTTAGTGGCGTTCGTTTTGCTCGCAGTATTATGTGCACAGTGGTTGTTTCAAACTTGGTCCAAATTGAGGCACATCTTGCCAAATTCCAGGAGTCGATAGGTCTGGAAAATGTATAGAAATATAAAAACTTATTTCGACCACGATTTCCATGAAGTTCAAATAACTTTTTTTGCACTTTTACTCTCACTATATTGGATATATCAACGGAAGACATAAAATTATGTACTACCAAGCAACGAAACCAATGGAAACTTCAAAAATGACAAATTCTTCCAAATAACGGTATTTTCTGAAAGGATGTTAGTGTTATTAATTGTTCCAAATGCGAAAATCGCAATATCTTTACACTGCTTTTTAAACTGTACTAAAACCACTAATGTAATTAGTAATAGGTCCCATTGGACCTCATCACGCAGAATCGCACTAAACTTTTTCAAATACCTATAAAAACCGATTTAATGATTCAATCACATAAAAATTTAAAGTTTTCAACTTAAAACACTTCAGTACAAGAAGTCATAAACCATCAAGCTGAAATTCATATAAAAGATAAAGTTATGTATGAATAAAAATCAAAAAGGTCCAGCGGGACCTCATCGCGCACAGAAGGTGTAATCCGAATTCTGTGTTTTGAATGTGAATTAAAAAATTTCGTGATATTTTGCCAAATAAATAATTTCTTTGATTTTTTTATGACTTTTAATGCATTCTAACGCTGGTCTGAAATATTTGACTTCAAAAATTTTTAAAAATTCGCGATTTTTCTACAATGGGTTTTGGATTTTTTTCGACAAAATTTGAATAATTACCCAGCAAAAAAAATTTGGAAGTTCTTCCAAAGGCACAACTTTAAAAGCACTTCCAGAAGATGCACTCCCAATGATGTTCTTTATTTTAACTACCCGGGAAGTTCTTTTATTTCAATTTTTTATAATTTGGTTTTTTCATACTTTTAATGGTTAATTTTAACTTTTTTGTTTCAAGTAAGTTAAAAACAGAGTAAGAATTCATAAAATGGTAGAAGTCATTTAAATTTTGTCGAAAAAAATCCTAATTCCAATCTGAAAAAATTGTGAATTTTTGAAAATATTTGTAGTCAAACGTTTCCGACAAGCGTTAGAAACCACTAAAATTATAAAAAAAAAACAAGTATATACGGCCGTAAGTTCGGCCAGGCCGAAGCTTATGTACCCTCCACCATGGATTGCGTAGAAACTTCTACTGAAGACTGTCATCAACAATCGAATTACTTGGGGTGCGGTAACTTTTGCCGATGACAATGTATCTTAAAACTTCCTAATACCGTAATATATACCACGTATTCCATACGTGGTATATATTAAACTTAAAATGGCCTATTAAATATGTATATAATTAAGTTTGACAAAATTTTCTATAGAAATAAAATTTTGACAAAATAAAATTTTGACAACATTTTCTATAGAATTAAAATTTTGAGAACATTTTGTATAGGAATAAACATTCGACAAAATTTTCTATAGAAATAAAATTTTGATAAATTTTCTATACACGCTCACAAAAAATCGCTTCTGTAACATATACTCCCAAACATATTTTGCTTCAAGCATATATATTTTTGGGTATTGCCCAAACATTTATATGTTTGATCTCTTCCAATATATAATATGTTTGAAAGCATATTGGTCTAAACAATATATGTTTGGATAGTCTCAGTTCCAAACATTTTGTATTTTTGCATCCAAATTCAATAATGTTGTCTTCCAAAAAACAATATGTTATTATGTGACCATATAATATGTTTGGAAGCATTTTGCACCCAAAAATATTATATATTATATGCTTAAAAAAATTCTCCCAAACAATATTGTGCTCAAAATTTTATTTATTTATTTATATATTTACAATCATAATGAATTATGAAAATAAACAGGTAATATAGGTGCTAACATAGGTTTTCGACCTGAATGCTCAAAATTTTGTTTCTGTCCAATTGTATATTCCCCCACATCTTTCTCACTTCCACGAGATTTTTTAGTTCTTAGCACCTTTATCTGTAATACAAACATTGTAGAAGAAATTATTAAATTGTATGATTTTTTTTTATTTTAATTTTACCTTTTGCCGGACGGGGATTCGAACAGCGGACCACACAGTTTGTAAGGATCAAAGAAGTAGCTGATCAATTGCTAAGGGAAAAATAAAATGTTAATTTTGTAATAACAAGCAACAACCACCAACTTAATTCAATATCGCTCCCTGTTAAATAGCGCTCCAAGCTACTAAACACATATATGTTTATAGGCTATTTCTAAATTAATATATGTTTGCATCCAAGCATATTATATTTACAAACATTTTATGTCCCAAACATAATATGTTCTAACATATTAACATATATGTCCCAAACATGTTATGCTAGTTTATGAACATTATATGCTTGCACTCAAAAATATTGTGTTTAAAAATTTGTGTTCCAAACATATAATGTTTATAGCCAAACATATGAAAAACAGTCTTTTTCATCCGTGTAGAAATAAAATTTTGCTAGATTATTTTTGCAAAAATTGGTCCACATCGGTCCATAATTATATATAGCCCCCATATAAACCGATCCCGAGATTTGGTTTTGGAGCCACTTGGAGGAGCAAATTTCATCCGAGTCAGTTGAAATTTGGTACATTGTGCTAGTATATGGCCGTTAACAACCATGCCTAACTAGGTCCATATCGATCTATATTTATATATAGCCCTCAGATAAATCGATCCCCAATCACACAAAAATTGGTTCATATCAAGTTCATAATTGTATATAACCCCATATTTCAATTCTGGCTCTCTACGTACCGTGCAAAAGTCTATATCGATTCGTAATTATTTATAGACTTACCTATACATACCTTTTTTGTCTAATATATACCACGTATGGACTACCTCACAATTTAGAAAACGATGTTAAGAAGTTTTAAGATACCACAACCCAATTAATTCGATTGTGGATTACAGTCTTTCGTAGAAGTTTCTACGCAATCCATGGTGGAGGGTACATAAGATTCGGCCTGGCCGAACTTACGGCCGTATATACTTGTTTTATTTATTTTAATTTATATATATTTGTATTTGTAATTGATTCTTACTATTTTTGGGAATAGTGAGAAAATTTTCTTTTGCTTTAGTTCATATTGAACTTTTGTGTACAGTCTTTGAACTTTATACCCACGTTTAGTTTGATGAAGATTTTTGAGACATACATAGAAAAAGGAAAGTTTCATTGGGCTGTGGAAAATTTCGCAAAAAAGTAAAAAAAAATTAACTAAAAACATATAATTTTTTTTTTTTTCGGTGTACTAAGGAAGTTATTGTGATGTCAAAACGATAATAGCTAAAAAATCACCCTTTACTTGTTTTTGATATTATAATATGTAATAAATAATATATAATTTAATTCCATTTCTCCGATTAGGTAACACCAACTACACATGAAGTATATCCAAGATGACCAAATACATCGACTATTGAGATGGAAGACTTCTCAACAATTGATGACTCCCACGTATCGAAATATTCAAGGCATATTTCGTTAATTCCTCAAACTGGTGTTGTAATGCCTGCCATACCTGAAGATGACACTAATTAAAAAGTCAATGGGAACCATACAATTCAATAATCATAATTGATAGATTATTTTTACTTAATTTTTGATGTATATATTGCTCGTATTGTTGTCATTAATAGTCTATTATGTGTTTGCGTGTAATATAAAATAATAAGATAAATGGATTATGTTATAATTAATTGGTAATTTAGTTGGATGCAGAGAGTTTAACACGTTTGAAGCGATCAAACAGTTTATTACCTATAAGGTGTATCCGGAGACCTCAAATATGTTGGAACGATTTGAGTCCTGAGTCGACATGAGGCATATAACCCTAATTAAAACCAGCCCAGTATTTGTTGGGAATTTTTAAAATAAGTTTGGGATACAATGTGGCTGATGATTCACACTTCTGTATTCTACTACACACAAAAACAAAATTTTATCTTCAATTACGAAATTAATTGATCCAATTATTTTTTAATTGAAATGCCTTCAATCACAGAAATAACGGAATCAATCACCAAAGTGAATTAAAAAATTAATTGATACATCTAATTTTTGTGATTGATTTTTGTCTCAGTTAAAAATTTTGTTGAATCAATTAAAATTTTAATTGAATCATTTAAAATTTTAATTGGAAAAACTTTTGTGATACATTTTTCTGTGTAAGCGAACCCGACTCGCTTCGTTGCGCCTTTATGATTTCTTTTCTAAACTGAGAAACTATTTGATAAAAAAAAAAAATTCGGAACATTTTAGGTTGAGTAATTTATATGGATTTTCATTCAATGATTCCGGGTGAACACAACGTTTTTATTTCAGCTGTGATTTACTACTCGTCAAGTGGTGTCACCTATAGCATTATAAATCATTCAGCAGAAGTGGGCAGCACATATGTTTAAGAGAGATTTAACTCCCCAACAAAAAAACCGCCGCCAAAAAAGTAGTGAAAATGTTCTTTTTGGATCCGGAAATTTTATTAGGATTTTATTTCAATGGTGAAGAGTGTGATTTTCAGGCAAATGTCCAATATACCTCATATTAATCAAAAAATAAAGTCTTATCTGATGATAAATCTGAACCGATTTCTATGATTTTTTGCATGTTTAATTGAACTATAGAAGATTACATTGTGCCAACTTTGAGTAAGATCGGCTAATAATAGGTTAGGTTAGGTTAAAGTGGCAGCCCGATTAAATTTCAGGCTCACTTAGACTATTCAGTCCATTGTGATACCACATTTAACTAAAAGTACCTATTACATATGGGCACTTCTAGTCTTAACCACTGAACCTTCTCTATTATATACTTTTGTGGAATCAACCTGATTGCTCCAAAAACATTAACAAACTGCTTAAGTTAACGTTTTCCAGGTCCGCCAGTAATCTAAAGCTAAATGCTCCTAAAATTCGCTTACGCCTTACACGGCTAATAATAAGTCTCGATTTCCCAAATTTCAGAAAATTGTGTGATACATTCATATGGGAGCTATATCTAGAAGATAATTATAAGAAGATTTGTGATGCGACAGATAAGCCAAGTAATTCGTCTGTCTTTAAAACAAGTTTGTACTCAATCCATGGTGTTGGAAGGTACATAAGATTCGGCCTGATCGAACTTTTGTCCCTGTATATATACTTGTTTTTCTTTGCGTACCTACGCTAGTCCTAGTGACATTACATATAAATATACAAACTTATTATACTCTTTACGATAGTAGTGCACGCACAGAAAAAACATGTTTGGACATGGTTGCCGCATCTATTTAATGCTTATATAGAGCATGTAATTGTCGCGAAAATCATATTTTTTTTTCTTTGTAAAAATAAATTTCGAGCGGAGAAAAATATATGTTGGCAATAGGCATTTAAGTGGTTCTCAAATGCCGCAAACATGTTCTATTATTTAAATGATAGAATTTGAGACCATTATATGGTCGGGAAAATCATGTACCTGACCATTCAATTTTTTTCCTTTTTTGCAGAGAGAAAAGTATTTTTATAGGTTACGTATAGACATGTCTAGAACCATTACATGGCCACAAAGACCATGTACATTGTTGTCGTGATCATTTCATTTTTTGCAGCGAAAAGAATTTTATAAAAACATTGAGCAGGTACACACGATTTTCAATTTGCGCGTCAGTCGTGTGTTGATTGTTTCTTGGAATGGACGGAGAATACGGAATTACTGTGTTTTGGTTTATTTATTTATTCAGAAGTGGCACGTCGTTTTATGTGAATACAAAACAGGAAAGTGTAATTGAAAAAATTTACCTGGTTTTTGTTCTGAATTTGATATATGGTATAATTTATTTTTATTTGTAGTTACATGATGTCTGCGTTGATACATTTGATGGGCACGAAGTAAATATGCAATGATTTCTTATTATTGAAATTGTACCAAAATAGAATGTGTAAAAACATGTGATGTTTGCTTGCGCGACATAGTAAATACAAATATACAATGGATTAGTTTATAAATAAATAAAAACAAGTATATACGGCCGTAAGTTCGGCCAGGCCGAAGCTTATGTACCCTCCACCATGGATTGCGTTGAAACTCCTACTGAAGACTGTCATCCACAATCGAATTACTTGGGTTGCGGTAACACTCGTCCATGACAAGGTATCTTAAAACTTCCTAACATCGTCTTCTAAATTACAAGGTAGTTCATACGTAGTATATATTAAACTAAAAAAGGCCGATTAAATATGTATATAATTAAGTTTAAAATTTCTATAGAAATAAAATTTTGACAAAATTTTCTATAGAAATAAAATTTTGACAAAATTTTCTAAAAAAATAAAATTTTTACAAAATTTTCTATAGAAATAAAATTCTTACAAAATTTACTATCGAAATAAAATTTTGACAAAATTTTCTATAGAAATAACATTTTGACAATGTTTTCCATAAAAATAAAATTTTGGTAGATTATTTTTGGCTCGAGTAGCAACCATGAATATGAACCGATATGGAGCAATTTTTGTGTGATTGGGGATCGGCTATATATAACTATGGGCCGATATGTACCAATTTTGGCATGGATATTAGCGGCCTTATACTAACACCACGTTGGGGAACGGTTTGTATGGGGGCTATATATAATTATGGACCGATATGGACCAATTCTTGCGTGTTTGTTAGAGACGACATTCTAACACCATGTTCCAAATTTCAACCGGATCGGATGAATTTTGCTCCTCCAAGAGGCTCCGGAGGACAAATCTGGGAATTAACTTATATGGGGGCTATATTGGGGATCGGCTATATATAACTATGGACCGATATGGACCAATTTTGGCATGGATATTAGCGGCCTTATACTAACACCACGTTGGGGAACGGTTTATATGGGGGCTATATGTAAATATGGACCAATTTTTGCATGGTTGTTACTAACACCATGTACCAAATTTCAGCCGCATCGGATGAAATTTGCTTCTCTTAGAGCGATCGCAAGCCAATTTTGGGGGTCCGTTTATATGGGGGCTATACGTAAAAGTGGACCGATATGGCTCATTTGCAACACCATCCGACCTACATCAATAACAACTACTTGTGTCAAGTTTAAAGTCGATAGCTTGTTTCGTTCGGAAGTTAGCGTGATTTCAACAGACGGACATGCTGAGATCGACTCACAATTTCACCACGACCCAGAATATATATACTTTATGGGGTCTTAGAGCAATATTTCGATGTGTTACAAACGGAATGACAAAGTTAATATACCCCCATCCTATGGTGGAGGGTATAAAAATAAATAAAGTTAATTTTGTGTTTTCTTTTCTCAAGTGGCGTCCTTTTTTCGAAGACGAAAAAGATTTTTGCATAAAGATCAAAACATTTTAGGTTGTGACCATGTTCTTTTAACTGGAAGAAAAACATTTTTGACGAATACCATAACATTTTATATCGTGACCATTGTCTTTTAATGGAAACAAAATTCTTTTTATCAATATAAAAACAGATGAGGACAATTTTATTTTTCTTAGAACCATGTTCACTGAGCCAACATGGTTGCCCCAAAAATAGCTCCTATCATATTATTTTGCTCTTCGAATATGATTGTGACAATCATGTTTCTTCTCTGCGTGTGGTGGAGGGATTAAATTGGGTCGTTTGAATTGATACCAATTTCACTCAGCTAACCTGTATATAATTATGAGATTACTGTCGTAAAGGTACTACATACCACACCGTTTGGAGTAAGCTCTTATTCTCTTGGCCACAAATATTTTGAAAATTCCCTTGAATATTTAAGGTCCGCATGATACCTCCTAGTGAATAGGAAAAAATATTTACGTTACAACAATCTCCATTAATAATAGTCACCCCACCAACAAAAGAAGGATAGTTGTGTTTTTTTTACAACTTGTCGATTTTATGATTACTCTGACCTGCTGTGTTAAGCATAATCCTGCAAAGTAAATATTGGTATTACGTGCTGTTATTATACAAATGTACAAAATATCTAGCAACGTAAAAAAGGGCAAAAAAGCTTATAGGTAGGGAATGGTGGAGGTTATTACAAATTCGGCCTGTATACATTGAAAAAAATATCACCAAACTATTTTTAATCAAAAAGTTAATTGAATCTGAAAACTTTTTCAATTAAAAAATTAATTGATACAGTTGACGTTTTAATAAAACTAGAAACATTGAGTCAACTAGGTCAATGATTGAAATTTTCAATTAACAAATTAATTGACACCACTAACTTTTTAATCAAACACGGAAGAACACATCAAAATACTAGTGTAAGACAGCGTTGCCAGAATTGTTTCACCAAAAACCGCAAGATTTGCCCAAAAAAATGGCTAAAAAAAGCTAAAAAATACTAAAAAATAGCTAGAAAAAAAGCTAAATTTTTTTCTATCAAAAGTCACATTTTTGATTGAAATTTAACAAACTTAAAGGCTTTATTTCACTTACAATGCATATTATTTTCATTTTAATTCCACTTCTGTGAGACTGTAACAATATCTAAGGCATATTAGCTCTGTTTGCGTATTCGATACATTTTGATTACTAATTTGATTACAAATTTTTTACTGGAAGTCCTTCGTTTTGTGGGAGCTACCTTCCCAACACCTCTATTTTATTTACTTGTTATTTTAAAATATTAAATGATGCTTTGGATTTGGTAAAAAAATGATTTGTCATATTTTTAAATAAAATTTTAGTTTGGATTTGAAATTGTGAAAAATTCGAAATACATTACTTTTATTTAAATTGTAGAAAATACCTATAGTTTACATTTCCCAGTAAAAACATTTTCCTTTTCTTCATGAGCTATCAAAGTGCTTTAAAAACGTGCTAACGCCAACTTAAATTTCCAAATTCAGACTCGACTTCAAGTAGAAATTATTGTATATACGTTTTTAAAATAAAGTGTTGAAAAACATCTTCTATTTTTGAACGCTATTTTGGTTTGTGGTTAAGATGCAAAAACTCCTCACATTTAAAGACTATTTCATTAATTCTTCCTTCTTTCATGAAAACATACCCAGTTTTAAGTTGAATCACTTAATTATAAGGACAAAACGACTTTATCGTCTTTTGGACAAGGAAAACAGTTTATATAAAAGAAATTCACAAATGATATTATAACCAAAATTCGCGTTCGTATTTTAAGGAGACGACAATATTTTTTCAGTGCACAAAGCTATTCACATCTACTATTTTAATTTAGTAATATCGTAATAACTTTAGAATATTACACCCAGAAAAAAGTGACCCCTTCTTTAAGTTAAAATGAACTCATTGTGAAGAAAGTTGAACTTCGTATAGCGCCAAAGACATTTTTATTTGTTTGAACGATGTGATTTTCGTAGAAATTAGGAATAATGCATTCTATATATTAGTTAACATTTTCCTATATTTATATACCACTATACTACAGAATGAAAAAATTTAACTAATTTGAATTCATATATGGAATGATTTTATTGAAATTTTTTCATTCATTTCGACAAATCTTACACATTTGTGGTAAAACTTTTACTTCATAATTAGAACTGCTTATCTTCGTTTTTAAATACAATTTTATTTATTTCTATAAGCAATTTTATCTTCAATAAAAGACATGTTTTATTAATATATTGAATATATTTATTAAGAATCAACAGCATCGAATCTCTTTGAAATATTAGTTTATTAATCCACTATTTCCAATTTCCGTGTGATATTGTCAACTGTAAAACGCACTTTTTCTTCTTCTTGTACTTTTCACTTTTAATAAGTTGCTGCCTAACGATTTTGTCCTCCTTTTACAATTTCAATACCTACAAATATAAAAAATCATAAAACATTTTTGTTGCAAAAGGTTAGCGTCACTGAATATTACCTGATAATTGAAGATTCCAAAATGAAGACAAATGAAAGGGTTGTTATTCTGCTGGTGTTTTCTTTCTTTATACACTATCACAAACATTGATAGATTTATTTAAAAAAACGAAAATTTTTCTCACTAATTTAAAATAACAAATATTTTATATATTTTATTTGTTATTTATTATATTATTTTACCATATTATTTTTTAACAATCTCTCCGTATACCAAAACAACGCGATTCCAACTAAAAAAACAACCGACGCGCAAATATATCGATTACACCCACGCGCAAACACATCGATTACGATGACAGGTATCGATTACAGGTAGACAATAGAAATTTAGGAAAATTTCCTATATTCTAACAAGTGTGTTTCCTTAAGTTTTGAAAGGATTGCATACTTCTTAGTACGAATGAACTAAAATATTTTTCTATGCCAAGTGTTGTTCGTATGTATGAAAAACTTTCTATTATAAAGGAAGTCGCAATTATCATTTTATAAGAAATTTTACTAATTTTGAGGAAACTTGGTTTTAGTTCGGTTTTTGTTTATTTTTACGAATGCTTTGTTATCGGTGAATAAAATTTTCTTTTTCAGTAGTAAATTCTTATACCCAGCGAAGAAAATAGTATGAGTAAAATTCCATGCCTTATTCTAGTTAATGAACTATTCCTAACTGCTTACAGTTTAGGATTTTTTTACTGAAACGAGTAAATTTTATTATTTTTCACAAAAATTTACCTTAATGGAAATAAAATGGATAAGCTATATTGATGAAAATTTTTTCCTTTAGTTTCGAAGGCACTTTTTTCTGGGTGTATAATAACATAAAAAGGATAAACGAGTCAAATGATAATATTCCCAATAATTTACTGACAGTTTATCTAACAAATTTGTATGGTAATAGCAGATTTAAAGTTTACAATAACCTTTATGTATATAATGAAAAAACTTTACAACAAGGTGTATTTGCTACAAAAATGCCCGCATAATGGATGGACTCATTATTAATGTTTCAACTGAGCTTTGAAATATGTGGAAACCCTTATACTTGCAGCAAGGCTTAGATAAAAACGCCGATTTATCCATATTTCAATAGAAACATGTCGAAAATAAAAAAAGCCAAAAATAGCTAAAAGGGTCATGAAAAAAAGCCAGAAAAAAAGCTAAAAGCTAAATGCATTTTTTTTCCGCTAAACGTCTTCAAAACAAGCCAAATCTAGCGGGAAAAAAGCTAAATTGGCAACGCTGGTGTAAGACCCCATTATGTATAGAAAGGGTGATTTGTTAAGAGCTTGATAACTTTTTTAAAAAAAAAACGCATAAAATTTGCAAAATCTCATCGGTTCTTTATTTGAAACGTTAGATTGGTCCATGACATTTACTTTTTGAAGATAATTTCATTTAAATGTTGACCGCGGCTGCGTCTTAGGTGGTCCATTCGGAAAGTCCAATTTTGGGCAACTTTTTCGAGCATTTCGGCCGGAATAGCCCGAATTTCTTCGGAAATGTTGTCTTCCAAAGCTGGAATAGTTGCTGGCTTATTTCTGTAGACTTTAGACTTGACGTAGCCCCACAAAAAATAGTCTAAAGGCGTCAAATCGCATGATCTTGGTGGCCAACTTACCGGTCCATTTCTTGAGATGAATTGTTCTCCGAAGTTTTCCCTCAAAATGGCCATAGAATCGCGAGCTGTGTGGCATGTAGCGGCATCTTGTTGAAACCACATGTCAACCAAGTTCAGTTCTTCCATTTTTGGCAACAAAAAGTTTGTTAGCATCGAACGATAGCGATCGCCATTCACCGTAACGTTGCGTCCAACAGCATCTTTGAAAAAATACGGTCCAATGATTCCACCAGCGTACAAACCACACCAAACAGTGCATTTTTCGGGATGCATGGGCAGTTCTTGAACGGCTTCTGGTTGCTCTTCACTCCAAATGCGGCAATTTTGCTTATTTACGTAGCCATTCAACCAGAAATGAGCCTCATCGCTGAACAAAATTTGTCGATAAAAAAGCGGATTTTCTGCCACTGATTTTGGTAATAAAATTCAATGATTTGCAAGCGTTGCTCGTTAGTAAGTCTATTCATGATGAAATGTCAAAGCATACTGAGCATCTTTCTCTTTGACACCATGTCTGAAATCCCACGTGATCTGTCAAATACTAATGCATGAAAATCCTAACCTCAAAAGAATCACCCTTTATATTCTGGGTAGTGGTGAAATTCTGAGTCGATCTAGCGATGTCGATCTAGTCGATCTAAGCATGTTCGTCCGTCCGTCCGTCCGTCCATCCGTCCGTTGAAATCACGCTAACTTCCGAACGAAACAAGCTATCGACTTGAAACTTGGCACAAGTAGTTGTTATTGATGTAGGTCGGATGGTATTGCAAATGGGGCATATCGGACCACTTTTACATATAGCCCCATATAAACGGACCCCAGATTTCGCTTGCGGACCCTCTTAGAGAAGCAAATATCATCCGAACCCGTTGTAGTTTGGTACGTGATGTTAATATATGGCCTCTAACATTCACGCTAAAATTGGTCTATATAGGTCCATAATTATGTATAGATATAAACGATCCCCAGATTTGAACTCCAGAGCCTATTGGAGGAGTAAATTTTATCAGCCATATCGGTCTATAGTTTTATATATTGCCCCCAGATAAACCGATTCCCAATCACACAAAACTTGATTCATATCACAATTCATACCCAGCAAAAAAATTTGGAACTTCTTCGAAAGGAACAACTTTAAAAACACTTCCAGAAGATGTACTCCCAATGATTTCTGAGGAACGTGGAACGCCTATATATAGGAGTTCCCTTGTCATTGAGCTTAACATGGAATCTGGCAGCACTCAGTGATAAGAGAGAAGTTCACCAATGTGGTATCACAATGGACTGAACAGTCTAAGTGAGCCTGATACATCGGGCTGCCACCTAACCTAACTTAACCTAACCTACTCCCAATGATGTTCTTTGTTTTAACTACAAAGGAAGTTCTTTTCATTCAATTTTTTATAACATTTTATACCCTCCACCATAGGATGGGGGTATATTAACTTTGTCATTCCGTTTGTAACACATCGAAATATTGCTCTAAGACCCCATAATGTATATATATTCTGGGTCGTGGTGAAATTCTGAGTCGATCTGAGCATGTCCGTCCGTCCGTCTGTTGAAATCACGCTAACTTCCGAACGAAACAAGCTATCGACTTGAAACTTGGCACAAATAGTTGTTATTGATGTAGGTCGGATGGTATTGCAAATTGGCCATATCGGTCCACTTTTACGTATAGTCCCCATATAAACGGACCCCCAAATTTGGCTTGCGATTGCTCTAAGAGAAGCAAATTTCATCCGATCCGGCTGAAATTTGGTACATGGTGTAAGTATATGGTCTCTAACATCTATGCAAAAATTGGTCCACATCGGTCCATAATTGTATATAGCCCCCATATAAACTGATCCCCAGATTTGGCTTCAGAGCCTCTAAGAAAATTTCATCCGATCCGGCTGAAATTTGGTACATGGTGTTAGTATATGTTCTGTAACAACCATGCAGGAATTGGTCCATATCGGTCCATAATTATATGAAGCCCCCATATAAACCGATCCCCACATTTGACCCCCGGAGCCTCGTGGAAGAGCAAAATTCAACTGATTCGGTTGAAATTTGGTACGTGATGTTAGTGTCTGTCTGTCTGTTGTAATCACGCTACAGTCTTCAATAATGAAGCAATCATGCTGAAGTTTTGCACAAGCTCGTATTTTGTCTGCAGGCAGATCAAGTTCGAAAATGGGCTATATCGGTCCAGGTTTTGATATAGTCCAGGTTTTGATATAGTGTTTTGGTATACCCCAATAATGACCGATCTCCGGATTTTATTTCTTGAGATTATAAAAACCGTAGTTTTTATCCAATTTGTATTTATTTATTGGATCATAAAGAGATACGTCGAAAATGGTGAGTATCGGTCAGTGTTTTAGTATAGCCCCCATAAGAACGATTTCCCGATTTAACTCCTTGGGTTTCTAGAAACCGTAGTTTTTATCCGATTTGCCTGAAATTTCACTTCTTGAGGGTATAGAAGGCGCACCGATCATGAAAATTGGTTGAAACTCAATGTCAAATTTCCAGAACATCTACAGATTTAAGATTTCATATCAAGAAGTTATTTCATAATTTTCTTGCACACTTACAAGAGATGTTAATGATTCCTCTAAAACAAGAATGGTTCTTACAAATCCAAAATCTGATATAGTCTTCATAGGTAAAATCTTTAAATTTATCTCCGGGAAGTGTATTGGTTGAACTGCTCTGCTTGATTTGTCCTCAAACCCCCCTGAAATTTCAAAGGAAACCCTAATATTTGATTCATGGTGGTGGGTATTTAAGATTCGGCCTGGCCAAACTTACGGCCGTATGTACTTGTTTTGTCTAATATCCATACGGGGGACTAACTTACAGTTGAGAAGACGATGTTAAGAAGTTTTAGGATACCTTGCCTTCGGTAATTATAACCACAACCCAAGTAATTCGATTGGGGATGACAGACTTTAGTAAAACTTTCTACGCAATCCATGGTGGAGGGTACATAAGATTCGGCCTCGCCGAACTTACGGCCGTATATATGTTACTTGTTTTTTTTTTTTTTTTAATTTTCAATAAAAATTGATACAATCGACTTTTTAATCAAAATAAAAGCACAAAGTAAATAAGTAAAGTGATTGGGAAGAGTTACGTCTTTAATTAAACAATTAATTGATACAATAATTTTGTTTACTCAAACTAAGAACGCAAAGTTAGTTAAGAAAATTATTAAACATGTTCGCGGTTTATATTAAACAATTAATTGTTCCAATTAAAAATTTTATTAAAAAATGTATTCGTTGTCGATTGCAAAACTCAATTGTGTAACTGATTTAATTAAAAAGTTAATTGAAAATTGGATTTAAGTTTAATTAAATAATCAGTTGAATCAATTAAACAACTGATTGAGTTTTCCAATCAACATCAATTAATTTATTGATTGAATAAATTAAAAAATTAATTAGTTTTTGAAATTAATATCAATTAAATTTTTAATTGAATCAAGTTAAAAATTAAAATCAAATCAATTAATTTTAAATCAAATCTTTGTATGTAATTGATACTCATAATTTTCGTGATTGGAGACATTTCAATTAAAAAATTAATTAGATCAATTAATTGTGTGATTGAATCAGGATTTTTTTATACCCTAAACCACATAGTGGTCAGGGTATAATAAGTTTGATCGGTCAAAAAATGTGCCTACCAGAAATATTGATTTTAGACCCCATAAAATATATACCGATCGACTCAGAATCACCTCCTGAGTCGATCTAGCGCTTGGTGTCCGTCCGTCCGTCCGTCCGTCCGTCCGTCTGTCCATGTATTTGTTGTTCACAGGATTCCGGTCGCAATTATGAACCGATTTTGATGAAATTTGGTATAGAGAGTTTTTTGGGCACAAGGACGAACGCTTTTGAATTTGGAAGAAATCGGATCAAATTTAGATATAGCTCCCATATATATGTATCGTCCGATTTCGACAAATGGGGTCACGTTGCGCTTTCTTTCAAACGGATCGTCACCAAATTTGGCAATAGGTAATCTTTTCCATCGCCCTTCAAGTCTGCAAAATTTCATCCAAATCGGTTCAGATTTAGATATAGCTCTCATATATATGTATCGCCCGATTTTCCCAAATTTGGCCACAAACCCTTTATTTATCAACCGATCTTACTCAAAGTTGGCTAAATATAATCTTCTATAGCACTAACTATATGTGCAAAACATCATCGAAATCGGTTCAGATTTAGCTATAGCTCCCATATATATGTACCGCCCGATTATTCTACATTTGGCCATAAAACCCTTATTTACACTGAAAAAAAAGCATACTCGGTTCCTAAGATTTTGTCTTTACTTTAAAAAATTTGGTATTGATTCCGAGCCAAAGAAGCGGAGAATACAAGTAAGGATACTTTTAAGACACAATTCTCTTTTAAATTTAGGTTTTGTGTACTTGCTTCTAGGAAGCAAATTTTAATTTTTCGCTTTCTCAGCTTTTTTTCTTCATATACTATCAAAGTACTTTAAAAACGAGTTAACGGCAACTTTATTTTCCAAATTAGGACTCGACTTCCAGTAGAAATTATGCTATGTTTGAAGTAAAAAACTTCTTTAAAATAAAGTTTTGAAAAACATGTCCTATATTTGAACGATTTTTTGCTTTGTAGTCAAGATGCAAAAAGACAACAAATTTAAAGACAATTTCATTAAATTTAAAGAATTTTTCTGAATTATTAAAGTCAAGTTGACCTTAGCCTATAAATTTTTTCTTTCTTGTTAAGATACCCATTTTTAAGTCAAATCGCTTAATTATAAGGACAATACGACTTCATTGAAAAGTTTATCGACTTTTGGACAAGGAAAATAACTTTATTTTAGAGAAATGCGTCTTCTATGCTAAGCAAAATTTGTATTCGTATTTTAAAGGCATGAAATCTTTGACCTCATGACAATATTTTTTTCAGTGTATGAACCGATCTTACCCAAATTTGGCTAAATGTAGTCTTCTTAGCACTAACTATATGTGTAAAAATCATCGAAATCGGATCAGATTTAGATATAGCTCCCATATATGTATCACCCGATTTTGAAAAATTCGCCTCTAATAACCTTATGTTTGACCATACAGGCCTCATTTCTTAACTGATCTTACTCAAATCTTGCACAAGGTAACCTTTTGTGGTATTAATCAAACCCGCAAAATATTATGCAAATTGGTTCAGATTTAGATATAGCTTCCATATATATGCATCGCTCGATTTTCCCAAATTTGGCCATAGTACTCTTATTTATTAACCAATGTTACTCAAATTTCAAATTTTGATGTACTAGCCGATCGTATTTATACGTACTTGTAGCTCTTACATAAGAATATTCCTCGATTTTTACAAATTTGTATTTATTACCCACACTAATTTAACGATTTTCTCTTTTTTAATAATGGGCTCAATATTAGTGGCATACTTACTCCGTAGGTGCAATATCAACACAGCCAGTGTTGCTAGAAGTAGGGGAAATTTCCTATATGTAGGGTTTTTCTAATATTTAGCGTCTTGTAGGGACGTAGGGCCACAATGTAGGACATTTTCACTCAACACAATTTGTAATAATATTTACATTTTGGTGGCTCTAGAGGAGGAAATTAGAAGCCGACAAGGCTTGATCTTTAACAATGTGTGGTAAACTTTATTCCTGTAGAAAATTTTGTCAACATTTTATTTCTATAGAAATTTTTTCAAAATATTATCTCTATAAAAAAAATTTTCCAATATTTTATTTCTGTGGAATTTTTTCTATGTATGGGAAAGTAGGGAACTTTTTTTGTCCTTGTAGGGTAAACCGAACATTTTCCCTGGCAACATTGACTATGAGCTATAGTCAGATTGATACAAAGCACCCATAGACATGTACCCCTTAATTTTCTTAAATATGCAACTGCGGTTTATATCCCAGACCTATATGTTACCCCACAAATGCTTATGATTACTAATTCTGTAATGGTGGTTTAGGGTATGATATAGTCGGTCCCGCCCGACTTTCTACTTTACTTACTTGTTTTGGTGTATATTTGTTCTTCTTAAATTACTTAGACCATATGGCTGGTTTTGTTCATGATGTGTGTGCATAAGATTGGCATGCAAGTTGAAGGGTACATGAATTTCGGTTTGCCCTAAGAAATTTTCATTCTTACCAGTTTTACTATCAAATTTCAAGGAATTCCATTTTAATTTTGAATTTCATTGAAGCTTCTTGTGAGATTTTGTTTGTCTTCTTGATGATAACAATGACAAAGATGAATAATGATATGATGGGTGGAAGTAACTTCCGATTTTCAATAGATAACATGTTATCGGAGGACAAACCCCCGTATTGGTGGCAAATGAAGTCTATAAAAGTCCATGTCGAAAATGGAAAGATAATTATTTGATAGAAAAACAGCAAGTGCATTTTACAAGAATTTCAAAAGATCCGTTAAAAAATAAAACTCCCAAGAAGCCCTATTCGAACAACTATAAAAATGAAAACAAAAATGACACATCATTGGATTTTTTTTACTATATATTGGATGGGATATATATGTCTGTTGGTATCGGCTGAAACATTTGATGAATGCGATGGTATAGAGGATGGCACATATGTCTCAAGTTTCGATAGTTGCTCGGCCTTTATATACTGTGATGGCGAAGAATCAGTATTGGATGATTGTGGTGATGGATTTTATTTCAATGGTGAAGAATGTGATTTTGAGGCGAATGTCCAATGTCCCTTGGATGAAATCGACAATGGCAATGGTGATGATGACGATGATGGAAATGGAGAGGAAGAACCCGATGGAGAACCCGAAGAAGAAGAAGAAGAGACCAGTAAAGCTACCACAGCATCATCGTCCGTCGCCACAACTCCAGCACCTACATCGTCCATTGATTTCCCAGGCGATATTATTGATATGCCACCCATTGTAAGGGACGCCTGTCCCATTACCGATGACCCTAATCAAATTGTCCTAATAACGAATAGCAATTCATGTTCCGATTATTATGTGTGTTATCATGGTCATGCCATTGGTATGCATTGTATGGACCATTTACATTTTAATGCAGCTACAGGCAAATGTGATTTTCCAGAGAATGCTAAATGTAGAGTAAGTGCAAACTTTCAATATGGCTATAATTTTATACTAATGAGCTTTCATTGCCGTTTCTCTCCTTTTATAGTTGGCCAATCAGGCACCTTCGGAGTTCAATAAATGTTTGCCTCATATGACCGAGTTTTTTCCACATCCTAATAAATGCAATTATTTCTATTATTGCATAAAAGGATATCAAACATTGCAACAGTGTCCTTTCTATTATGGCTGGGATATTGAGAAGCGTACTTGCATTCACATGTCACAGGCAAAATGTTACAGTACAAATGCCTAAAATGGGTTATTATGCCCTAATGCTAAATTGAAAATGTTGTTAGTATATCAAACGTTCGGATTTTCCCTTGTTTCCCTTGAAAAGAAGCACATACATCATGTGTCAAAGTGAAAAGGATCTCTTTTTTCCATAGTTATTTGTTTTATATATATGCATTTCGAAAAGAGAACAACGATGCTTGGAAAAAAAGAAATATTTCCATTTATTTGTTTTTTTTTTTTTTTTTTAATTTGGAAATACGAATTTACATACTTACCAAATTTTAATGGAGAAAAAGCAATCAATAACATCAACACAAATATTTCTTATTTTTGCTTCATTGCTTTCTACCTTGTAATTGATGAAAATCCATGCATTTTAGTATTTTGAGGGAAATTTAAGGCAAATGCAAACTTAGGGCAAAATTTTAGACATGATTTTTTTCATTCGATGACAACAAATACTTTTTCATTATTTTCTTCATATATACAACATAATTATTTCTTATTCAAATTTAATTATTTAAAGAAGAATGGAACTGAAAGAATAATTTTTATAGGATACAAGCCAAATTTTATTTTATATTTATGAAAAAGAAAAATTCTATGAATTATTATGATTAATTTATTATAACTTAAGAATTACTAAATTATATACTTAAAATAAAGTGATAGCTTTCTTTAAGTTAAAATGATCTAATTTTGAAGAAAGTTTGAAGTTTATATAGCGCAAAAGACATTTTTATTTATAACAGAAATTAGGTAAAATGCATATCATCCCCCTATTCTGAGTTACTATTTCGCAACACTCAACATTTTGAGTTGTCAATAACTTGCCAAGGTTTAAACTACAGTGGGGAGCAAAACCGAGTTTTTTTCACTTTTTGCAATCTTTATTAAATAGGACGGATGTCCACCATTTCAACAGCCGTTGCACTAAATTCCTAAAATAGGACGGATATCCACCATTTCAACAGCCGTTGCACTAAATTTGCATAACTTTTGAGGGTGTGATGCATATTGTGTGTTGTGGATATGAATTAATAATTTTTGTCATATTTTGTCAAATAAATAATTTTTTAATTTTTTTTATGATTTTTAATGCATTCTAACGCTTGTCTAAAACGTTTGACATTAAATTCTTTTTTATAAAATCGCTATTTTTCTAGAATGGATTTATCATTTTTTCTGCAAACTTTAAATAATTTGTATCATTTTATTAATTCTTAATTTGTTTTTGACCTATTTGAACTAAAAACAAGTATATACGGCCGTAAATTCGACCAGGCCGAAGCTTATGTACCCTACACCATGGATTGCGTTGAAACTTCTACTGAAGACTGTCATCCACAATCGAATTACTTGGGTTGTGCTAACACTTGCCGATGGCAAGGTATCTTAAAACTTCCGTAATATATACCCATTGTCCATACGTGGTATATATTAAACTAAAAAGGCCGATTATATACGTATATAATTAAGTTTAAAGTTTCTATAGAAATAAAATTTTGACAAAATAAAATTTTGACAACATTTTCTATAGAAGTAAATTTTGGAAAAAAATTTCTATAGCAATAAAATTTGGAAAAAATTTTCTATAGAAATAAAGTTTTGGCAAAATTTTCTATAGAAATAAAATTTTGACAAAATTTTCTATAGAAATAAAATTTTGACAAAATTTTCTATAGAAATAAAATGTTTACAAAATTTTCTATAGAAATAAAATTTTGACAAAATTTTCTAGAAATAAAATTTTGACAAAATTTTGAAAAAATTTTCTATAAAAATAATACTTTGACAATGTTTTCTATAAAAACAAAATTTTGGTAAATTAATTTTTGCTCGAGTGATAACCATGATTATGAACCGATATGGACCAATTTTTGATGTGATTGGGGATCGGCTATATATAACTATAGACCGATATGGACCAATTTTGGCATGGTTATTAACGGCCTTATACTAACACCACGTTGCAAATTTCAACCGGATCGGATGAATTTTGGTCCTCCAAGAGGCTCCGGAGGACAAATCTGGGGAACGGTTTATATGGGGGTTATATATAATTATGGACCGATATGGACCAATTCTTGCGCGTTTGTTAGAGACCACATTCTAACACCACGTTGCAAATTTCAACCGGATCGGATGAATTTTGCTCCTCCAAGAGGCTCCGGAGATCAAATCTGGGGAACGGTTTATATGGGGGCTATATAGAATTATGGACCGATATGGACCAATCCTTGGATGTTTGTTAGAGACCACATTCTAACACCATGTTCCAAATTTCAACCGGATCGGATGAATTTTGCTCTTCCAAGGGGTTCCGGAGGACAAATCTGAGGATCGGCTTATATGGAGGCTATATATAATTATTGGCCGATGTAGACCAATTTGTCCATGGTCATTAGAGAACATATACTAACACCATGTACGAAATTTCAGCCGGATCGGATGAAATTTGGTTCTCTCAGAGGCTCTGCAAGCCAAATCGGGGGATCGGTTTATATGGGGGCTATATGTAATTATGGACCGATATGGACCAATTTTTGCATAGTTGTTAGAGACCATATACTAACACCATGTACCAAATTTCAGCCGGAGCGGATGAAATTTGCTTCTCTTAGAGCAATCGCAAGCCAAATTTGGGAGTCCGTTTATATGGGGGCTATACGTAAAAGTGGACCGATATGGCCCATTTGCAATACCGTCCGACCTACATCAATAACAACTACTTGTGCCAAGTTTCAAGTCGGTAGCTTGTTTCGTTCGGAAGTTAGCGCGATTTCAACAGACGGACGGACATGCTCAGATCGACTCAGAATTTCACCACGACCCAGAATATATATTCTTTATGGGGTCTTAGAACAATATTTCGATGTGTTACAAACGGAATGACAAAGTTAATATACCCCCATCCTATGGTGGAGGGTATAAAAATTAAAATTACCCATTAAAAGTATGAAAACCCAAGTTATAAAAAATTGAATTAAAAGAACTTCCTGGGTAGTGAAAATAAAGAACATCATTGGGATTGTATCTTCTGGAAGTGCTTTAAAAGTTGTGCCTTTGGAAGAACTTCCAAATTTTTTTGGTGGGTAGGTCTACCGAATATGGTGTGTAAAGGGTGATACGGTCAAAAGTTGGTCAAGGGAAAACGCGTGTAAATCGGTGAAATCGTTTATTAAAAAAATCAAATTAAATTTCTTTTTCAAGTTCAATTAGTATAAAATTCAGGAAAAATATTCAGTTAGGCTTTCGCTTTGCCAAATCCGAATTGCCGAAAACGCTTGACACCTGCCATCAGATTTTGTACAGCCACCTTGCCCACCTTCTTCGCCGCAGAAAGCCAGTTTGCCTTGAACTGCTGCTCGTCCTTAGCAGTTTTTTTGGTCTTCTTTAGGTTCCGCTTGACAATAGCCCAGTATTTCTCAATTGGGCGGAGCTCTGGCGTGTTGAGAGGGTTCTTGTCCTTGGGAACCACCTGCACGTTGTTGGCGGCGTACCACTCCATGGCCTTTTTACCGTAATGGCAAGATGCCAAATCCGGCCAAAACAGTACGGAACACCCGTGTTTCTTCAGGAAAGGCAGCAGACGTTTATTCAAACACTCTTTCACGTAAATTTCTTAGTTGACAGTCCCGGAAGCTATGAAAATGCTGATTTTCAAGCCACAGGTACAGATGGCTTGCCAAACCAGATATTTCTTTGCGAACTTTGACAGTTTTATGTGCTTGAAAATATCTGCTACCTTTCCCCTTCCTTTCGCCGTATAAAACTCCTGTCCCGGAAGCTGCTTGTAGTCGGCTTTGACGTAGGTTTCGTCGTCCATACCACGCAGTCAAACTTCGTCAGCATCGTCGTGTACATCCTCCGGGATCGCGCTTTGGCCGTCGTAGTTTGTTTATCATCGCGATTTGGAGTCACTACCTTCTTGTAAGTCGATAGTCCGGCTTGTTTTTTGGCTCGATGCACGGTTGTAGACGATACACCCAGCTTATTTGCGGCATCTCGGAGAGAGAGGTTAGGGTTTCGCTTGAAACAACCGGCAACTCTCTTTGTCGTCTCAGCGGCTTCCGGTTTTCGATTTCCCCCCGATCCAGGCTTCCTGGCTGTCGACAAACGTTCCTCAAACACTTTAATTACATTTGTAACGGTTGATTTGGCAACTTTTAGCGATTTTGCCAGCTTTGCGTGCGAGTAGCTCGGATTTTCGCGATGCGCGAGCAAAATTTTGATACGCTGCTCTTCTTGCTTGGACGGCATTTTGACAACTGAAGAGTGAATTCCAAAATCAAAATAGGAGCAACATTCTACACACACACCTTCAAAATGAGGGGTGTTCAGGTTTTTTAAATGCAAAATTGAAAGAAATACGTCAAGTTTATATTGACCAAATTTTGACCGTATCACCCTTTATCGGTCCATGTTTTGGTATAGCTCCCATATAGACCGATTCCCGATATGTGTTCTTGGACTTCTAGAAACTGCAGTTTTTATCCGATTTTATTGGAAAACTAGAGTTATTATGGGTCCAGAGTTAGATATAGTTCCCACATAAATCTTTCGCCCAAGTTACAAAAGCCAAAGTTTTATTACAATTTACGTGAAATTTTGCATAGATAGAAGAAAATGCATGCCAAATTTGTTTAAAATCACCCGATTCAGATTTATATGACCACGGATTCCAAAGTTTCACTGAATTTGGAAAAGAAAGTAGAATTAAAATTTGATCCAAATCGCTTCAGATTTTAATTATGATGCCACATATATTTCTTCCGATTTGTGTAAATATGACCAGTTTTTTGGTCACCCATTTTACACACAATTTGCATAAAGATTTACACATCGCAATTGCATACTTTCCATAGAATCGGTTATGATTAAGACTCCGACTTCTGTGTACCTAACCTAACCTAGGGCATCCATATTGTAAAAAAGAACTCTTTAAATCAGATGGTTAAAACAGCCACTATTATATTTCATTTATCATTAAATGTAAGACGCTGCATTCCAATTACGTATTACAACGATAAGTTCAATGTTCGCATTGTCATTGCTAGTTTTGCGTAACTGATGTTGAAATATTTCTCAGATCGTTGATCATAGATATCTAAATGATTCAAACATTCCAAATGATAACATATTTAGAAAAAGTACAGTGTATTTGTAGATATTTATCAGAACAAGCACATCAATATGGATAACATTTTCATTTTGATAATGTCATATTTTTATCGATCAACCATTAGTTGGTGGTATACTCGTTCCATCACTGGGAATGCAATAAATTCAGATATTCGTCTTGATCATGAATAACAAACAGATGAATAGACAGACGGACAGCCAGGGCTGAATAAACTCAAAAATTAATTCTCAATGTTTCGGTAAATATAATAATAGGTCTAGAAGCAATATTATTTAGTGGTAGGCTTATATTCACTCAAAACATACTTAAACCCAATATTTGCTTCCAGACTTTTGTATTAAGGTAAATACTATGTTCGCTTTTCGAGTTGAAATTTTCGCGGATACTTTTAGGACAGAATGGACAGAATTTACCTGGATGGACAGAATTTACCTGGATTTTCTCGGAATTTCGTCTTCAGGAAGTGTCCCGAATCTTTCACAAAATTTGCCAAAAATCCCAGAATTTCAATTACTCAAGGCATATGTTTTAATTCAATTCCTTAGAAAAGAAAATGATTTGAAATTAAAGCGCTTTCAAAAATATTTTTGGTTTTGGATTTACATACTTTTTAAATGTACATTTGTCTGTCAGATTTTGTACCATTTCATTCAATCTCATCACTATGAAAAACAAATCAAGTCACTGTCTTCACACTGTGATCACACTGTTAGAAAAATATGTTTTTCATATGTTCCTATATAAACAAAATGTTTTTCGGGCACAATTTTTAAACACAATATATTTAAGTGTAAACATGTAATGTTGGTATGTTAGAATATATTATGTTTGGGACATGAATGTTTCATAAAAATAATATGTGTGAATGTAAACATATATAAATTTACAAATTTCGAGTAAACATATATATGTTGTGATATTTTATTCCGAGAGCTACAGAGAGAGAGAATATAGAGAAACAAATAGAGATGGAAACCGGGAGGGTTGACGAAAGATATCAACATAACACAACTTAAGTCTAAATATTATTTAATTTGAATAATAGAATGGGTATTCGGAATAAAGAGAGTAGACATTCGGAACCAAGAGAATATACATTTGAAAACAAGAAAACAGCATGTGTTTTCGCCTTGAGAGCAGCATTTTATGTATGTGTGGACATGTTTTTTGTTTATCATTTTGGCATTATGGGCACAATTTTTTTCTTGGTTCGTTAAAAGAAATCGGAACGTACGAGGAGTAAGTCACAATATTAAGGCAAAGGAAATTAAAAAACAAGTGAGTAAAGTAGAAAGTCGAGCGGGGCCGACTATATCATACCCTAAACCATCCCTTCTGAATTGGTAGAAATTGTTTGTGGGGTATCAATGGTATAGGTTTGGGCGATAAACTGCATTTTCATATTTAAGAACATAAAAGGGTAAATGTTTATGGTAGTCTTGTCACAAGCTGAGCAGAAATGTCCGATATTGGCAGCTATAGTTGATTTTGCACCTACAGAGATAGTATGCTACTAATATTGAGTCCATTATTAAAATAGGAAGGAAAGGAAGGAATCGCTCAATTAGTTGTGGGTAATGAATCCAAATTTGTACAAATTGGGCAATATTATATTGTAAGAGCTACATGTAAATCTAAATACGATCGGCTAGTATATCAAAATTTGAAATTTGAGTAACATTGGTATTAGATAAGAGTATTATGGCCAAATTTGGGAAAATTGAGCGATGCATATATATTGGAGCTATATCTAAACCTAAACCATTTTGTATAATATTTTGCAGGTATGATTGATACCACAGACTGTTACCTTGTGCAAAATTTGAGTACGATAAGTTAATAAATAAGACCTCTATGGTAAAAAATAAGGTTATTAAGGCCAAATTTGGCAAAATCGGGGGATACATATATATGGGAGCTATATCTAAATCTGAACCGATTTCGATGAAATTTCGCACATACACTTAGTGCTGTAGAAGATTACATTTAGCCAAATTTGAGTACAATCAGTTGATAAATAAGAGTTTTACGGCTAAATTTGGCAAAATCGGGCGATACATATATATATATATATATATATATATATATATATATATATATATATATATATATATATATATATATATATATATATATATATATATATATATATATATATATATATATATATATATATATATATATATATATATATATATATATATATATATATATATATATATATATATATAGACGTATGGACAGACGGACGGACGGACACCAAGCTCTAGACCGACTCAGAAGGTGATTCTGAGTCTATCGGTATATATTTTATGGGGTCTAAAATCAAAATCAATATTTCTGGACCACTATGTGGTTTAGGGTATAAAAACGATGGAAAATATAACAAAATTACAAAGGGATCTTCATAAAAATAACGAAAAGTCACTAACTCTTTTTAAAGTTGGGACATTAAAATGAAAAAAGGAGGAAACAGTGAAAAATTAAACAGTAAAATGAATAAAAACAAAGTTTAGTTCTCTCTCTCTCTCTCTTTATTAATAAGTAGTCCAAGAGGAGTTGACGGACACTTTCAAATATAAAAGCGGGCATTAAGTTCGAATTTTGCAGCTAAAATTATTTTTTATCTTAGCGGCAAAACTCGAATCTATAAAAACAGAATAACTTTTTCGGGAACGATAAGTTTTAAATGCATTTAAAATGGTGTTAAATGCTAGTAAAAAAACTGTTCACGCCTAAATAAATTTATGTGTATATTATAAAATTATTTATGCATGTTTATACTCGACTCCATTTCAAACTTTTATACCAAAAACAGTTTTATGTTACAAAATTGTTATTTTTGCAATAAAAATAAATGTGTAAATTAAAACAAAAATTGGTGTTCGGTCGGAGCAGGGATTGAACCCTCGACCCTTTGCATTCAAGGCAGACATGCTAACCACTTCTCCACGTGGCAAACAATTGTATGTTTGTGTTAAATAATGTTATGTTTGCATTGGCTCGTGGGCGCTGCAAACTATGCTATATAAATGTAACTTATAATGATAATTATCTACTGGTGACTATAACAGCTACGTAGCCCAGTGGATAGTGTGTTGGCTTACAAACTGTATGGTCCTCGGTTCGATTCTCCGTGCAGGCGAAAGGTAAAATTTAAAAATTTATAAAAGTTAATAATTTCTTCAACATTATTTGTATTACAGAAAAAGATGCCAAGAACTAAAATATTTCGTGTAAGTTAAAATTACGAGTATGTTAGGGAATGAGCACAATCGTCTTTGCGAAAAATTCTTCCAAGCTTATAATATTCTTGGGCTCAAAATTCTTCCAAACATATAATATGTTCACATAAAACAAACATATTAATTCACCACCCTGCTTGGCTACAGGTAGTATTCATGCCCTTTTCCATCTCAATGGGAAAATTGACGTCATTAGAATGTAGTTGAAAAGGTGTGTGACAAAAGGGAGAATTTGCGGTATGACCGTTCTCAGAAATTTTGGGTTCACATCATCCGGGCCACTAGATGTAGATCTCACAGAGCTCACTGCTTGGAAAACCTCAGTTTGCGTTATTTCGTAAAATTCGAATGAGTCTTCCTAGGTAGAATCTTTGATTTTTTTTTGCGAAATGCCAACATTTCAAAGTTCGATTTTATCCCAATCACTGCCATAGACTCTTTAGTGACACTATAACAATCCCCAACTCTGATGCGAAATATACCCAAACCATGTCCATGGCGATATCCAAATTCCCAGTATCGAAAGACACTACAAAAGAAGCAGCGATTGTCATGTTAGACTTTAACATTTTTTTGTCAAAACCCAAGGCAGTTTTGGTATTACAAAAACAAAAATGTCAGTCACCATATTGAAACTTTGATTGTCAATCAAATTGAATTAAATTTATAATTTATGGGATATTTCAATAGAGAAAATCTGGAAATGTATCGACGTATGCATAACAGAATTAGCAAGGTAGTTCCGGAATTACAAAAACAAAAACGTCAGTCGCCATATTGAAACTTTGATTGTCATTCAAATTGACAATTTGTCGGCAATTGTCCAAAACGAAAGTACACAGAATTGTAAACATTTCATTGTTATACCCTCCACCATAGGATGGGGGTATATTAACTTTGTAACACATCGAAATATTGCTCTAAGACCCCATAAAGTATATATATATATATTCTGGGTCGTGGTGAAATTCTGAGTCGATCTAAGCATGTCCGTCCGTCCGTCCGTCTGTCCGTCTGTCTGTGGAAATAACGCTAACTTCCGAACGAAACAAGCTATCGACTTGAAACTTGGCACAAGTAGTTGTTATTGATGTAGGTCGGATGGTATTGAAAATCGGCCATATCGGACCACGTTTACGTATAGCCCCCATATAAACCGATCCCCAAATTTGGCTTGGGGAGCCTCCCGGAGCAGCAAAATTCATCCGATCCGGTTGAAATTTGGTACCTGATGTTAGTATACGGCCTCTAACAACCATGCAAAAATTGGTCCATATCGGTCCATAATTATATATAGCTCCCATATAAACCGATCCCCAGATTTGACCTCCGGAGCCTCTTGGAGGAGCAAAATTCATCCGATCCGGTTGAAATTTAGTACGTGGTCTTAGTATACGGTCTCTAACACCCATGCAAAAATTGGTCCATGTCGGTTCATAATTATATATAGCCCCCATATAAACCGATCCCCAGATTTGACCTCCGGAGCCTCTTGGAGGGGAAAAATTCATCCGATCCGGTTGAAATGTGGTACCTGATGTTAGTATACGGTCTCTAACAACCATGCAAAAATTGGTCCATATCGGTCCATAATTATATATAGCCCCCATATAAACCGATCCCCAGATTTGACCTCCGGAGCCTCTTGGAGGGGCAAAATTCATCCGATCCTGTTGAAATTTGGTACCTGATGTTAGTATACGGCCTCTAACAACCATGCAAAAATTGGTCCATATCGGTTCATAATTATATATAGCTCCCATATAAACCGATCCCCAGATTTGAACTCCGGAGCCTCTTGGAGGAGCAAAATTCATCCGATCCAATTGAAATTTAGTACGTGGTGTTAGTATATAGTCTCTAACAACCATGGAAATATCGGTTCATAATTATATATAGCTCCCATATAAACCGATCCCCAGATTTGACCTCAGGAGCCTCTTGGAGGAGCGAAATTCATCCGATCCAGTTGAAATTTGGTACATGGTGTTTGGTATATGATATCTAACAACCATGCAAAAATTGGTCCATATCGGTCCATAATTATATATAGCAAAAGTCATCCGATGCGGTTGAAATTTGGTACATTTTGTCAATATATGGCCTCTAACAGCCATGTAAAAATTGGTCAATATCGGTCTTTAGTTATATATAGCCGATGACTTTTTACACAAAAATTGGTCCATATCGCCAAAAATAATCTACCAAAACTTTATTTCCATAGAAAATTTTGTCAAATTTTATTACTATAGAAAGTTGTGTCAAAATTTCATTTCTATAGAAAGTTTTGTCAAACGTTTATTTCAATAGAAAATTTTGTCAAGTTTTTATTTCTATAGAAAATTTTGTCAAAAAATTTTTTTTTTGTCAAACTATATTATATACGTATTTAATCGGCCTTTTTTTGTTTAATATATACCCCGTATGGGCTAACTTACAATTTAGAAGACAGTGTTAAAAAGTTTTACGATAATTTGCCATCGGCAAGTGTTATCGCAACCCAAGTAATTCGATTGTGGATGACAGCCTTTAGTAGAAGTTCCTACGCAATCCATGGTGGAGGGTACATAAGATTCGGCCTGGCCGAACTTACGGCCGTATATACTTGTTCAATTTTTAATTTTTTTTTTTTTTTGGAACAATAACAAAAATTATTTTAGTAATTTATTTACAAATATAGTGCTCTCTTAATTGGAAAGAATTTGGTGGCGTTGCCCTCCCCAGTCGACAAATGTTTTCGTCCATCTAATGCCTGTTTTAGTTTTAAAACAAAGAAAGTTATCACGGGGACAAATCTGGAAGATACGGTGGAAGTGGTACAAGTTCGCTCTCCAATTCAATCAATTTGTTGGCACTCTGTGAAAAGAGCAGCTTTCACTACGACCATCCCTCTTTCCACACACGCGACACTTTCTCATTTTATTTTACTTATTTTCACAAAACAAAATATTTAATTGAAATCATGGCAGAATAAATATGCCTTGATTGAAATTTTAATTTTAACTGTCACTGTTGTCAGTTAAAATAAACACATTGTTTTGTTTGTAAACACACTTGGTAAACACAATAGTAAATCTAAGTTCTGCTCAAATGAAAAAATTGTAATCACCTGATAGCTTGAAAATACCTTCCTAATTCTGCCATGGACGTATGCTTCGAAATATGAGGAAATATGTTACGCTTCGCAAGAATAATTGAAGTAATTCATAAATACCATCAATTATGAAGTCCATTTATTTCGATACTTTTAAATTTAAAATAAATTCAATATTTTAAAATTGTTGATATAACATAATTTTATTTTGAGTTTCTATTTGTCACAATTTTCAATTAAACATTGGAGAAGCTAGCAACATTTTCGTAAGGGGCAAAAGCTACACTGTGTGCTAATTGTGAAGATACCTAAAAAAGAGAAGAAATAAATTCTTGTAGATGGAAAGAAACTAGAATATTTAATTCAATGATATATAACATAATCATAGTTTGAAGAAATACTGCATGGTATTTGATAGGGGGAGATGACAAACCCATAAATCCTCTTTAGCTACGCCTATGCTATTAAGAAAATACCGGCAATCAAATTTCTGCTCAAACGAAAAAATTTAAATCATCTGATAGTAAGAAACTACTTTCCTAAATATGAGTTTAGGTTTCCGTTTTTAAAAAAACAAATTTTTCCAAAAATGTTTACGTTTGATATAAAATCATCGCAGCCATCTTGGGAGATAGTTTCCGAGGCTCCAACATATTTAAGAATGTCAAAGTCTGCAGACAATAACGACTACGCCATGGCGTTTATGCAAATTTAACACGTGATAAAATATGGGCAACTATTTTGGAAAAATGTGACTGTTTTGGCTGGATTTCTGCAACCACCATCTGGCAAAATTACGTTTTTGATTTGACAGAAATTAATTTACATTTCGTTTTTACTAACTTTGTCAGTGATATCTGACGTCTTGATTTTGTCAAAATGTTATTTCTATAGAAAATTTTATCAAAATTTTATTTCTATAGAAAATTTTGTCAACATTTTATCTTTATAGAAAATTTTGTCAAAATTGAGATATTAAAGTTCGTTACAATACATATTAGCCACATTGTAGTTCCGATGGAGTATGTAAGGTAATTTTCCGTTTTGCTAATTCATCCGCATTGTTGTTTCCTGATTTGTTCGTGTAGCAAGGATCCATAGCAGGTGAATATTGTACTGCCCAGCCATCTCGTTGACAGATTTACTGCAATCTATGACCATTTTCGATTTAACTGAGTATATTTTATTATGGCACTATCTGTTGAAACAGTACTTCATAGAGAGTGGAAAAAAATCGAATAAATTATATTTAAAAATTAATTTTTTTTTTTACAAAAAATACAAAAAGAAATTTACTAGACCATAATATTATACCCTGCCGACTATATTATACCCTGCACCACTTTGAAGATCTAAATTTTCGATACCATATCACATCCGTCAAATGTGTTGGGTGCTATATACAAAGGTTTGTCCCAAATATATACATTTAAATATCACTCGATTTGGACAGAATTTGATAGACTTTTAGTGTGGGGTTTAAGTTTAGATGGCGTGGTGACGCCTTCTCACGCAACATGAACTTGAAATATGTAAGGAAGATCCTGGCTTTGCTAACCCATCCGCGTCGCAGTTCTCTGGTATGTTATTTAGCCAGGTACCCATATTAACTGAATATTGTTCTCCTCTGACATCTCGTTGAGAGATTTACGGCAGTCTATGGACGTTTTCGAGTTATATTTTATGGTTATGTTATTGGAATACATCTAAACCAATGTTCTATCTCTCGTACTGCTAATATTTCAACCTGAAAAAACACTACAGTGATTATGTAATATTTTTGCGACTTCATGTTCCAGGCCCTTTTGATAAACTCCAAAACTAACTTGTCCATCCAATTTTGAGCCATCGGTATAGAAATCTATATAAACTTTATTCCGTGGGATCTGTGTGCACCACGTTGGGAAGTACTCTTTCAAATTACTTCTTCTTGCTTTTTACATGTCCTTCGCTCCAAATGACACGCTATGTAAAGAGAGTACATATGTTGGCTTTATGTCTTTAGGAAGCATTACACGACTTATGTATGCCCTTTTGCGCTACTGGGAGGATTATCTAAATCACAGCTAAATCTATGAATGTGTGTGAGGCTATTTATATATTCAAACCTATTGCTGAGCTTAGCAATATTACGCCATTCTTTAAAACTGACCAAGGACACATAAATCCTTTTGCTGTGTACTATTACATTTATAGAGATGTTCTCATTATTATACCCTCCATCATAGGATGGGGGTATATTAACTTTGTCATTCCGTTTGTAACACATCGAAACATTGCTCTAAGACCCCATAAAGTATATAAATTCTGGGTCGTGGTGAAATTCTGAGTCGATCTAAGCATGTCCGTCCGTCCGTCCGTCCGTCTGTTGAAATCACGCTAACTTCCGAACGAAACAAGCTATCGACTTGAAACTTGGCACAAGTTGTTGTTATCGATGTAGGTCGGATGGTATTGAAAATGGGCCATATCGGTCCACTTTTACGTATAGCCCCCATATAAAGGGACCCTCAGATTTGGTTTGTGGAGCCTCTAACAGAAACATATTTCATCCGATCCGCCTGAAATTTGGTACATGGTGTTGGTATATGGTCTCTAACAACCATGCAAAAATTGGTCCACATCGGTCCATAATTATATATAGCCCCCATATAAACCGATCCCCAGCTTTGGCTTGCGGAGCCTAAAAGAGAAGCAAATTTCATCCGATCCGGCTGAAATTTGGTACATGATGTTGGTATATGGTCTCTAACAACCATGCAAAAATTGGTCCATATCGGTCCTTAATTATATATAGCCCCTATATAAACCGATTCCCAGATTTGGCTTACGGAGCCTCTAAGAGAAGCATATTTCATCCGATCCGGCTGAAATTTGGTACATGGTGATGGTATATAGTCTCTAACAATCATGCAAAAATTGGTCCACATCGGTCTATAATTATATATAGCCCCCATATAAACCGATCCCCAGATTTGGCTTGCGGAGCCTCAAATAGAAGCAAATTTCATCCGATCCGCCTGAAATTTGGTACATGATATTGTTATATGGTCTCTAATAACCATGCAAAAATTGGTCCACATCGGTTCATAATTACAATTATATATAGCCCGCATATAAAACGTTCTCCAGATTTGACCTCCGGAGCCTCTTGGAGGAGCAAAATTCATCCGATCCGGTTCAAATTAGGAACGTGGTGTTAGTATATGGTCGCTAACAACCATACCAAAATTGGTCCAATCACACACAAATTAGTCCATATCGGTTCATAATCTACCAAAATTTTATTTATATAGAAAATTTTGTCAAAATTTTATTTCTATAGAAAATTTTGTCAAAATTTTATTTCTAGAGAAAATTTTGTTAAAATTTTATTCGGCTCATAATAAAATTTTCATCATTGTCAAAATTTTATTTCTATAGAAAATTTTGTCAAAATTTTATTTCTATAGAAAATTTTGTTCAAATTTTATTTCTGTAGAAATTTTTCTCAAAATTTTCTTTCTATAGAAAATTTTGTCAAAATTTTTATTTCTATAGAAAATTTTGTGAAAATTTTATTTCTATAGAAAATTTTGTTAAAATTTTATTTCTGTAGAAAATTTTGTCAAAATTTTATGTCTACATTGTCAAACTGAATTATATACGTATTGGATCGATCTTTTTTGATTTAATATATACCACGTATGGACTTACATACAATTTAGAAGATGGTGTTAGGGGGTTTTAAGATACCTTGCCATCGGCAAGCGTTACCGCAACTTAAGTAATTCGATTGTGGATGGCAGTGTTTAGAAGAAGTTTCTACGCAATACATAAGCTTCGGCCTGGCCGAACTTACGGTCGTATATACTTGTTTTTTACTTAACCTGGAGTATGTTGAAGGATTTTCACAATTACTATTACAATTTTATTATATGTCAATATTCATGTTTTATACTTTTCTCTTTTTCAATGAAATTGAGGTAAATTTATTGTTCACAAATTCCACAGCCAATACAAAGCGAAAATGGACAAGTACGAGTATATGGCGAATATTGCCTTCCATTTTGGGTCATCTTGATATCCATAAAATTCAGAATGCAAAGTAATCCATTACAATGGAATACATTTGATATTACATGCGTCTTGGATGATGCCATAATATAAAGATTTTTGCGAAAATTATTACTTTCTTTTATATGCTACAAATTGTACAAAAATAAGAATTCTCTGAATGTATTTTGTAACGTTGTTTTTTTGCTTGGCTAAGGGATTTCAGGAATCCTTCATCATTTGTCTGAAATTTCGTTAACAATATGTACAATATTGTTTCTTTTTTATGTACATAGTTGTTCGTTGTTTAAAAATATGGCTTTGTACAAAAGCTTACGAGTATTTTTCTAACAAATTTACTCACATATTAAATGTACCAGACGAATGGCAGATGATGAACTTTTGCCACATTTAAAAAGATTTCGTGAATGGAGATGAGAAAATTTTCTTTTATGTAAAGATAGATATTGTTAGGTTGAATCGCTTAACTATACTCGTAAGAACAAAATGCCTTCAATAGAAAGTTTAGAGATTCTAGTGTTTTGATTAAAATACAAATGACACGGTTCGGAAATTTTATCTATATGGGGCCTATACATGAACCTTCACATTCACATATTTGTTAACCTACACTGAAAAAACAGTGAACCCTTTTCGATTGCAAAATGAACTAAACTGTAGTAATATTGACCATGATTTAGCCCTTAAGATTTTTTTTCAACTTGTCTAGTTTATAATTCTCTTAAATTTTAGTTCAACTATAACATTGTATTTTAGTTCATTCTTACAACACCATAAGATTTATATACCCCTACCAAGATAAAAAGTCAGTATTTTTTTGGTTTACTTGCTTATTTTGTGGGAAACCCGATAATAAAAATTGGTTAACAGTCTCTTTAAAATGTCGACGACTAAACTATTTTTAAATCAGTCATTCCACAGTACAGAAAAATTAAATAATTAAAGGAACAATAAACCGTTTTACTATTATGAAAATTTTCATACATTAAAATTAAACTGTCTTTAAGCAAAAGTACTTTATTATAAAAACTTATGATGAAAGTTCTTAATACAATGTTTTTTTGTGAATAAAAATTATTATGACCACGTGGAACAGAGAGTAGTTCATTTGAACTCGCTTTTTGGACATTTTGACTTATCCTTTTTTTATTCATCGTAGGTATTTTTTTAACATATCTTGCTGGAAAAAAATGGAAGCGATAATGAAAATTGTTAAAAATTAACACCATGCAATGAAATATAATTTTTTTAGTTGAAAGAAAGCCAAAGTTTTAATATAAAACTTACCAATTGTCTATTAAATTGTACGCTGAGGGGAATTAAAAAAGTTGTCCAAATTTACTCTGAAATTAAATATTTACTTTTCACATTAAATAAAATTATTAAATAGGTTTCCAAAAAATCTAATGAAAAAAATAATAATATGCATAAAAAACCAAATATTCTGGTAAACCCTAGACAGTCATCATTTGTCAAAATGACGACACGTAATTTCATTTTCGATTTAAAATGCAATTTAGTCTATTGGGGAAAAGGTACATTTAAGTTATACTAATTCGACCTTTTTATGAATTTTTGTTTTATACTAATTAAAACCAAATTAAATAAGAAAATAAATTCAAGTTTGGTTCACTTTTTCGCTCACGATGACAATTATAACATCTTCAAATGCCCACGCCAACGCCAACTATACAACTGAAGCATGCCAAACAAAACCAAGCAAAGCCAAAACATTCCTACAACAACAAAAACACATGTGCCTTTATTGAAAACAACACCTCATCCCAGTGTTGCCAGGTAATTTTTGATTCTTCCCCCCCAAATCGTAAGAAAAAAGCCCCTAAATTGGTCTATACTTTTTTCAAAAACCCCCAAAAATTTTAAGTATGTAAATAGTATAAAAAGAGACCCAAAATTTCGTTAAAAATCCTGTTGTGATACACTTTAAAAATTAAATTTAACACAAATATATAAATGAAAGAAGATTTTTTCTGAGGAACACAATTATAGACAAAATAAGTTTTTTTATGCTAAAAATTTTCTTTTGAAGTAAATAAAAATTATTAGATAAAGTAATTACACCACTTGTCACAAATTCGGGTTCGATTCCTGCTTCGACCGAACACCAAAAAAATTTCAGCGGTGGATTATCCCACCTCAGTAATGCTGGTGACATTTCTGAGTGTTTCAAAGCTTCTCTGTTTAAGTGGTTTCACTGCAATGTGGAACGCCGTTCGGACTCGGCTATAAAAAGGAGGTACCCGTGCATTGAGCTTAACATGGAATCGGGCAGTGATAAGAGAGAAGTTAACCAATGTGGTATCACAACGGACTGAATAGTCTATGTGAGCCTGATACATCGGGCTGCCACCTATCCTAACCTTGTTTTTAATTGTATCAAATATTAAAAATGCCCCTTCAACAGATGCGTTTAAAAAAGAATGTCATTGCATACTTGCTTGTATTTAGGAACATGGGTTGACTTACCTTATTTTTTGTTCTCAAAATTCATGCCAGAATTGTTCCAAATCTTGTTGAGAATTGCTCCACTTTATAAGATCTAAGATATTTTTTTACCCCCAAAAATCCCCCCAAATAAATGTTACCCCCAAAAATCCCCCTAAACGTGTAAAAAAACCCCTAAATTTGGGGGAAACCCCCAACCTGGTAACACTGCCTCATCCAGCCAAATAAACCATCCGCGAATAACAAACACACACACAAACCACTAAATGAACAAAATAAAAACAACCCCACGCTCATGTATACACAACAAAACTCAAGTAACTTCATCTTTATCACATTCCACTATGCCGATAAAGATCTCTGTACTACGCATCAGGGATGGAAGATGCAGTACTTTGGTACTTTTTTCAATACTTTTTCACACCGGTCAGTACCGTAGTACCCCCAAGAATGATTTAATACCTTTTGTGCAGATATTTTCAAGCCGATATCAGATTTATGGTACAATAGTTTTGACAAAATATTTTAATATTTTGAAAAAATCTTTAACAAACTTATTTGCTAATAGTCTTTTGCAAATTTGGCAAAACAGACAAGTTCATTCGGGTAGAAAATCTCGAATTTCAAGAATGTTGTCATGTGTTTCTATATTTCGCTTGCACACGAACACTTTCTACATAAGAAGTTATGGATCGCGTACTAAAATAATGCGTACCATTACAGTCACGATCGAAACTTGAGATAAAAATAATGTACCAATGTTTGGAGAAAATCTTACCAAAAAAATATTATTTTGCAAAAATTTATTTCTTCAGAAAGTTTTTGAGAAAATTTTTTGTTAACATTTTATTTCTATACAAAATTTTTTCAATATTTTATTTCTATAGAAAAATTTTTATAGAGAATGTCAAAATTTATATTGCTAGAAAATTTTGTCAAAATTTTATTTCGGTAGAAAAATTTTATTTCTATAGAATATTTTGTCAAACTTTTATTTCTATAGAAAATTTTGTCAAAATTTTATTTCTATAGAAAATGTTGTCAAATTTTTATTTCCATTGAAAATTTTGTCTAAATTTTATTTCTATAGAAAAGTTTGCCAAAAATGCATTTTTATTTATCAACAGAAAATTTAGGAGGTACCATGAAGTACAACTGTGGCTACATTGATTACAATACTACTGCCATCTTTGGAATACGTAGTCTAAAGGATCTGTTGACAATATCTTCCAATGGAATTTTTGTTGAAATTTAGTGAAAAGTACTTTTTCGCTCAAAAAATACCTTTCTTGTACTTTCTTAAAAATTGTCTTTTCCATCCCTGCTATGCATTAGTTCATTGCATCTGCTGACAATTTACTCTAAGAATAATATTCGTAAAGGCACACCAGTTTATGAACGATAAAACGTTTAACTTAAAATTTGCAAAATTTTCAAGAAATGTTATCTACCATTTTTGACGAAAATGTCTATAAATTTAATTACATGTGAACTAAAAATATTTCATTGGGTAATTTTCTACCAACAATTATTAACTATAGGAATTATCAGTAAGAAATTGCTATGCACTTTCAAGTTTATTTTTCGTAAAAAAAATATTTTCTCATACAAAAAAATCTTATAGTAAATTGCACTTATGATTTAGAAAGTACTTTACTTTTCACAAGTAGTTTTATAGCATGACAAACGAATTTTTAAGAAATTTTTTAAAGAAATTTCCATTGCCAAACGATTGCTACTTAGAATTTATAAAATTTCCTTTCGAGTAGTTAATTTTCGTTGAAGATACGAAAACTGAACTAAAATTCTGGAAAATTCTTGTAATAAATTATTGTAAAAATCTTCTTAATTTTACGAGACACTTTTTTTCTGTGTAAAATACGTTTAGATTTCGAATTTGAATTAAATCGGATAAGAATTGTGGCGTCTAGGTGCTCAATAATCAAATCTGGGGGGTCGGTTCATATCAGGGATGGAAAATGCAGTACTATAGTATTTTTTCAATATTTTTTCTAGCACTGTAGTACCCCCGCAAATGATTTAGTAACATTTAAGTATACAGTTTAGAACCGATATCAGTTTTCATGGTACACTTATTTTAAAAAATATTTTAAAATTTTGAGAAAACCTTTGACAAACTTATTTGCTAAAGATCTTTTGCACATCCTTACATGATTCTATGGAAATCATTCTATGTTACGCTTCCACACGAACACTTTCTAAAAAAGAAGTTATCGATCGCGTACTAGAATAATCAGTTACAATTCTGCGGCAATCTAACAAAGACTCTATATGAACTAACTTACTATTTAGAAGTCAATATGCAATCAATATCTAGAATTCAATACGCATTCAATAACATTTGGCCTGACGGAACTTTTGGACGTATATACTTGTTTTATGTAGACTCTATACGAACAATTTAGAGGTTAAAAAGTTTTAAGATATCTTGCCATCTGCAGCAGTTACCACAACACAAATAGTTGGATTGTGGGTGACTATCATTAGTAGAACTTTGCACGCAATTCAAAATGGAGAATACATAAAATTCGGTTTAAAAAGTTTAACTTTCGGCCATATAAAGCTATTTATTTTTATCTTTCGAAGATATTGAATAATATTTCATTTAATTTAAAGAGGAAATCCTAAGTTAAATGAGAATTATTTTTTAAATAAAGGTACATAACCTTCTTTCAATTGATTATCTTCATTTCAAAGAAATTTCTGTATATTGCATAACCTTTTATATTATGTCAATATATGCTTCAGCACATTGAAATGACACATGGATCTTTTGTTTTTTATCTTAGGACTAAATAACAATTCATCACTCATCAATACAAGAAGAGACTTGTTATTTTTGGGGTTACTAGACACCATGAAAGACTAAAGGCAATCATAAATATTTATTGATAATAGATGCTTTCCTATTTTGGTATTGCATGGGCCAATCATGAACCAAGCCACAATAAAGTGCCCTAGTTCATAACACATTTATCATCTAAATATGAAAACGAATCAAGAGCATATGTTTAACTAAACTGAAAGGATAATATTATCCTTATTCTCACGGCCATGTTTAGTTTATAGACAATACATTTTTGAATTTCACTTTAAGCAAAAACCGAGGAAGCCAACACGTTTCAGTCATTTTGTTATCTTTTGCAAAAAAAAAAAACGTTACCGACCTTTTTCTGATATTTTCCAACAAAATACAGATACATATCTAAATGTATTTAAAGTGGAAACAAATTTCCTCGAGTCATGTATTCTACATCAAAAACAATAGAAAACATTTATACACCATGAAAATTCACCATCACAGATTACGTACGCTGGAAAAAAGCTGTCGTTAACAGAAAGGCTTCAGGTCCTTAAAATACTAATGTCGTTTTTCCGTAGCATAGAGAGTTAGGTGACTTGATTTTAAAATGGGCATCTTTACATGAATTGAGAAAAATTCTTAAAAATCAATGAAATCTCGTTTTTATCTTGAATACAAACCCAATAAACAACAAGTATATACAGCAGTATGTTCGGCCGGGCCGAATCTTAAATACCCACCACCATGAATCAAATATAATATTTTCCTTTGAAAAATCTTCGTCGTAACGAGTTACTTGATAATATATTGAATTTCTGGGGGGTTTGATGATAGATATTCTTCTATGCAGATCAGTTCAACCAGTACGTTTCCCGAAGATAAATTTAAAGATTCTACCTATGAAGACTAGACCAGATTCTGGATTCAAAAGAACCAATTTTGTTTCAGTTTTAGAGGAATCATAGACATCTCGCGTAATTGTGCAAAAAAATATTAAGCAAAAACGCCTTGATTTGAAATCTAAAATCTCATTATTCAAATGATTAGAAGAAGTAAAATCTGGAAATTTTACTTTCAGTTTAAAGCAATTTATATAAGTCGAAGGAGTTAAATTTGAGAAATCAATCAATCTTGACCCAAATCGGAGGGGTTTATAAGGGGGATATATCAAAATCAGTACCGATACACAATATATTCGTAACACCTATTGATGGTCCTAAAAACTTCTAGATTTCAACTATCAGGTAAATTGGATAAAAAATACGTTTTCTAGAAGCCCAAGAATAAACTCGGATGATCGGTCTATATGGGGCCTATACCAAAACATGGACCGATACTCACTATTTTTGGCACACCTCTTTATGGTCCTAAAATATCTCTAGATTTCCAATTTGATGCAAATTGCATAAAACTATGGTTTTTATAAGCCCAAGGTTGGGGGACTATATAAAAATCTGGACCGATATAGCCCACCTTCGAACTTGACCTGCCTGCAGATTGTGCAAAATTTCAGCACGATTGCTTCATTATTGAAGTCTGCAGCGTGAGTACAACAGACAGACGGTTATACCTTAGAATTTCTCCCTGATCAAAAAAATATATATATATATATATATATATATATATATATATATATATATATATATATATATATATATATATATATATATATATATATATATATATATATATATATATATATATATATATATATATATATATATATATATATATATATATATATATATATATATATATATATATATATATATATATATATATATATATATATATATATATATATATATATATACTTTATATAAAGGGTGATGGGGTCAAAATTTGGTCAATATAAACTTGACGTATTTCTTTCAATTTTGCATTTAAAAAACCTGAACACCCCTCATTTTAAAGGTGTGTGTGTGTAGAATGTTGCTCCTATTTTGATTTTGGAATTCACTTCAGTTGTCAAAATGCCGTCCAAGCAAGAAGAGCAGCGTATCAAAATTTTGCTCGCGCATCGCGAAAATTCGAGCTACTCGCACGCAAAGCTGGCAAAATCGCTAAAAGTTGCCAAATCAACCATTACAAATGTAATTAAAGTGTTTGGGGAACGTTTGTCGACAGCCAGGAAGTCTGGATCGGGGGGAAATCGAAAACCGGAAGCCGCTGAGACGACAAAGAGAGTTGCCGGTAGTTTCAAGCGAAACCCTAACCTCTCTCTCCGAGATGCCGCAAATAAGCTGGGTGAATCGTCTACAACCGTGCATCGAGCCAAAAAACGAGCCGGACTATCGACTTACTAGAAGGTAGTGACTCCAAATCGCGATTATAAACAAAATACGACGGCCAAAGCGCGATCCCGGAGGCTGTACACGACGATGCTGACGAAGTTTGACTGCGTGGTAATGGACGACGAAACCTACGTCAAAGCCAACTACAAGCAGCTTCCGGAACAGGAGTTTTATACGGCAAAACGAAGGGGAAAGGTAGCAGATATTTTCAAGCACATAAAACTGTCAAAGTTCGCAAAGAAATATCTGGTTTGGCAAGCCATCTGTACCTGTGGCTTGAAAAGCAGCATTTTCATAGCTTCCGGGACTGTCAGCCAAGAAATTTACGTGAAAAAGTGTTTGAATAAACGTCTGCTGTCTTTCCTGAAGAAACACGGTTGTTCCGTACTGTTTTGGCCGGATTTGGCATCTTGCCATTACGGTAAAAAGGCCATGGAGTGGTACGCCGCCAACAACGTGCAGGTGGTTCCCAAGGACAAGAACCCTCCCAACACGCCAGAGCTCCGCCCAATTGAGAAATACTGGGCTATTGTCAAGCGGAACCTAAAGAAGACCAAAAAACTGCTAAGGACGAGCAGCAGTTCAAGGCAAACTAGCTTTCTGCGGCGAAGAAGGTGGACAAGGTGGCTGTACAAAATCTGATGGCAGGTGTCAAGCGTGAGGCCCAGCAAATCGGATTTGGAAAAGCGAAAGCCTAACTGAATATTTTTCCTGAATTTTATATTAATTGAACTTGAAAAAGAAATTTAATTTGATTTTTTAAATAAACGATTTCACCGATTTACATGCGTTTTCCCTTGACCAAATTTTGACCGTATCACCCTTTAGTCGGAAATCGATATTTCGATGTGTTACACACGGAATGACAAACTTATTATATGGTGGTGGGTATAAAAATATTGGAAATATTTAAATAAATTTAAATAAAATTTCGCAAATCTGCATTTATGATTTATAGGTCGATATATACGAATTGGAGTATAGGATTTTACAAGGAACATGTGGGTATTTTTGGCCATATTTGCTAAAATCGGAAGAACATATATATGGGGACTTTGTCTAATTCTGATCCGATTTTGATAAAATTTGGCACACATTGCTAAAATTTTAATTGAACTCTCAGTGCAAAACTTAAATGATTTTGACCAAATTTGGCATGTGTATGATGTTAATTTTACTGTCTGTGTAACACTTTAAGTAGACCGGAGTGAAATTTTAACCTCTGGGGCCATATAAGTGTGTATATCGGACGAAAAATATATTTGGCATCTAAATACATTTAAATCTGAATCAATTTCAACTAAATTTGGCATGCATAGTACAAATGTTATTTCCATTCCCTGTGCACAATTTTAAGTAAACCGGAAGGAAATTTTTATGTAAGGTGGTTATATGTCGGATGACAGATATATATGACAGCTATATATAAATCAAAAACGATTTCATTCAAATTCTTTGGCCTCTGGGGCCTAGGAGTGCAAAACGAGCGAAAGCTATATATGGGAGCTATAGCTAAATCTGAACCGATTTCAACGAAATTCGGTGTGAATATTTATAATGTTAATTCTACTCCCTGTACAAAATTTCACGTAAATCGGAACAAAATATTGGCCTCTGGGGCCATAGGAGTGTAAATTCGGCGAAAGCTATATATGGGAGCTATTACTGAATTTGAACCGATTTGACTGATATTCTGCAAAATGTACGAGACTCACAAAATATTCGATTATATATGGTAGCTAAATCTGAACCGATTTTTTTTTCGAAAATCAATAGGGATCGTCTTTGGGCCGAAAAAGGACCCTATGCCAAATTTGAGGACGATCGGACTTAAACTGCGAGCTGGACTTTGCACACGAAAATACATCAACAGACAGACAGACGGACATTACTAAATCGACTCAGAATTTAATTCTAAGCCGATCGGCATACTAAAAGGTGGGTTTATGACTACTCTTTCTCGGCGTTACATACAAATGCACAAACTTATTATACAAATGCACAAACTTATTATTATTATTAACTTTGTCATTCAGTTTGTAACACATCGAAATATTGCTCTAAGACCCCATAAAGTATATAAGTTTGGCTGATAAGTCCCCGGTCTGACACACAGATGGCGTCGCTAGTATTAAATTCATATTACTTTTGTATAGTACCAACCTTCAAATGATTCGTGTCAAAATTTGACGTCTGTGAGTCAATTAGTTTGTGAGATAGAGCGTCTTTTGTGAAGCAACTTTTGTTATTGTGAAAAAAATGGAAAAAAGGAATTTCGTGTTTTGATAAAATACTGTTTTCTGAAGGGTAAAATACGGTGGAAGCAAAAACTTGGCTTGATAATGAGTTTCCGGACTCTGCCCCAGGGAAATCAACAATAATTGATTGGTATGCAAAATTCAAGCGTGGTGAAATGAGCACGGAGGACGGTGGACGCCCGAAAGAGGTGGTTACCGACGAAAACATCAAATAATCAACAAAATGATTTAGAATGACCTTAAAATGAAGTTGATTGAGATAGCAGAGGCCTTAAAGATATCAAAGGAACGTGTTGGTCATATCATTCATCAATATTTGGATATGCGGAAGCTCTGTGCAAAATGGGTGCCGCGCGAGCTCACATTTGACAAAAAGCAACAACGTGTTAATGATTCTGAGCGGTGTTTGCAGCTGTTAACTCGTAATACACCCGAGTTTTTCCATCGATATGTGACAATAGATGAAACATGGCTCCATCACTACACTCCTGAGTCAAATCGACAGTCGGCTGACTGGACAGCGACTGGTGAACCGTCTCCGAAGCGTGGAAAGACTCAAAAGTCCGCTGGCAAAATAATGGCCTCTGTTTTTGGATGAGCATTGAATAATTTTTATCGATTATCTTAAGAAGGGAAAAACCATCAACAGTGACTATAATATGGCGTTATTGGAGCGTTTGAAGGTCGAAATCGCGGCAAAACGGTCTCATATGAAGAAGAAAAAAGTGTTGTTCCCCCAAGACAACGCACCGTGCCACAAGTCATTGAGAATGATGGCAAAAATTGAATTGAGCTTCGAATTGCTTCCCCACCCACCCTATTCTCCAGATCTGGCCCCAGCGACTTTTTCTTGTTCTCAGACCTCAAAAGGATGCTCGCAGGGAAAAATTTGGCTGCAATGAAGAAGTGATCGCCGAAACTGAGGCCTATTTTAAGGCAAAACCGAAGTAGTACTACCAAAATGGTATCACAAAATTGGAAGGTCGTTATAATCGTTGTATCGCTCTTGAAGGGAACTATGTTGAATAATAAAAATGAATTTTGACAACAAAAAATGTGTTTTTCTTTGTTAGACCGGGGACTTATCAGCCAACCTGTTATACTCTTGATCAGGGACAATTTCTATATAACGATGTCCTTCTCTCTGTCTATTGTAATCGTCCCTGCATTCACAGCATATGCAACTCTGCTTTTTTAAGATAATCGCAGTACTCCCGTTTATCGACAGTGCTAGAAATGCTCTCAATTTGCCACTATACGTAGCATAGTTTTCACTACAGAAATCGAAACCTTTTTGAACTGCTGCGTTTTTTTATACCCGCCACCATAGAATGGTGACGGGGGTATAATAAGTTTGCCATTCCGTTTGTAACACATCGAAATATCGATTTCCGAGTATATATATTCTTGATAAATTCTTGTGAAAATTTGCTTTGGGCTTTTCCCCATCGAGTTATAATAAAATTTGCAGCAAATACGTATAATTTCATGCATATTTCTTACTGATTTAGTTTTCACTTTAGCGATTTTAGCGGCTAAACTCGAACTTAATACTCACCTTAAGGGAGAAATTCTAAGACGATATAACCATGTCCGTCTGCCTGTCTGTTGTAATCACGCTACAGCTTTCAATAATGGAGTGTAGTCTTGCAATTTGGCACAAATGTTTGTTTTGTTTGCAGGCAGGTCAAGTTCGAGGGTGGACTATATCGATCCAGGTTTTGATATAGCCCCCCTATAAACCGACCCCCCGATTTGAGGTCTTGGACTTCAAAAAACCGTATTTTCAATCCGATTTGCCCGAAATTGGGTATCTGGAGGTATTTGAGGACCACAAATAAGTGTGCCGAAAATGGTGTCTATCGGTCCATGTTTTGGTATAGCGCCCATATAGACCGATCTCCCGATTTTACTTCTTGGAATTTTAGAAACCGTATTTTCAATTCGATTTGCCTGAAATTGGAAATCTAGGGGTATTTTATGACCAAAAATAGGTTTGCTGAAAATAGGGTCTATCGATCCATGTTTTGGTATAGCCCCCATATAGACCGATCTCCCGATTTTCCTTCTTGGGCTCATAGAAACCATAGTTTTTATCCAATTTGCCTGAAATTTGAAATCTAGAGGGTTTTTAGGGCCATAAATAGGTGTTACGAATATCGGTAGGGATTTTAATATATCCCCCTTATAAACCCGCCCTCCGATTTGGGACCTAGATTCTGTATGGTTTAGGTTTGTATCCGTGCATGTTTGTGGCATAGCACCCATAAAGACTGATCTCCCGACAGTAGTTGTTATCAAATTTGCGAGAAATTTTGACGGGTTTAGTTTTTATGGGTCCATTTGATAAGGCCTCCATATAGACCGATGCCACTATTTGAGGTATTGGAGGTGCATCATGAAAATTGCATGAAACTGAAAGCACAATTTCCAGATTTATTTCTTGTAATCATTTGAATAATGCGGGTAAAAATATACAGATTTTGAATTTCAAATCAAGACGTTAGTTCATCATTTTCTGGCACACCCACACGAGGTGTTTGTGGTTCGTCTAAAACTCATACAAAAATGGTTGTTCTAAATCCAGAATCTGATCTAGTCTTCCGAGGTAGAATCTTTAAATTTATCTTCGGGAAGCGTACTGGTTGAACTAGACTGCTTAGGAGAATATTTGGCATCAAACCCCCTGAAATTCTACATAGAAGCAAATTTCATCCGATCCGGATGAAATTTGGTACATGGTGTTGGTATATGGTCTCTAACAACCATGCAAAAATTGGTCCACATCGGTCAATAATTATATATAGCCCCCATATAGACCGATCCCCCGATTTGGCTTGCAGAACCTCTAAGAGAAGCAAATTTCATCCGATCCGACTGAAATTTGGTACATGGTATTGGTATATGGTCTCTAACAACCATGCAAAAATTGGTCCACATCGGTCAATAATTATATATAGCCCCCATATAGACCGCTCCCCCGATTTGGCTTGCAGAGCCTCTAAGAGAAGCAAATTTCGTCCGATCTGGCTGAAATTTGGTACATGGTGTTGGTATATGGTGTCTAACAACTATGCAAAAATTGGTCTATATCGGTCAATAATTATATATAGCCCCCATATAGACTGATCCCCCGATTTGGCTTGCGGAGCGTCTAAGAGAAGCAAATTTCATCCGATCCGCTGAAATTTGGTACATGGTGTTCATATATGGCCTCAAACACCCATGCAGAAATTTGTCGAAATCGGTCCATAATTATATATAGCCCCCATATAAACCGATCCCCAGATTTGACCTCCGGTGCCTTTTCGAGAAGCAAAATTCATCCGATCTGGGTGAAATTTGGTACGTGGTGGTAGTATATGATATTTAACAACCATGCCAAAAGTGGTCCATATCAGTCCATAATCACATATAAACCGATCCCGAATTTGGTTTTGGAGCCTCTGGGTGGAGCAAATTTCATCCGAGTCAGTTGAAATTTGGTACATTGTGCTAGTATATGGCCGTTAATAACCATGCCTAACTAGGTCCATATCGGTCTATAGTTATATATAGCCCTCAGTTAAATCGATCCCCAATCACACAAAAATTGGTCCATATCAAGTTCATAATTGTATATAGCCCCCATATAAGCGACCCCCATATTTCAATTCTGGCTCTCTACCACGTATGGACTAAGTCACAATTTAGAAAACGATCTTAAGAAGTTTTAAGATACCACAACCCACTTAATTCGATTGTGGATGACTGTCTTTCGTAGAAGTTTCTACGCAATCCATGGTGGAGGGTACATAAGATTCGGCCTGGCCGAACTTACGGCCGTATACACTTGTTTTTTTTTGATTTATAACTTGATGCCAACAATATTTATTGGAATTTTCCATTTATTTTTTTAATTTTCACACTCGTAAATTTAAATTTTATGTACCATATACCACAAAACATACATTCAGGCATAAGATCCATTTAATTACAATAACATTGAAAATGATAGGGAAATGATGGGGAAATGCATTTAAAAACTAGCGTATTACATTTTTTTATAGGTTTATTGTATTAAGTTTTATTTGTTTTAGCACCTAAAAGTATGCTCTAATGGTAAAATATAATCTTTGAGGATTTCTTTTTTGCAAAACAAACCACGAACTCTTAAGTCTAACCTGAATCCATGTTAATTAAAGCTAAACATATTTTACCAAATGACAAGAGTGACATCTAAAAGAGAAATATAATCCAGGATATTGCTTTTGTTTGAAAGTGCTATGTTATTTGCTCTGTGTCCTTTTAATATCCGATTAGAATTTTATGGTGTTCTCTTTTTGCTTAATCTATGTAGCGAATTTGCTACTCTCACTCATAGCTGTGGCAGAAATTCCTTCATGAGCACAAATCATCAACAGAATCGGCTTGAAGTAACACTCGATGCTCTCCTTTTTTCTTTGATGACTGCTTTGTTTTGCCTCCCCTATTGACCACTCCATTCTCTTCATCCATCATACGCAGTATGGTAGTCTGAAAAACAAGAACGAAACATGAAACAAGGACACAGCATAATAATAATGTGCATTTAGTTCTTAGTCACTTTCGGGAAAGTAAATAATCAATATTTATGATGGCAATGGACAAAATGAAATAACTGGTAACATTAGCTTTGGAAAACTTAATGTGGTATTTTTCAAAATATATTTAGCAGCAGTTAGAGAGAACATAAAATATCATAATTACGAATTAAGTTATGTGTATAGCATGGAATTACAATTAGTCAGAGTTTTGAATTTTTTAAATATCGTTGTTGCAATTTCCAAGATTAACAATTAACCGAAGGAGACAAAAATCACCAAAACCTGTACCAATTATCTCAAGTGACAAATTTCCATTTGGGTATAGATTTAGGTTAGGTTAGGTTAGGTGGCAGCCCGATGTATCAGGCTCACTTAGACTATTCAGTCCATTGTGATACCACATTGGTGAACTTCTCTCTTATCACTGAGTGCTGCCCGATTCCATGACAAGGGACCTCTTTTTTATAGCCACATTGCATTTAGAGAGGTTTTGAAACCCTCAGAAATGTCACCAGCATTACTGAGGTGGCATAATCCACCGCTGAAAAGCTTTTTGATGTTCGGTCGAAGCAGGAATCGAACCCACGACCTTGTGTATGCAAGTCGGGCATGCTAACCATTGCACCACGGTGGCTCCCGTGGTGCAATGGTAAATAAATAACTTGATGAAAAACTGCAATATTAAGAAATTCGAGAGATCGGTGTATATGGGGGACATACCATAACATGGACCGATACACACCACGCTCAGCACATCTATTTGTAGAGCTAAAATGCCAAATTCGAAAGATCGGTGTATATGGGGGACATACCATAACATGGACCGATACACACCACGTTCAGCACATCTATTTGTAGAGCTAAAATGCCAAATACCATAACATGGACGGATACACATAGAGTGATCAAAACCGGTGGACTGGTTTATCTTCACACACTGATTGCCATTTTCGGTGGACCGGTAGAACCGGAGTTCTCAAGCCTGAACAAATGGTTTTTGTTTTTTATATTTTCACAGTAAAATTGCCAAATTTAGACAAACACATACAGGGCATTTTAATACACAGCAATAAAAACGCTTCCAAATAGATTCAACGTAAATTTGAATCTATTGTATCCAACTTTTAAAAAATTCTCGAACTATTCTTTTCGTTGATTTCTTGTGACTATAAAATTAGATTTTTATTTTTTTATGAAAACCCGTTGAACCGGCTGTGCCGATTATTTGTTTCAAAAATACAGTTTACCGGTTTTGGAAAAATAGTCCGGTTTTTTAAAATCGACTTTAAAACTTCCGCGTTTTTGATCAATCTATATATACACCACGTTCAGCACACCTATTTGTGGTGTCAAAATTGCCTAGATTTCCAATTTTAAACAAATTGCATAAAGCCAATAAAGAAGCCCAAGAAGTGAAATCAGTAATCAGCCTATATGGGTGTTATATCAAAACAGAGACCGATAGATTTCCAATATCCGGTTTGCCACTCAATACAAAAATATTCTACCAAAATTTGAAAAATTATACCAAAAATTACCAAATTGTACCATATCTTATTTTGCAGTTTTGGTCAAATTTTTTTATACCCTCCACCATAGGATGGGGGTATATTAACTTTGTCATTCCGTTTGTAATACATCGAAATATTGCTCTAAGACCCCATAAAGTATATATATTCTGGGTCGTGGTGAAATTCTGAGTCGATCTGAGCATGTCCGTCGGTCCGTCCGTCTGTTGAAATCACGCTAACTTCCGAACGAAACAAGCTATCGACTTGAAACTTGGCACAAGTAGTTGTTATCGATGTAGGTCGGATGGTATTGAAAATGGGCCATATCGGTCCACTTTTACGTATAGCCCCCATATAAACGGACCCCCAAATTTGGCTTGCGGGGACTCTAAGAGGAGCAAATTTCGTCCGATCCGGCTGAAATTTGGTACGTGGTGTAAGTATATGGTCTCTAACAACTATGCAAACTTGGTCCACATCGGTCAATAATTATATATAGACCCCATATAAACGCACCCCCAAATTTGGCTTGCGGGGACTCTAAGAGAAGCAAATTTCATCCGATCCGGCTGAAATTTGGTAAGCGGTGTTAGTTTATGGTCTCTAACAACCATGCAGGAATTGGTCCACAACGGTCCATAATTATATGTAGCCCCCATATAAACCGATCACCAGATTTGAATTCCGGGGCCTCTTGGAAGACCAAAATTCATCTGATTCAGTTGAAATTTGGTACGTGGTGTTAATATATGGCCTCAAACACCCATGCAAAAATTGGTCGAAATCGGTCCATAATTATATATAGCCCCCATATAAACCGATCCCCAGATTTGACCTCCTGTGCTTTTTGGAGAAGCAAAATTCATCCGATCTGGTTGAAATTTGGTACGTGGTGGTAGTGTATGATATTTAACAGCCATGCCAAAAGTGGTCCATATCAGTCCCGAGATTTGGTTTTGGAAGAGCAAATTTCATCCGAGTCAGTTGAAATTTGGTACATTGTGCTATTATATGGCTATATAGTTATATATAGCCCTATAGTTATATATAGCTGAGGGACCCTCAGATTTGGCTTGTGGAGCCTCTAACGGAAGCATATTTCATCCGATCCGGCTGAAATTTGATACATGGTATTGGTATATGGTCTCTAACAACCGTGCAAAAATTGGTCCACATCGGTCCATAATTATATATAGCGCCCATATAAACCGATCCCCAGATTTGGGTTGCGGAGCCTCAAAGAGAAGCAAATTTCATCCAATCCGGTTGTAATTATATATAGGCCCCATATAAAACGTTCTCCAGATTTGACCTCCGAAGCCTCTTGGAGGAGCAAAATTCATCCGATCCGGTTCAAATTAGGAACGTGGTGTTAGTATATGGTCGCTAAGGACCATACCAAAATTGGTCCAATCACACAAAAATTGGTCCATATGGGTTCATAATCATGGTTGCCACTAGAGCCAAAAATAATCTACCAAAATTTTATTTCTATAGAAAATTTTGTAAAAATTTTATTTCTATAGAAAATTTTGTTCAAATTTTATTCGGTTCATAATCATGGTTGCCACTCGAGCCAAAAATAATCTACCAAGATTTTATTTCTATAGAAAATTTTGTCAAAAGTTTATTTCTATAGAAAATTTTGTTAAAATTTTATTTCTGTAAAAATTTTTGTCAAAATTTTCTTTCTATAGAAAATTTTGTCAAAATTATTATTTCTATAGAAAATTTTGTGAAAATTTTATTTCTATAGAAAATTTTATTAAAATTTTATTTCTGTAGAAAATTTTGTCAAACTGTCAAACTGAATTATATACGTATTGGATCGATCTGTTTTGATTTAATATATACAACGTATGGACTTACATACAATTTAGAAGATGGTGTTAGGAGGTTTTAAGATACCTTGCCATCGGCAAACGTTACCGCAACTTAAGTAATTCGATTGTGGAATGCAGTGTTTAGAAGAAGTTTCTACGCAATTCATGATGGAGGATACATAAGCTTCAGCCTGGCCGAACTTACGGCCGTATATACTTGTTTTTTTTTTTGGTTTTTGATAGGATTTTCAATTTCTTGGCGTAATCACGATTTAACCTGCTTTTCGATCTATAACCTGATTTCTTTGTACTGAAATTCTTGACAAATTTTATACATAGGTTTTATAGAAGAGTTATTGAAGTACTTCTTAGATGGAGGGGACAATTTTGCAATATCTACCAAAACACCAAGAATTCTACCAATCTACCAAAGTGTAAAAAAATCTACCACGTTTGGTAGAATTCTATAAACTGTGGCAACCGTGGTTGTGGATAAAAATTTTGATCCTAAAAATTCGATTTCATAATCTTATAACATATATATTTTCTTAATTATAGCGTATCATAGAATATATGGCTAATTTAACGTCTTTATTTCTTTCTCATTTGTTTTCGTATAGAATTCAAATTTAAATATTAATGAATAAATACCAAAAATAGCCATCATACTTTTATGAACTGTGAACACAAATACATACCTACATATATACACACATAGATATATAATTGAGATAGACATACAAGCACAGATTCCTTTTTATTTACATACCTGGTCTGAGCAATCCATGGGAGCCACTGAAATATCACGCACAGCACGAAATTTTCCACAATTGTTTATGTGTTCATTCTCCAGTCGAAAATAATTCCAAATGAAACGCCGGAACACTTCCAATGGACTAAGCAATGTTACCATGACATCTCCCTCCATGTATCCGGCCTCAATTAAGCTCATTGACACCGTCCAAGCGAACCGCAATATTAAATCTTCAATTATGCCAAAGTAATAGAACCACTGGTTGGTTGTTTGGTGGAACAGGCAATTTACCACAACGGCACGACAGCAGGACATTTTGAGAGCGAAAGAAAGAAATTAAATATATTTATTTTTTTTTGTTTTTTAGTGGCAGACGTGTTTTTGCCGAGACCAAAACAAGAAGATGATGGCAATAAAAAGGACAATGCTTCACCATATTAGAAAAGCAAAAAAATGTTTTCCATTAGAGACATTTTGTTAATGCATGGATTTGAGAGACACTCCAGCTTTACTTGGGTCTGGTTGGGGAAAATAGCATTTAAGTTTTATTGCTTCTTTAAGACAAATAAATTAATTTTATGTAATTTAAATGATTTTGTCATATAATCCCAAGGAAGTAGAATGATTTCAAAAGCTTACAAATTAAAATCAGGGAAAAGTTTTCAAAACAAATAGAAACATAGCCTAAAGTGTTTGTAGCACATCGAAATATTGGTCTTAGACCTCAAAATGTCTATAACATATATTCTTAACACACCCAGAAAAAAGTACCTTCGGAAATAATGGAAAAAATCACCAATTTAGTTTTTATACCCACCACCATAGGATGGGGGGTATATTAACTTTGTCATTCCGTTTGTAATACATCGAAATATTGCTCTAAGACCCCATAAAGTATATATATTCTGGGTCGTGGTCAAATTCTGAGTCGATCTGAGCATGTCCGTCCGTCCGTCCGTCTGTTGAAATCACGCTAACTTCCGAACGAAACAAGCTATCAACTTGAAACTTGGCACAAGTAGTTGCTATTGATATAGGTCGGATGGTATTGCAAATGGGCCATATCGGTCCACTTTTACGTATAGCCCCCATATAAACGGACCCCAAAATTTGGCTTGCGAGGCCTCTAAGAGAAGCAAATTTCATCCGATCCGGCTGAAATTTGGTACATGGTGTTAGTATATGGTCTCTAACAACCATGCAAAAATTGGTCCACATCGGTGCATAATTATATATAGCCCCCATATAAAACGATCCCCCGATTTGGCTTGCGAGGCCCCTAAGAGAAGCAAATTGCATCCGATCCGGCTGAAATTTGGTACATGGTGTCAATATATGGTCTCTAACAACCATGCAAAAATTGGTCCACATCGCTCCATAATTATATATAGCCCCCATATAAACCGATCCCCCGATTTGGCTTGCGAGGCCTCTAAGATCCGATCCGGCTGAAATTTGGTACATGGTGTTAGTATATGATCTCTAACAACCATGCAAAAATTGGTCCACATCGGTCCATAATTGTATATAGCCCCCATATAAACCGATCCCCCGATTTGGCTTGCGAGGCCGCTAAGAGAAGCAAATTTCATCCGATCCGGCTGAAATTTTGTACGTGATGTTAGTATATGGTCTATAACAACCATGCAAATATTGGTCCACATCGGTTTATAATTATATATAGCCCCCATATAAACCGATCACCAGATTTGACCTCCGGAACCTCTTGGAAGACCAAAATTCATCTGATTCAGTTGAAATTTGGTACGTGGTGTTATTATATGGCCTCAAACTCCCATGCAAAAATTGGTCGATATCGGTCCATAATTATATATAGGCCCCATATAAACCGATCCCCAGATTTGACCTCCAGAGCCCCTTGGAAGAGCAAAATTCTTGCCATTCGGTTGAAATTTGGTACGTGATGTTAGTATATGGTATCCAACAACCATGTAGGAATTGGTTCCTATCAGTCCATAATTATAGCTCCCATATAAACCGATCCCCAGATTTGACCTCCGGTGCCTTTTGGAGAAGCAAAATTCATCCGATCTGCTTGAAATTTGGTACGTGGTGGTAGTATATGATATTTAACAACCATGCCAAAAGTGGTCCATATCAGTCCATAATCGTACATAGCCCCATATAAACCGATCCCGAGATTTGGTTTTGGAACCTCTTGGAGGAGCAAATTTCATCCGAGTGAGTTGAAATTTGGTACATTGTGCTAGTATATGGTCGTTAACAACCATGCCTAACTAGGTCCATATCGGTCTATAGTTATATATGGCCCTCAGATAAATCGATCCCCAATCACACAAAGATTGGTCCATATCAAGTTCATAATTGTATATAGCCCCCATATAAGCGACCCCCATATTTCAATTCTGGCTCTCAACGTACAAAAAGTCCATATCGATTCGTAATTATTTGTAGACTTAACTATACATAACTTTTTTGTCTAATATATACCATGTATGGACTAAATCACAGTCTTTCGTAGAAGTTTCTACGCAATCCATGGTGGTGGGTACATAAGATTCGGCCTGGCCGAACTTGCGGCCATATGTACTTGTTTTCATTTCATTTAAGTTACACTGAAAAAAATATTGTCGTGAGGCCAAGGTTAGGTTAGGTTAAAGTGGCAGCCCGATTAAGATTCAGGCTCACTTAGACTATTCAGTCCATTGTGAGGCCAAAGATTTCATGTCCTTAAAATACGAATGCAAATTTTGCTTAGCATAGAAGACCCATTTCTCTAATATAAAGTTTATTTCCTCGTCCAGAAGTCGATAAACTTTTCAGTGAAGTCGTATTGTCCTTATAATTAAGTAATTTTACTTCAAAATGGTTATCATAACATGAAAGAAAATTTTTAGCTTTTCTTTCAAGTTTAATAATTCAGAAAAATTCTTTAATATTCATGAAATTGTCTTTCAATTTGTTGTCTTTTTGCATCTTGACTACAAAGCAAAAAATCATTCAAAAATAGGACATGTTGTTCAACACTTTATTTTAAAGACGTTTTTACTTGAAACAACAGCATAAATTCTACCTGAAGTCTAGTCTGAGTTTGGAAAATAAAGTTGTCGTTAACACGTTTTTAAGGGAAAAAAACGAAAAAATAAAATTTTCTTCCTAGAAGAAAGTACACAAAACCCAAATTTAAAAGAGAATTGGGTCTTAAAAGTATCCTTACTTGTATTCTCCGCTTATTAGGCTCGGAATCAATACCAAAATTGTTAAAGTAAAGACAAAATCTTTGGAACCGGTCATCCATTTTTTTCAGTGTAAGTTTTGGTTTAAAATAAAAAAATTTACTTGATTCCCTAAAACTGGAAATACCCTACGGGAAATTACTAGAGGACTGGTAACGATGCTCCAGTTTATCGCAATTTTTAAATTTTCATATCATTTATTAATTTTTCTACTCTATTGAGGCTCCGCGAGCCCCAAAGAAATATGGCACCAAAATGGAAAAGAAATATTGCCCAAAGTTTTGAGGTTTTGTTTCATATAAAGCCTCGTTTTGAGTATGCAATGAAACACCCCTTCGGCAAATTGGATGTAAATTGCCAGTTGCGGACCTATTACAGGACTGGTACCATTGTTTCAGTTAGTACCCTACGGGAAATGGATAAACCACAGGACCGGTACAGGACTAGTCCCTGGTGTGCATGGACCAGTCCTAGTTCTGGTCAAGACGTATGGAAGGGACCGGTCCCTTTAACATGGGTTTGTCATTGACGGGGTAAATTTGCACTTTAGGACACGTCTTGGACTCGTTCCTTAGGACACGTCCTGGGACATTTTAGTAGTAGCACTCCATAGACCGGTCCTTATGAACCAGTCTCTAACAAACTCTTAGGAATCTGTTTCAGTTTGGTTATCCGAATCGCACCAGAAATGAAAAACCTTTGAAATAAATTGAACAATAGATTATTCTGATAATTCTACTTCACTAAATGTGTAGATCCAATAAGATTTTTATATCAAGCGAGTATGAAAATCATTAAATTATGACTATTTAAAAACTTCGACAAACTGGTTCACCGGTACCAGTCCTGTGATAGGTCCATCAGTAGCAATTTCCACCAATTTCCCATAGGGTCGCAATTTTTAAAATGTCATATAATTTATTTATATTTATATTGGATCTTCACATTTATTCAAATACAATTATTAAACTAATCTATTGTTCGACATATTCCAAAAGTTCTTCCTTTCTGGTGCCAGAGTTCCGCAGAGTTAATGATAATCTGTCTACGACGTAATCTTACACTGGAAAAAAAGCATGCCCGGTTCCAAAGATTTTGTCTTTACTTTAAAAAATTTGGTATTGATTCCGAGCCAAAGAAGCGAAGAATACAAGTAAGGATACTTTTAAGACACAATTCTCTTTTAAATTTGGGTTTTGTGTACTTGCTTCTAGGAAGCAAATTTTAATTTTTCGCTTTCTCATCTTTTTTTCTTCATACGCTATCAAATTCCTTTAAAAACGAGTTAACAACAACTTTATTTTCCAAATTCAGACGAGCCTTCCAGTAGAAATTATGCTATGTTTCAAGTAAAAAACTTCTTTAAAATAAAGTTTTGAAAAACATGTCCTATATTTGAACGATTTTTTGCTTTGTAGTCAAGATACAAAAAGACAACTAATTTAAAGACAATTTCATTAAATTTAAAGAATATTTCTGAATTGTTAAAGTCAGGTTGACCTTAGCCCAAATATGTTTTCTTTCATGTTATGATACCCATTTTTAATTCAAATCACATAATTATAAAGACAATACGACTTCATTGAAAAGTTTATCGACTTTTGGACAAGGGAAAAAACTTTATATTAGAGAAATGCGTCTTCTATGCTAAGCAAAATTTGCATTCGTATTTTAAAGACACGAAATCTTTGACATCACGACAATATTTTTTTCAGTGTAGAAAGTTGTGCCACGATGGATCCTTTGGAATGAGTCCAAATCATTATTTTATTTTATTTCCAGCAAAATCGTTTTTTATTTCGCAATTGAAACAAGTATATACGGCCGTAAGTTCGGCCAGGCCGAAGCTTATGTACCCTCCATCATGGATTGCGTAGAAACTTCATCTAAACACTGCCATCCACAATCGAATTACATAAGTTGCGGTAACGCTTGCCGATGGCAAGGTATCTTAAAACCTCCTAACACCATCTTCTAAATTGAATGTAAGTCCATACGTGGTATATATTTAATCAAAAAAGATCGATCCAATATGTATATAATTCAGTTTGACAAAGTAGACATAAAATTTTGACAAAATTATCTACAGAAATAAAATTTTAACAAAATTTTCTATAGAAATAAAATTTTCACAAAATTTTCTATAGAAATACAAATTTTGACAAAATTTTCTATAGAAAGGAATTTTTGACAAAAATTTCCACAGAAATAAAATTTTAACAAAATTTTCTATAGAAATAAACTTTTGACAAAATTTTCTATAGAAATAAAATCTTGGTAGATTATTTTTGGCTCGAGTGGCAACCATGATTATGAACCGAATAAAATTTGAACAAAATTTTCTATAGAAATAAAATTTTGACAAAATTTTCTATAGAAATAAAATGTTGACAATGATGAAAATTTTATTATGAACCTAATAAAATTTTAACAAAATTTTCTCTAGAAATAAAATTTTGACAAAATTTTCTATAGAAATAAAATTTTGACAATTTGAACCGGATCGGATGAATTTTGCTCCTCCAAGAGGCTCCGGAGGTCAAATCTGGAGAATGTTTTATATGGGGGCTATATATAATTATGGACCGGTATGGACCAATTCTGGCACGGTTGTTAAAGATCATATACTAACACCATGTTCCAAATTACAACCGGATTGGATGAAATTTGCTTCTCTTGGAGACTTCGCAAGCCAAATCTGGGGATCGGTTTATATGGGGGCTATATATAATTATGAACCGATGTGAACCAATTTTTGCATGGTTTTTAGAGACCATATACCAATACCATGTACCAAATTTCAGGCGGATCGGATGAAATTTGCTTCTCTTGGAGACTTCGCAAGCCAAATCTGAGGATCGGTTTATATGGGGGCTATATATAATTATGAACCGATGTGGACCAATTTTTGCACGGTTGTTAAAGACCATATACCAATACCATGTACCAAATTTCAGCCGGATCGGATGCAATTTGCTCCTCTTTGAGGCTTCGCAAGCCAAATCTGGAGATCGGTTTATATGGGGTCTATATATAATTATGGACCGATGTGGACCACTTTTTGCATCATTGTTAGAGACCATATACCAACACCATGTACCAAATTTCAGCCGGATCGGATGAAATATGCTTCTCTTAGGGGCTCCACAAGCCAAATCTGGGGATCGGTTTATATGGGGGCTATATATAATTATGGACCGATGTGGACCACTTTTTGCATGATTGTTAGAGACCATATACCAACACCATGTACCAAATTTCAGCCGGATCGGATGAAATATGCTTCTCTTAGGGGCTCCACAAGCCAAATCTGGGGATCGGTTTATATGGGGGCTATATATAATTAAGCACCGATATGGACCAATTTTTGCATGGTTGTTAGAGACCATATACCAACACCATGTACCAAATTTCAGCCGGATCGGATGAAATATGCTTCTCTTAGAGGCTCCACAAGCCAAATCTGAGGGACCCTTTATATGGGGGCTATACGTAAAAGTGGACCGATATGGCCCATTTTCAATACCATCCGACCTACATCGATAACAACTGCTTGTGCCAAGTTTCAAGTCGATAGCTTGTTTCGTTCGGAAGTTAGCGTGATTTCAACAGACGGACGGACGGACGGACGGACGGACATGCTTAGATCGACTCAGAATTTCACCACGACCCAGAATATATATACTTTATGGGGTCTTAGAGCAATATTTCGATGTGTTACAAACGGAATGACAAAGTTAATATACCCCCATCCTATGATGGAGGGTATAAAAATAGATTTTGTTCGAATGAAAAGGTTCTAAAAAATTCGCGCTAATTTTTAATTAATTTTTTTTTCAATTCGGATGCTCAAAAAGAGACATGTTCTTAAGAGGTTGCCCAAGACAGGGTCATGAGGATCTGTGTTTGGGGTGGTTCTACTTATCTGTCTCAGGACTTGTCTTATGGAATCACGTCAAGTTATATTCCTCTGAAGTGTAAACTTATAAAAGCTAAATAAATAAACATTTGCTAATAACTCAAATTTAAAAGATAATTAAGCTGTAATTCAATTCTCCGCTTCTTTGGATCGGAACCAATACCAAAATCATTAGTGTAAAGACAAAATCTATGCAACCGGGCATACTTTTTTTCAGTGTGTATAAACTACTTTATTTCTTATTCGGTTTGTAGTCTAATTATGAACTGATAAGGACCAATTTTCGCATGGTAATTGCAAGGCATATTCTGAAAAAATTCCAACCGGATCCCATGAAATTTTTACCTCCATGAGAATCACGAAGTAAATATGGAACAATACACATTGGCCTTCCTAATTCAAAAACAAAAAATTCAATGTTTCTTCTTACCGTCGATGAGTATACGATTTCTTCACGCAAGAATGTATTGTCGCCAGCTTTAGCATCAAAAAGTCCCCAATCAAATTTGATATCCCATGTGTATGCGTAGCACGAAGACAAAATGGCAGCACAAATCCAGCAATAAAACCAAGGATTATCCCTTGAAGACGCATATTCAGCTGGAAATAAACCAAAAGAAATTATGCTTGTTAACAAAGTATTACTTAATTGTTTACAGAGGCGTAACCACACGCAAAGAAAAAAAACGTTTGGAAAACGTGTACCGAAAACGTTTTTCTTTTGTTAGAGTTTTTTGAATTGCTTCGAAAATTTTAAACTTTTATCACCAAAAAAATTCGTTTGTTACAAAATTTTTATTTTTTCAATAAAAAAAGTTATTTTTGAAATAACAACACAGTCCATTTCGTTTATATCAAACACTGTTCTTTTCTGACTTTAGGTCTTTAATAAGACACATTTTACAGTTCAAAATTTAATATAGTACAATGTAATGTTGAACATTTTTTCGGAATCTTCCGAATATATCTGGAATATATGTAAAAAAAAACAAAAGCAAAAAAAAACTTTGGCCGAAGCAGGGATCGAACCCACGACCCTTGGCATGAGAGTCGGACGTAGCTACCACTGCTCCACGGTGCCAAACTAAATGTTTGTTTCTGTTAAATAAACTTTGTTTATTCGGTTCGTGGGCGCCGCAAGCTATGCTATATAAATATAACTTATATGGATATTTATCTATTAATGACCATAACAGGTACATAGCTCAGTGGTTAGTGTGTTGGCTTACAATGTGGATGGTCCGCGGTTCGATTCTCCGTCCAGGAGAAAGGTAAAAAAAATTTTAAAAATTTATAAAATCGTATAATTTCTTCTACATTGTTGGTATTACAGGAAAAGGTGTTAAGACCTAAAAATCCTCGTGGATGTGAGAAAGATGTGAGGGACAATGCAATTAGCAAGAAAATAATGTTTTTCTTTGTTGAGCTAGTCTTTATGAAATTGTTTTTACATCCTGGAAAAGAATAAACGTTTATCACAAAGTATATACTTTTCTTCCAAATACACTTCCTTACAGCGAAAAGCAAATGAGAAACGAACTTTGTTTGTCTAAAATTTCGTTTGGGAGGAAAGAATTATTTTTTTGCGTGCATCAGGGCCTTAGAGTAACAAAAGAATGATTTTGGAAAATGTCCTGTATTGATTTTTTTTATTTTTGATGATAAAAGTAGTACCTTAGGGATTGTAATGAGAATCAAAATAAACCAACGCTGAAAAATTTTTTGGTGTTCGTTCTAAACTGGGAATGAACCCAGGACTTGTTTGCAAAGCGGGCAAGCTAACCAAGCCACCACGATGGCACCCTAGAATATGTTCTAAATATAGTTGTGTTTCATTATACCCACCACCATAGAATGGTGACGGGGGTATAATAAGTTTGTCATTCCGTTTATAACACATCGTAATATCGATTTCCGACCATATAAAGTATATATATTCTTGATCAGGGAGAAATTCTAAGACGATATAACCATGTCCGTCTGTCTGACTGTCTGTCTGTTGTAATCACGCTACAGTCTTCAATAATGAAGCAATCGTGAAGCATTTTACACAAACTCTTCTTTTGTCTGCAGGCAGGTCAAGTTCGAAGATGAGCTATATCGGTCCAGGTTTTGATATAGTCCCCATATAAACCGACCTCCCGATTTGAAGTCTTGGGCTTATACAAACCGTAGTTTTTATCCAAATTGCCTGAAATTGGAAATCTAGAGGTGTTTTAGGACCACAAAGAGGTGTGCCAAAAATGATGAGTATCGGTCCATGTTTTGGTATAGCCCCCATATAGACCGATCTCCCGATTTTACTTCTTGGGCTTATAGAAACCGCAGTTTTTATTCAATTTACCTGAAATTGGAAATCTAGAGGTATTTTAGGACCATAAAGAGGTGTGCCGAAAATGGTGAGTATCGGTCCATGTTTTAATATAGCCCCCATATAGACCGATCTCCCGATTTTACTTCATGGGCTTATAGAAACCGTATTTTTTATCCAATTTGCCTGAAATTGGATATCTAGAGGTATTTTAGGACCGTAAAGGGGTGTTCCAAAAATGGTATGTATCGGTCCATGTTTTAATATAGCCCCCATATAGACCGATCTCCTGATTTTACTTCTTGGACTTAGAGAATTCGTAGTTTTTATCCAATTTGCCTGAAATTAAAAATCTAGAAGTATTTTAGGACCAACAAGTGTATACAGTAGTAAATTCGGCCGGGCCGAATCTTAAATACCCACCACCATGAATCAAATATTATAGTTTCCTGTGAAAATTTCTGGGGGGTTTGATGACAAGCAGATCAGTTCAACCAGTGCACTTCCCGAAGTTAACTTCAAAGATTTTATCCGATTCTGGATTTGTAAGAACCATATTTGTTTGGGTTTTAGAGGAATCATAAACATCGTTTGGAAGTGTGCAATGGTTAGCATGCCCGCCTTGCATACACAAGGTCGTGGGTTCGATTCCTGCTTCGCCCGAACACCAAAAAGTTGTTCAGCGGTGGATTATCCCACCTCAGTAATGCTGGTGACATTTCTGAGGGTTTCAAATCTTCTCTAAGTGGTTTCACTGCAATGTGGAACGCCGTTCGGACTCGGCTATAAAAAGGAGGTCCCTTGTCATTGAGCTTAACATGGAATCGGGCAGCACTCAGTGATAAGAGAGAAGTTCACCAATGTGGTATCACAATGGACTGAATAGTCTAAGTGAGCCTGATACATCGGGCTGCCACCTAACCTAACCAAACCTACCCCCATTGTTTAAATGATTACCAGAAGTAAAATCTGGAATTTTCGGCGCACCTCTTCATGGTCCTAGAATATACATATCTAGATTTCAAATTTCATGCAAATTGTATAAAAACTGTGGACCTAAATGTCCAAGAAATAAAATCGAGAGGTCGGTCCATTTGGGAGATATACCAAACATGGACCAATACACGCCATTTTCGGCACTTGTATTTGTGGTCCTAAAATACCTCTCTATTTCTCATTTCAGGCAAATTGGACAAAAACTACGGATTCTAGAACCCAAAAAAAAAAAAAAACTTTTCTTACACATCTACACGCAGAGAAGGAATATGATCACCTCAAACATGTTTCAAGAGCAAAATGTTATTTTTGTATGGTGAACATGTAACATGTTTGTCACTAAAATGTTATTTTCTCGTCAAATATAACCTGCTTGCCGAAATCAGATACATGATTTCCGAGAAAATAACATGGTTGCGAAAACCATATTACATGGTCACAACCCAAAAATAACATTTTGCTCTTAAAACATGTTTGAGGTGATCATATTCCTTCTCTGGGTGTACTTAAAACCTCCATATTTTCGATTTCAGGCAAACTGGCCAACGACTTAGGTTTCTAGAAGCCCACATAGTAATATCGAGAGATCGGTCTATATGGGGGTTATACTAAAACATTGACCAAAACTCTCCATTTTCGCCGCACCTCTTTATGTACTAATATAACTCTAGATTTCCAATTTCAGGCAAATTGGATAAAAACTATGGATTCTAGAAGCCCAAGAAGTAAAATCAGGAAATCGGTCTATATGGGAGCTATACTAAAACATGGACCGATACTCACCATTTTCGACACACCTCTTAATGGTTCTAAAATACCTCTAGATTTCAAATTTGAGGCAAATAGGATAAAAACTACGGCTTCTAAACCCCATGAAATAAAATCGGGTGATCGGTCTATGTTTTGGTATAGCCCCCGTGGCTATACCAAAACATGGACCGATAGTCACCATTTTTGACACTCCTATTTTTGGTCCAAAAATACCTCTAGATTTCAAATTTCAGGCAAATTGGATAAAAACTACGGCTTCTAAAACCCAAGAAATAAAATCGGGAGATCGGTCTATATGGGGGCTTTACCAAAACATGGACCGATAGTCATCATTTTTGACACACCTCTTTTTGGTCCAAAAATACCTTTAGATTTCAAATTTTAGGCAAATTTGATAAAAACTACGGTTTCTATAACCCCAAGAAGTAAAATTGGGAGATCGGTCTATATGGGGGCTATACCAAAACATGAACCGATACTCACCATCTTTGACACACCTCTTTATGGTTTTAAAATACCTCTAGATTTCCAATTTCAGGCAAATTGTATTGAAACTTGGTATAGCCCCCATATAGAAACCGTAGTTTTTATCCAATTTGCCTCAAATTGGTGGTATTTTAGGACCATAAAAAGGTATTCTGAAAATGATGTTTTGGTATAGTCCCGTATAGATCGATCTCCCGATTTTATTTCTTGGGCTTATAGAAACCGTAGTTTTTACCCAATTTGCTTGAAATTTTAAATTTAGAAGTATTTTAGGACCATTAAGAGATGTGCCGAAAACGCTGAGTATCGGTCCATATTTTAGTATAGCCCCCATAAGACCGATCTCCCGATTTAACTCCTTGGGTTTCTAGAAACCGTAGTTTTTATCCGATTTGTCTGAAATTGTAAATATACTGGTATTTTAGACTCACAAAAACGTGCATCGGATTTAAATTTTATTAGTCCATTTGATAAGGTCTCCATATAGACCGATTTCACTTCTTGAAAATGGCTTGAAACTGTATGTAAAATTTTCAGATTTTACTTCTCGTAATCATTTAAATAATGGGGGGGTGAAAATCTACAGATTTTAGATTTCAAATCAAGGCGTTATTTCATCAATTCCTTGTTCACTCATAACAGATGGTAATTATTCCTCTAAAACTCAAACAAAAATGGTTCTTATAAATCCAGAATCTGATATAGTCTTCATCTTCAATCTTTAAATTGATTTCGGGAAGTGTACTGGTTGAACTGCTCTGCTTGGGAGAATATCTGTCATCAAACCCCCCTGAAAATTGTTTCCTTTCAATTTTTAATATTTTATTCATGGTGGTGGGTATTTTATGATTCGGCCCGGTCGAACTTACTGCTGCATATACGAGTACTTGTTTTCATGATAAAAATATCTATTGGGGATTGTAGATGAGAATCTATGAGTCAACTTTAAGACTTTTCCAAAATTGTATTTCTCTAGAAAATTTTGTCAAAATTTTATTTCTATACAAAATTTTTAAAAAATTTATTTCTATAGAAAATGTTGTCAAAGTTTTATTTATATAAAAAATTTTGTCAAAATTTTATTTCTATTGAAAATTTTGTCTTAATTTTATTTCTATAGAAATTTATTTCAAAATTTTATTTCTATAGAAAATTTTCTCAAAATTTTATTTGTATAGAAAATTTGGTTACCATTTCCTTATTAAAATGTCTCTTAGGTGGAGAGGAATGATTTATAAATCCTACCAAAACATTCAAAATTCTACCACTCTACCAAACAGTAAACAATCTACCATTTTCGGTAGAATTCTAAGAACTGTGGCAACCGTGCTCAGCACGCGTCAACCAAGAATGGCTTAAAAAGGGTTTTTCTTGCCTCATTTCTACCGATTTCAAATTCTCCGGATCTGAAGCCTTTGGACATTTGGAAATTTTGAACAGGAAAGTTAAAACAAAAAAAAAATCAAAGAGTCCATCATTTCCAGACTGCGCTTCGCCAGGAGTGAACCAAAATACCGCAGAGCCTCTTTCAGGCGGCATATGATGGCTTTGTCGGCCGTTTTAAGGCCATAATTTGTGACAAAGATAGCAAATACGAACAAATCTAAACTGATTCTAAAATTCATTTGCGACATATTTTGCTTTTCAAAAAGACGAAGAATTTATAGAACTTTGCATTTCATATCAGCCACCCTATATTTATTCAAACTAAGTTTTTACGTATATAAAAATTTGTTGTTTTTTAGCGTTAAGCTATTCTGCCTTTCAACGCATCCAATATTCCAATTACCATGAGATACTCACACAAGTGAATGGTTAACAATTTCATAACAAATGGGTAATACGTACACATAAAAGTCCATGTCAGTTCTCTAGGGGTATTTACGGGAATCCGTATGGACACAAAAGTAATTCCAAGCAATACAATGCCAAAGTAGTTCCTTACAATACTTGAGAAATAAATACGCAAAAAATGTATGTTAATATATTCAATTATTTCATATTTTGCCATTAAATTCGGATTAAATAAATTTTCTCGTTTAATGTACCATTATGATAGTACTAACCTGGTTGTTTTCGGAAATATGCTTGTTGGAGTTTTTGAAGCTCGATGTTAATGATTTAAGAATGACTTAACCAATAGGGTCTTATTATTCGAATCACAAATTTGCTCAATGAAGATTATGGGTGTGATTGGAATGTAGAAATCTCGACGAGCTGCTTAGCGCCATTTTGGATTAGGTTTTTACTTTATTCCATAAAATCATCTATAACAGTAATACTTATAATACTAAATAATAAAATATACTAAAAACTAAGACATGTAGAAAGGAATCCACCAGCGAAAGGAAGGGAAGGTCACATGAGTTCAAACCAGTTTCCGCCAACCCCAAAAAGGTTTTCAGTGCTTGCATATCTCTCTTATGAAATTTCTGAGTGCACTGACAAAAATATTGCCCGAATTTTGCTTAGCATACACCCAGAAAAAAGTGACCCCTTCTTTAAGTTAAAATGAACTAATTATGAAGAAAGTTGAACTTCGTATAGCGCCAAAGACATTTATATTTTTTTGAACGATGTGATTTTCGTTGAAATTAGGTGGAATGTATTCCATATATTAGTTAACATTTTCCTATATTTATGTACCCTTATACTACAGAATGAAACAAGTATATACGGCCGTAAGTTCGGCCAGGCCGAAGATTATGTACCCTCCACCATGGACTGCGTAGAAACTTCTACTGAAGACTGTCATCCACAATCGAATTACTTGGGTTGCGGTAACACTTGCCGATGGCAAGGTATCTTAAAACTTCCTAACACCGTAATATATACCACATAGTCCATACGTGGTACATATTAAACTAAAAAAGGCCGATTAAATACGTATATAATTAAGTTTAAAGATTCTATAGAAATAAAATTTTGACAAAATAAAATGTTGACAACATTTTCTATAGAAGTAAAATTTTGAAAAAATTTATAGAAATAAAATTTGGAAAAAATTTTCTATAGAAATAAAATTTGGAAAAAAATTTCTATAGAAATAAAATGTTGGCAAAATTTTGTATAGAAATAAAATTTTGACAAAATTTTGTATAGAAATAAAATTTTGACAAAATTTTGTATAGAAATAAAATTTTGACAAAACTTTCTATAGAAATAAAATTTTGACAAAATTTTCTATAGAAATAAAATTTTGACAATATTTTCTATAAAAATACAATTTTGGTAGATTATTTATGGCTCGAATGGCAACCATGATTATGAACCGATATCATATGCTGACACCATGTACCAAATTTCAACCGGATCGAATGAAATTTGCTTCTCTTAGAGGCTCCGCAAGCCAAATCTGGGGATCGATTTATATGGGGGCTATATATAATTATGGACCGATATGGACCAATTCCTGCATGGTTGTTGGATACCATATACTAACACCACGTACCAAATTTCAACCGGATCGTATGAATTTTGCTCCTCTAAGAGGCTCCGGAGGTCAAATCTGGGGATCGGCTTATATGGGGGTTATATATAATTATGGACCGATATGGACCAATTTTGGCATGGTTGTTAGAGACCATGCACAAAATTTCAGCCGGATCGGATGAAATTTGTTTCTCTTAGAGGCTCCGTAAGCCAAATCTGGGGATCGGTTTATATGGGGGCTATATATAATTATGGACCGATGTGGATCAATTTTTGCATGGTTATTTGAGACCATAGACCAACACCATGTACTAAATTTCAGCCGGATCGGATGAAATTTGCTTCTCTTAGAGGCTCCGTAAGCCAAATCTGGGGATCGGTTTATATGGGGGCTATATATAATTATGGAACGATATCGACCAATTTTTGCATGGTTGTTAGAGAGCATATACTTACACCATGTACCAAATTTCAGCCGGATCGGATGAAATTTGCTTCTCTTAGAGGCCTCGCAAGCCAAATTTGGGGGTCCGTTTATATGTGGGCTATACGTAAAAGTGGACCGATATGGCCCATTTGCAATACCATCCGACCTACATCAATAACAACTACTTGTGCCAAGTTTCAAGTCGATAGCTTGTTTCGTTCGGAAGTTAGCGTGATTTCAACAGACGGACGGACGGACATGCTCAGATCGACTCAGAATTTCACCACGACCCAGAATATATATACTTTATGGGGTCTTAGAGCAATTTTTCTATGTGTTACAAACGGAATGACAAAGTTAATATACCCCCCATCCTATGGTGGAGGGTATAAAAATTGTGCCCATAATGTGCCACACATAAAATGGTGCTCTCAAGGCAAAAACACATGCTATTTTTTTCAAATGTCTTTTCTCTTGGTTCCGAATACTCATTTTAATATTCAAATTAAATAATATTTAGACTTAACCCTCTAATGCCCCAATTTTTTTTCCAGCTGCACGGATGAAAAAGACTGTTTTTCATATGTTTGGCTATAAACATTATATGTTTGGAACACAAATTTTTAAACACAATATTTTTGAGTGCAAGCATATAATGTTCATAAACTAGCATAACATGTTTGGGACATATATGTTAATATGTTAGAACATATTATGTTTGGGACATAAAATGTTTGTAAATATAATATGCTTGGATGCAAACATATATTAATTTAGAAATAGCCTATAAACATGTATGTGTTTAGTAGCTTGGAGCGCTATTTAACAGGGAGCGATATTGAATTAAGTTGGTGGCTGTTGCTTGTTATTACAAAATTAACATTTTATTTTTCCTTGGGCAATTGATCAGCTACTTCTTTGATCCTTACAAACTGTGTGGTCCGCTGTTCGAATCCCCGTCCGGCAAAAGGTAAAATTAAAATAAAACAAGTATATACAGCAGTAAGTTCGGCCGGGCCGAATCTTAAATACCCACCACCATGAACCAAATATTAGGGTTTCCTTTGAAATGTCAGGAGGGCTTGAGGACGTGAGGACACTCCCCGAAGATAAATTTAAGGATTTCACCTATGAGGACTATATCAGATTCTGGATTTATAAGAACCATTTTTGTTCGAGTTTTAGAGGAATCATTAACATTTCTTGTAAGTGTGCAAGAAAATTATAAAATAACGTCTTGATTTGAAATCTTAAATCTGTAGAAGTAAATTTTACATTGAGTTTCAAGCAATTTTCATGATCAGTGCGCCTTCTACACCCTCAAGAAGTGAAGTCGGTCTATATGGAGGCATTACCAAATGGACCGATAAAAACTTAATCCGATACACGTTTTTATGAGCCTAAAATACCAGAATATTTACAATTTCAGGCAAACCAGATAAAAACTACGGTTTCTAGAAACCCAAGGAGTTAAATTGGGAGATCGTTCTTATGGGGGCTATACTAAAATATGGACCGATACTCACCGTTTTCGGCACACCTCTTTATGACCCGAAAATACCTCTTGATTTCCAATTTCAGGCAAATAGGATAAAAACTTCGGATTCTAGAAGCTCAAGAAGTAAAATCGGGAAATCGGTCTATATGGGGGCTATACCAAAATATGGACCGATACTCACCATTTTCGGCACACCTCTTTATGGTCTTAAAATACCTCTAGATTTCCAATTTCAGACAAATTGGATAAAAGCTACGGTTTCTATAAGCCCAAGACCCCAAATCGGGACGTCTTTTTATATGGGGACCATACCAAAACATGGACCGATACTAACAATTTTTGGCACACATATTTGTGGTCCTACAATACCTCTAGATTTCCAATTTCAGGTAAATTGAATAAAAACTGCGGTTTCTATAAGCCCATGAAGTAAAATCGGGAGATGGGTCTATATGGGGGCTATACCAAAATATCGACCGATACTCACAATTTTTGGCACACGTATTTGTGGTCCTACAGTACCTCTAGATTTCCAATTTCAGGTAAATTGAATAAAAACTGCGGTTTTTATAAGCCCAAGAAGTAAAATCGGGAGATGGGTCTATATGAGGGCTATACCAAAATATGGACCGATACTCACAATTTTTGGCACACGTATTTGTGATCCTACAGTACCTCTAGATTTCCAATTTCAGGTAAATTGAATAAAAATTGCGGTTTCTATAAGCCCAAGAAATAAAATCGGAAGATCGGTCTATATGGGGGCTATACCAAAACATGGACCGATACTCACCATTTTTGGCACACCTCTTTATGGTCATAAAATACCTCTAGATTTCAAATTTCAGGCAAATTGGATAAAAACTACGATTTCTATAAGCCCAAGACCCCAAATCGGGAGGTCGGTTTATATGGGGACTATATCAAAACCTGGACCGATATAGCCCATCTTCGAACTTGACCTGCCTGCAGACAAAAGACGAGTTTGTGCAAAATTTCAGCACGATTGCTTCATTATTGAAGACTGTAGCGTGATTACAACAGACAGACAGACAGACAGACAGACAGACGGACATCGTTATATCGTCTTAGAATTTCTCCCTGATCAAGAATATATATACTTTATATAGTCGGGAATCGATATTTCGATGTGTTACACCATTCTATGGTGGTGGGTATAAAAATCATACAATTGAATAATTTCTTCTACAATGTTTGTATTACAGAAAAAGGTGCTAAGAACTAAAAAATCTCGTGGAAGTGAGAAAGATGTGGGGGAATATACAATTGGGCAGAAACAAAATTTTGAGCATTCAGGTCGAAAACCTTTGTTGTTAGCACCTATATTACCTGTTTATTTTCATAATTCATTATGATTGTAAATATATAAATAAATAAATAAAATTTTGAGCACAATATTGTTTGGGAGAATTTTTTTAAGCATATAATATTTTTGGGTGCAAAATGCTTCCAAACATATTATATGTTCACATAATAACATATTGTTTTTTAGAAGACAACATTATTGAATTTGGATGCAAAAATACAAAATGTTTGGAACTTAGACTACCCAAACATATATTGTTTAGACCAATATGCTTTCAAACATATTATATATTGGAAGAGATCAAACATATAAATGTTTGGGCAATACCCAAAAATGTATATGCTTGAAGCAAAATATGTTTGGGAGTATATATTACAGAAGCGATTTTTTGTGAGCGTGTGATTAAATTTTTTATGTTTACGACACAAAAGCAAGAGAACTAAGCAAGAAAAATGTATACGGTAAAATTCAGCATATGCTGCAAAGCCTCTTGAATAGTTTCAAATAAGTTTTCTTTTTATTTTGCTCATTTTTGTTGTCTTAAGGTGTGTTTTACTAAAAGCTTCCTTATTAAATGCTTTTAGTAAGAGGGTTAAGCATATCAAATTTTAGGCGAAGCCTTATTAACATGCCAAACCAACAAACTCATAAAACAATTTTCCGAAACAACATACAAGCTGTTTCACAGAAATGTCTCTCTTTTAATTCTCTCACTGTGTTATGTTGATATCTTTCGTCAACTCTCCCGGTCTCCATCTGTATTATTTTCTCTACACGCTCACAAAAAATCGCTTCTGTAACATATACTCCCAAACATATTTTGCTTCAAGCATATACATTTTTGGGTATTGCCCAAACATTTATATGTTTGATCTATTCCAATATATAATATGTTTGAAAGCATATTGGTCTAAACAATATATGTTTGGGTAGTCTAAGTTCCAAACATTTTGTATTTTTGCATCCAAATTCAATAATGTTGTCTTCCAAAAAACAATATGTTAATATGTGAACATATAATATGTTTGGAAGCATTTAAACAGGTAATATAGGTGCTAACAACATGGGTTATCGACCTGAATGCTCAAAATTTTGTTTCTGCCCAATTGTATATTCCCCCACATCTTTCTCACTTCCACGAGAATTTTTAGTTCTTAGCACCTTTTTCTGTAATACAAACATTGTAGAAGAAATTATTCAATTTTATGATTTTTTTATTTTAATTTTACCTTTTGCCGGACGGGGATTCGAACAGCGGACCACACAGTTTGTAAGGATCAAAGAAGTAGCTGATCAATTGCCCAAGGAAAAATAAAATGTTAATTTTGTAATAACAAGCAACAACCACCAACTTAATTCAATATCGCTCCCTGTTAAATAGCGCTCCAAGCTACTAAACACATATATGTTTATAGGCTATTTCTAAATTAATATATGTGTGCATCCAAGCATATTATATTTACAAACATTTTATGTCCCAAACATAATATGTTCTAACATATTAACATATATGTCCCAAACATGTTATGCTAGTTTATGAACATTATATGCTTGCACTCAAAAATATTGTGTTTAAAAATTTGTGTTCCAAACATATAATGTTTATAGCCAAACATATGACAAACAGTCTTTTTCATCCGTGTATATGCTCTCTGAATAAAATATCACAGCATATATATGTTTACTCGAAATATGTAAATTTATATATGTTTACATTCACACATATTATTTTTAGGAAACATTCATGTCCCAAACATAATATATTCTAACACATTAACTTATGTGTCCCACACATTTATTGCTAGTTTAGGAACATAACATTTTTGCACTTATATTGTGTTTAAAAAATTATGCCCGAAACACATTTTGTTTATATCGGAACATATGAAAAACATATTTTCTAGTGTATGTAGAGAGATTATAGGAGTATTGTTTTTTCCCCCTTTTGAATATGACATGTCATAATTTTTTTAAAGAAAAAATCCTACTAAAATCTCTAATTCAAATACACCTTCTTCCGTTTCCCTTAAAAACAAACAAACTGGTCTTAGATTACAAATCATGCCTGACCCTAGACCTTACTCATATGTGATTCAAATGGACTTTAATATGTCCGTTAACCGTTAGGATGGCATAAAAGAGTCAAATCACCATCCATTCTTCCAAGTTTAAGAGCACCAGCCAGCCAATGCCAATGTCATGTTCATGTTTTCAATGGACATAAATAACCATAAATCTTAGCCTATTGAACAACAACATAAACAAGAAATCCATGGACATCCAGGACTAATGGCATCTTTCCGGTCAATATTCAATATAAAATATTTACAATCTCTGCACACAAGCCAATTAATCAATCAAAGTCAAAGGTTTGGAATTGAGATAACCACCATACTCATCATCAACTTAACCCCAATTGGTTATTTGTACAGTATACATTGTTGATCCCTAATTCACCCCACTCCGAGTGACTATGATTCGAATGTAAGATTTTTACGGCAATTTTCATGTAGCTTCATTAGGCCAGTTAACAGAAAGTAAATTGCAAATATCTTCTCTCCGGTTAACTTTAACTGAACATCAGCTGTTAAATTCCTAATTGACATATGGGATATATAGGTAAGATGTCAGATATGTCCATAGTACGGTTTGAAAATTAGTTAGCTGAAGTAGCCCTAACGGAGCTTCATAAAAATGGGGGTTATTTTATTAAGAATGACCTCCATCACTTTGTTAGCTATAGCTTAATCATCATCACTATTGCCATTATTGAAATAGCCTCAAAATATTTTTCCATCTCAACGCTACAAAAACTTATTGGCCTAATATGAAAAATTGTTTATACTAAATTGAATAATAAAAAAAAATACAAGTATATATGGCCGTAAGTTCGGCCAGACCGATTTTATGTACCCTCCACCATGGATTGCGTAGAAACTTCTACGAAAGACTGTCATCCACAATCAAATTAAATGGTTTGTGGTATCTTAAAACTTCTTAAAATCGTTTTCTAAATTGTTAGTTAGTCCATACGTGGCATATATTAGACAAAAAAGGTATGTATAGGTAAGTCTACAAATAATTACGAATCGATATGGACTTTTGCACGGTACGTAGAGAACCAGAATTGAAATATGGGGGGTCGCTTATATGTGGGCTATATACAATTATGAACTTGATATGGACCAATTTTTGTGTGATTGGGGATCGACTTATCTGAGGGCTGTATATAACTATAGACCAATATGGACCTAGTTAGGCATGGTTGTTAACGGTCATATACTAGCACAATGTACCAAATTTCAACTGACTCGGATGAAATTTGCTCCTCCAAGTGGCTCCAAGTGGGGGCTATATATGATTATGGACTGATATGTACCACTTTTGGCATGGTTGTTAAATATCATATACTACCACCACGTACCAAATTTCAACCAGATCGGATGAATTTTGCTTCTCCAAAAGACACCGGAGGTCAAATCTGGGGATCGGTTTATATGGGGGCTATATATAATTATGGACTGATATGAACCAATTCCTGCATGGTTGTTGGATACCATATATTAACATCACGTACCAAATATCAATCGAATCGGATGAATTTTGCTCTTCCAAGGTGCTCCGCAGGTCAAATCTGGGGATCGGTTTATATGGGGGCTATATATAATTATGGACCGATTTCGACCACTTTTTGCATTGGTGTTTGAGGCCATATATTAACACCACGTACCAAATTTCAACAGAATCGGATGAATTTTGGTCTTCCAAGAAGCTCCGGAGGTCAAATCTGGTGATCGGTTTATATGGGGGCTGTATATATTTATGGACCGATGTGGGCCAATTTTTGCATGGTTGTTAGAGATCATATGCTGACACCATGTACCAAATTTTAACCGGATCGGATAAAATTTGCTTCTGTTAGAGGCTCCGCAAGCCAAATCGGGGGATCGGTTTATATGGGGGTAATATATATTTATGGACCGATGTGGACCAATTTTTGCATGGTTGTTAGAAGTCATATGCTGACACCATGTACCAAATTTCAACCAGATCGGATGAAATTTGCTTCTCTTAGAGGCTCCGCAAGCGAAATCTGGAGATCGGTTTATATGAGGGCTATATATAATTATGGACCGATGTGGACCAATTTTTGCATGGTTGTTAGAGACCATATACCAACACCATGTACCAAATAACAGCCAGATCGGATAAAATTTGCTTCTCTTAGAGGCTCCGCAAGCCAAATCGGGGGATCGGTTTATATGGGGGCTATATATAATCATGGACCGATGTGGACCAATTTTTGATGGTAGTTAGAGACCATATACTAACATCACGTACCAAATTTCAACCGAATCGGATGAAATTTGCTTCTCTTAGAGGATCGGCAAGCCAAATTTGGGGGTCCGTTTATATGGGGACCATACGTAAAAGTGGACCGATACGGCCCATTTGCAATACCATCCGACCTACATCAATAATCGTATGCGATCATATGCTGACACCATGCGATCATATGCTGACACCATGAAAATTTCATCCAATCGGGATAAAATTTGGTAAGAGTTGTTAGAATATTCTCTCCAATAATTATGCACAAATGTGCCCATATCGGAGCCAGAGAATGAAGCCGCCGAGTCGCGCCGCCGATTTTAGCCACCGCCCACCAGTTTTTGCCAGTCGAAACCGCCGCCGAATATGTCGACTCATCTCGACTCAAAATTAGACGCGAATTAATCAAAAATATTGATATAAATCCGAAAATGTATTAATACATATTGTAGTTTTTGCAAAATGTTTAATTTTCCACACAAAATCCGTCCGTACCAAATTGCTATAATAATTTTACAAAAAATTTAGTTCAAGCCGCCGCCAACAAAAATCACATTCATTTTCTGATCGAAGCCCCAATATTAACCGACCCTCAGATTTGACTTCTGTAGGCTCCCGTATGAGCTTAGTTAATCCAATCCAGTTGAAGTTTGGTATGAGATATTATTATATGCTCTCCAACAACCATGCAAAAATCTATCCATATCGATCTATAATTACATAGAGCTCCCACAAAAAAACCGATCTCCAGAATTGAATTCCGAAGTCTCTTGCAGGTGTAAATTTCATCCGACTCGATTGATATTTGGTAATCCTTACATGTAATCCATGGCGGAGGGTATATAAGATTCGACCTGGTCCAACTTTACTTGATTTCTCTACTTACCATTTGTGGTCTGATATTTGTAGGAAAAAATCACAACAAAAAATGATGTGGCATATTTGGCAGCATTCACCAAATGGGGGAAACTTTCTCGGGTATCTCGGAAACGGCGAATACATTGGGCAAAACGGAAATAAGCTGGCAAAATTGCGACTATGGGCCGTACAATGGACATATCCTCAATGCAATAACGACCACCATCTAAAATCGGAAGAGAGGAGAATTACTAACTCTGGCAAACATTTAACTATCTTACGCACTTACCCTTGCCCATTTTGTGCCATGTGGGATTCTGACCAAAGAAGCATATCACAAATGGTATATCCAAAAAGGCCGGCACAATACTGTTCATTTGATCTGCCAACCAGAAATCAGCAAAATTCACAAAACAGAAGGGAGCCATAACGACACGACTCAATACACGTATAGACCAATATCGGGCCTCGTGATAAAATGTCTTGGTGGGATTTAAAAGAAAGGCTGCCATAATGGTATACAAAAATATGGGTGAGGCATATTGGGGTATACTCAGTAAATCACAGTAGATATAGAAGAGTACAGATATGGCCCACAATACACCAAAGACTGAAGCGATTTCCATGATATTTTGTTCGGATAAATGATTACGGGGATCCAATTCGAAGATTAGCACATGATTAACACCCGAAGAACGCCATCCATAGACATTGACACCCCACAAAAAGAGACATTCTATTACCAAAAAGGGTCCTCGGAACATTCGCACTCCCACCCGCCAATCTTCACCAAATCCATAGAAGGTGCCCGAGAGTATTACCGTTACCAGTAAAACGACAAATGCTCCAGAGAAAAGGCCAACTTTGAAGGTTGTCCAAGGACTCTGAGCCTCTCCCAACGGTGGTACCCGTAGACGCTTCATAGCCTTCTGGCGATCACCACCTTCAATGTCATGTGTGAATGCGGTTTCCGTTTCCTGTATCAGACGATCAATATCCTTGTTCACATAGAAATGCGCTATCTCCACATGATTTTTTCGCCAAGTGGCTCCCAACTCCACATTCAGTAGCTTATCGTGTTTCTTTAGGATCTTTCGGAAACCTGTGAAATTCAAATTCTGATAATTCTGCAATAGAATCAAGCCCAAATAGAATTCACTAAATGCCAATTTAAGATCTTGTAGTTTACGGGCCGGTACATTCCGCTTGCCCAATGGCGTCTTCGATTTCCAAGCTGGTTGTTTTTTCACCGTACCCATTTCAAGAGTTTCTGTGAGTTCACTTCGTAGATTTCCATATTTACGAGTTGCCTCGGCCATTTTCTCCGAATAGAAGGTATTGATTTTAGCCAATTCTTTGTCACAGTAATGAAAGAATTGCTCATCGAATTTGGCAAAGTATCGCGACAGAACTTCCGGATCAACCAGTTCTGCCGAAGGTGCTTGCTCTACGGCAGCATATAGCATTGCCTTCATTTCCTGAAAATAAAAATGTAAGAAACATTAAAAAATTGAATAAAGAACGACAGCATTAGAACGATATTTATACCCTGCGCCACACTGTGGAACAGGGTATTATAAATTAGTACATATGTTTGCAACACCCAGAAGGAGACGAGATAGATACATGGTGTCTTTGACAAAAATATTCAGGGTCTCCCGAGTCGATCTTGTATTTTTGTACAGGGAGTAGAATTAACATTTTTACTGTGCCTGCCAAATTGGGAATTAACATTCTTGCTGTGCCTGCCAAATTTGGTTTAAATCGGTTCAGATTTAGATATAGCTCCCATATATATCTTCGCCCGATTTACACTCTTATGACCACTGAGGCCATAGTTTTGCTCCGATTTACGTGAAATTTTGCACAGGGAGTAGAAGTAAGGTTCCGTATATGCATACCAATTTAGGTTGAAATCGGATCAGATTTACTTATAGTTCCCATGTATATCTTTCGCCCGACTTTCACTCATATAACCACAGAGGTCAAAGTTGTAATCCGATTTACGTGCTTTTTCTTGAACCCACCCGATTATTTTCTTCTATTGAGTCCTCCTAATTTTTCCAAAACTATTAGCAGACTGCTTAAGTTAATATTTGGCATGTCCGCCTGAAATCTATAGCTATATGCTCTTAAAATTCGCTTACGCCTCACACAAAATTCGCTCAAGAGGTGTTTAATTGATTCCTTTTACTCCGCATCACGACATCTCATGCACTAGTCATAATTCTTCACGCCAATATTTTTCGCAAACTCGCCTATCAGACAGTGAACTTTTATTGCATATATCAGGAGTGATAATTGACGTATCGGAAAAAAAACTTAGAATGCGACTTAAATTTGATGGGGCCATATTTGCTTGGTGTCCCGTGCACTGCTCCCATAGGACGTTTACCATCCAAATAGCCTCCTCCCTACAGGTAGCCAGGTAGTTCCTTTTCGCGATTATTTATACTCGAAGGGAGCCACCGTGGTGCGATGGTTAGCATGTCCACCTTGCATATACAGGGTCGTGGGTTCAAACCCCAGTTTCAACCAAACACCATAAAGTTTTTCAGCTGTGGATTATCACCCCTCAGTAATGGTGGTAACATTTCTGATTTCAAAGCTTCTTTAAGTGGTTTCACAGCAATATGGACACCGTTCGTAAGCGGCCATAAATAGGAGGTCCCTTGGCATTGAGCTTATCATAGAATCGGACAGCTCACGGTGATAGTAGAGAAATTCACCACGGTGGTATCACAATGGACTGGAAGTGAGCCTCAAATATCGAACTGCCGCTTTAACTAACCTAATCTATACTCCAAAGTTCTTTTGGATATGCCCCAAACCCCACCTGTCCAACCAATTTGGAGCCATCCGTGTGAACCACGCCTCATTATTGAGAATTAGTGATTAAAATATCATGTCTGAAAGCTGTTCCGCCAGAGTGTAACCCACTACACACATCTGGCATTATTTTAAGGACCAAACAGTGCCTTTGCTTTAACGGCCGATAAAAGCTATAACCCGCGCAACTGTACCTCCGTTGTTGCAGCTGACTCTCTGGTCAAATTGTTTACTGAATACGGCTGAGATATAACAGGTTGGCTGATAAGTCCCCGGTGTGACACATAGATGGCGTCGCTAGTATTAAATGCAAATTATTTTTATATAGTACCAACCTTCAAATGATTCGTTTCAAAATTTGACGTCTGTAAGTCAATTAGTTTGTGAGATAGAGCGTCTTTTGTGAAGCAACTTTTGTTATTGTGAAAAAAATGGAAACAAGTATATACGGTCGTAAGTTCGGCCAGGCCGAATCTTATGTACCCTCCACCATGGATGCCGTAGAAACTTCTACGAAAGACTGTCATCCACAAATTTCAACTCACTCGGATGAAATTTGCTACTACAAGAGGCTCCAAAACCAAATCTCGGGATCGGTTTATATGGGGGCTATAAATGATTATGGACTGATATGGACCACTTTTGGCATGATTGTTAAATATCATATACTACCACCACGTACCAAATTTCAACCAGATCGGATGAATTTTGCTTCTCCAAAGGCACCGGAGGTCAAATCTGGCGATCGGCTTATATGGGAGCTATATATAATTATGGACTGATAGGAACCAATTCCTGCACCAAATTTCAACCGAATGGGAAGAATTTTGCTCTTCCAAGATGCTCCGGAGGTCAAATCTGGCGATCGGTTTATGTGGGGCCTACATATAATTATGGACCAATTTCGACCAATTTTTGCATGGGTGTTTGAGGACATATATTAACATCACGTACCAAATCAGATGAATTTTGGTCTTCCAAGAGGCTCCGGAGGTCAAATCTGGTGATCGGTTTATAAGGGGGCTATATATAATTATGGACCGATATGGACCAATTTTTGCATGGTCATTAGAGACCATATACTAACATCATGTACCAAATTTCAGCCGGATCGGATGAAATTTGTTTCTCTTAGAGGCTCTGCAAGCCAAATCGGGGGATCGGTTTATATGGGGGCTATATATAATTATGGACCTATGTTAACCAATTTTTGCATGGTTGTTAGAGACCATATACTAACACCATGTACCAAATTTCAGCCGGATCGGATAAAAATTTGCTTCTCTTAGAGGCTCTGCAAGCCAAATCGGGGGATCGGTTTATATGGGGGCTATATATAATTATGGACCGATATGGCCCATTTGCAATACCATCCGACCTACATCAATAACAACTACTTGTGCCAAGTTTCAAGTCAATAGCTTGTTTCGTTCGGAAGTTAGCGTGATTTCAACAGACGGACGGACATGCTCAGATCGACTCAGAATTTCACCACGAACCAGAATATATATACTTTATGGGGTCTTAGATCAATATTTCGATGTGTTACAAACGGAATGACAAAGTTAATATACCCCCCATCCTATGGTGGAGGGTATAAAAAAAAGGAATTTCGTGTTGTGATAAAACACTGTTTTCTGAAGGGAAAAAATACGGTGGAAGCAAAGACTTGGCTTGATAATGAGTTTCCGGACTCTGCCCCAGGGAAATCAACAATAATTGATTGGTATGCAAAATTCAAGCGTGGTGAAATGAGCACGGAGGACGGTGAATGCAGTGGACGCCCGAAAGAGGTGGTTACCGATGTTTTTCTTAGTTAGACCGGGGACTTATCAGCCAACCTGTTAATAGTCACTGTTGATGTTTTTACCTTGGGAGCCATCGTGGTGCAATGGTTAGCATGCCCGCCTTACATACACAAGGTCGTGGGTTCGATTCCTGCTTCGACCGAAAACCAAAAAGTTTTTCAGCGGTGGATTATCCCACCTCAGTAATGCTGGTGACATTTCTGAGGGTTTCAAAGCTTCTCTAAGTGGTTTCACTGTAATGTGGAACGCCGTTCGGACTCGGCTATAAAAAGGAGGTCCCTTGTCATTGAACTTAACATGGAATCGGGCAGCACTCAGTGATAAGAGAGAAGTTCACCAATGCCATAGAAAAAGTACCCGAGTAAGATAGGAGCACAGAAATTAGACCTACGTCCGCGCATAACATGGTATCACAATGGACTGAATAGTCTAAGTGAGCTTGATACATCGGGTTGCCACCTAACCTAACCTAACCTAACCTATGGTTTTTCCCTTCTCAAGATAATCGATAAAAATTATTCCATGCGCATCCCAAAAAACAGAGGCCATTACTTTGCCAGCGGACTTTTGAGTCTTTCCACGCATCGGAGACGGTTCACCGGTCGCTGTCCACTCAGCCGACTGTCGATTGGACTCAGGAGTGTAGTGATGGAGCCATGTTTCATCCATTGTCACATATCGACGGAAAAACTCGGGTGTATTACGAGTTAACAGCTGCAAACACCGCTCAGAATCATCAACACGTTGTTGTTTTTGGTCAAATGTGAGCTCGCGCGGCACCCATTTTGCACCGCACATCCAAATATTGATTAATGATATGACCAACACGTTCCTTTGATATCTTTAGGGCCTCTGATATCTCGATCAACTTCATTTTACGGTCATTCAAAATCATTTTGTAGATTTTTTTGATGTTTTCGTCGGTAACCACCTCTTTCGGGCGTCCACTGCATTCACCGTCCTCCGTGCTCATTTCACCACGCTTGAATTTTGCATACCAATCAATTATTGTTGATTTCCCTGGGACAGAGTCCGGAAACTCATTATCAAGCCAAGTTTTTGCTTCCACCGTATTTTTTCCCTTCAGAAAACAGTATTTTATCACAACACGAAATTCCTTTTTTTCCATTTTTTTCACAATAACAAAAGTTGCTTCACAAAAGACGCTCTATCTCACAAACTAATTGACGTCAAATTTTGACACGAATCATTTGAAGGTTGGTACTATATAAAAACAATATGCATTTAATACTAGCGACGCCATCTATGTGTCAGACCGGGGACTTATCAGCCAACCTGTTATATGGCGTTATTGGAGCGTTTGAAGGTCGAAATCGCGGCAAAACGGCCCCATATGAAGAAGAAAAATGTGTTGTTCCACCAAGACAACGCACCGTGCCACAAGTCATTGAGAACGATGGCAAAAATTCATGAGTTGGGCTTCGAATTGCTTCCCCACCCACCGTATTCTCCAGATCTGCCCCCACCGACTTTTTCTTGTTCACCCAGAGAAGGAATATGATCACCTCAAACATGTTTTAAGAGCAAAATTTTGTTTTTGGGTGGTGACCATGTAACATGGTTTTCGCAACCATGTTATTTTCTCGGAAATCATGTATCTGATTTCGGCAAGCAGGTTATATTTGACGAGAAATTAATATTTTAGTGACAAACATGTTACATGGTCACCATACAAAAATAACATTTTGCTCTTGCAACATGTTTTAGGTGATCATATTCCTTCTCTGCGTGTTCTCAGACCTCAAAAGGATGCTCGCAGGGAAAAAATTTGGCTGCAATGAAGAGGTGATCACCGAAACTGAGGCCTATTTTGAGGCAAAACCGAAGGAGTACTACCAAAATGGTATCAAAAAATTGAAAGGTCGTTATAATCGTTGTATCGCTCTTGAAGGGAACTATGTTGAATAATAAAAACGAATGTTGACAAAAAATGTGTTTGTCTTTGTTAGACCGGGGACTTATCAGCCAACCTGATATTTATATAGGCAATTTTTTCTTCAATAAAATACACGTTTTATTAATATTTTAAATATCTTTATTAAGAATCAACAGCATCGACTGGCCTTGAAATATTAGTTTATTATTCCACTATTTCCAATTTCCAAGTAATGTCGTCAACTGTAAAACGCCTTTTTTCTTCTTCTTTTAATAAGTTGCTGCGTAACGATTTTGTCCTCCTTTATATTTTATTTGTTATATTTTATATATTTTTATATATTTTATTTGTTATTTATTATATTATTTTACTATATTATTTTTTAACAATCCCTCAGTATACCATAACAACGCGATTCCAACTAAAAAACAACCCACGCGCAAACATATCGATTACATCGATGACAGGTATCGATTACAGGTACACGGACGAAACAGACTGTTTTTCATATGTTTGGGTATAAACATTATATGTCTGGAACTCAAATTTTTAAACACAATATTTTTGAGTGCAAACATATAATGTTCATAAACTAGCATAATGGGACATAAAATGTTTGTAAATATAATATGCTTGGATGCAAACATATATTAATTAAGAAATAGCCCATAAACATATATGTGTTTACAAAGAGAGACAAAGTGTATGCTGGAAGTAAAATAATGAAAGTAACCAATTGGCGCATTACAAATATATATACACAAAGAAAATTTCATTAAATATAGGAAAAATACTACGTGTGAATATAAACAAGTATAAATTTACATATTATGAGTAAACATATATATGTTGTGATATAAGACTTCGCCAAAAATTGTATATGCTTAAGTAAAATATTAAAATGAGTATTCGGAGAGAAAATTCATTCGGAACCAAGATAAAATATATTTGAAAAAAGGAGCATGAGTTTTGTTTATCATTTTCGCATTACGGGCACAATTTTTTTGTTTCGTCAAAACAAATCGGAACGTAGGACGAGTAAGTCAAAATATTCAAACAAAGGTAATTAAAGGGATCTTCATAAAAACTAATGAACAAAAAGCATGCCCGGTTCCAAAGATTGAGTCTCCACTTTAACAATTTTGATATTGATTCTGAACCAAAGAAGCTGAGAATACAAATAAGGATGCTTTTAAGACACAATTCTCTTTTAAATGGGGTTTGTGTACTTGACTCTACGAAGCACATTTCAATTTTTCGCTTTTTCAGCTTTTTTTCATATGCTATAAAATGTCCGTTAAAAACAAGACTTCCAGTAGAAATTATGCTATGTTTCAAGTAAAAAATGTCTTTAAAATAAAGTATTGAAAAACATATCCTATTTTTGAAAGATTTTTGCCTTGTAGTCAAGATGCAAAAATGCAACAAATTTAAAGACAGTTTCATTAATTTTAAAGAATTTTTCTGAATTATTAAAGTCAAGTTGACCTTAGTCCAAAATTTGTTCTTTCATGTTATGATACCCATTTTTAAGCCAAATCACTTAATTGTACCAACAACACGACTTCATTGAAAGTATCGACTTTTGAAGATCTATAAAAAATAAAGATTAGTTCCTCTTTATTAATGAGTAGTCCAAGAGGAGTTGACGGATTTTTTCGAAAATGCAAGCGGGCATTGAGTTCGAGTTTTGCTGCTAAAATTATTTCTCATTTTAGCGGCAAAACCAGAATAACATTACAACTTTTTCCGGTAAATTGTATTATAACATGGTGGGGAAAGATCCAAAGCAACAATTGAATAAGTTTATTTTCTTTAAAAGAAATTATTAAAGAAAAGTAAAAGGGTAAACATGGCCATAATGCCAATTTATACCGGCCTTAGGAATTAAATTAAGTACAAAATTATTCGTTAATAAAAATGCATATTTATTTGTATTTCTAAATTAATGGTGTTACATGCTAGCAAACAATTGTTTACACCAAAATAAATTTATGTGCTGTTTTAAAATTACTGTTTAGAATTTAAATATAATGTGCTTTTGAATGGTTATCGTTAACCTTAGGATTCGATGGAAAAATATTTATATATCGTCGAATTCACGTTCTTCTTTTGCAAGAGTTTTTGAATTTCTTCGAAAATTTTAAACTTGTATACAAAAACCTTTATTTGTTACACAATTTTTATTGTTGCAATAAAAAAATAATATTTGATTTGAACTCAGTCCATTTCGTTTATATCAAGCACTTTTCTTTTCTGACACTAAGTCTTTTATAAAATACACTTTACAATTTCGTAGTAAAAATTTAATATAATAGTATGTAATGCTGAACACCTTTTCGTGAACTTCCGAACGTATCTGGAATATATGTTAAAAAATATATTAAAAAAAAAAAATAAATAAAAAAATAGTGTTGGTCGAAGCAGGGATCGAACCCAGGTCCCCTGTCACGCAAGGCGGACGACCAACCACTGCTCCACGCTGCCAACAAATGTATGTTTAACAATATTATGTTGTTAAACAATGTTATGTTTGCATCGGCTCGTGGGCGCCGCAAGCTATGCTATATAAATATAACTTATAACGATAATTATCTCTTGATGACCATAACAGTTACGTAGGCCAGTGGTTAGTGTGCTGGCTTACAAACTGTGTGGTCCGCTGTTCGAATCCCCGTCCGGCAAAAGGTAAAATTAAAAAAAATTATAAAATATAATAATTTCTTCTAAAATGTATGTATTACAGAAAAAGGTGCTAAAAACTAAAAAACTCGTGGAAGTGAGAAAAATGTGAGGGAATATACAATTAGGCAGAAAAAAAAATTTGAGCACAATCTTCTTTGGGAGAAAATTCTTCTAAGCATATAATATTTTTGGGTTCAAAATGTTTCCAAACATATTATATGTTCACATAAGAACATATAGTTTTTTGGAAGACAACATTATTGAATTTGGATGGAAAAATACAAAATGTTTGGAACTTAGACTACCCAAACATATTATATTCTTTAAACCAATATGCTTTCAAACATATTATATATTGGAAGAAATCAAACATATAAATGTTTGGGCAATACCCAAAAATATATATGCTTGAAGCAAAATATGTTTGGGAGTATATGTTACAGAAGCGATTTTTTTTGAGGGTGTAGCTAAAAGAAATATAGGAAAATTTCCTATATTCTAACAAGTGTGTCTCCTTAAGTTTTAAAAGGATTGAATACTTCTTAGTACGAATGAATTAAAATATTTTTCTATGCTAAATGTTATTCGTATTTTTGATAAGCTTTCTATAATAAAGGAAGTCAGAATTATCATTTTATAAGAAACTTTACTAAATTTGAGGAAACTTGGTTTTAGTTCATATTTTGTTTATTTTTACGAATGCTTTGTTATCAGTGAATAAAATTTTCTTGTTCAGTAGTAAATTCTTATACCCAGTGAAGAAATCAGTATTAGTAAAATTCCATGCCTTATTCTAGTTAATGAACTATTCCTAACTGCTTTCGGTTTAGGATTTTTTACTGAAGCAAGTAAATTTTATTATTTTAAACAAAAATTTAACTTAATGAAAATAAAATAAAATTAACTTAATGAAAATAAATTTATGAACATTTTTTCCTTTAGTTCCGAAGACACTTTTTCTGGGTGTATTAAATTTCGTTCCAAAGAAAACTACACATAATGAATGTAATTTGCACAAGTTCATAAATTGTTATCAAATTAAATTTTTCAGATTTGCAAATTCGTAAACCAGTATAGCCATTTTTTTTCACTTTACTGGCAACTCTTTGCAATGCCGCAATTTAATGTTATCCCTCTCACCCCCGAAACAATGACGTATTGTTTTGGCTGTCCACATATGTAGAACACCCATAGCAACATGTTGCAACAAAGCTATTGTTGACTGCCACACACACACAAACAACACCTGTTGATGCCATTGTTTTTAAACAACGCTAGCATTACAGCACGTGGCCATAACATTTTCATTTGTTTACATTTTGCACCCATTCATATCACTCATACTACACAGCGTGCAGGGCAAACAGCTGTTTTTCCTTGCGTATGCGCAATAAAATATCCCAAATATCCACATGTTTTTAATGTCTCTCGTAATGACGTCATCGTTTTATTTGTAATCTTTATTTTCAGATGATGGCTTTTATGAACGGTTGGATGTTCTTCTTTGTATATACACACATGAAAATTTTTTCACTTTCACTTTTCAAATAAAACAAGGATATTGAAAAAGAAATCACTTTAATATCTGCGAATTCATAAACGAACCGAGTTGCTATCAATTCATACCTCATAATTGATGTACTGTTTACGCCATTCTGGCGTGATATGAGCCGTTAAATGCTCAGCAAATTTCATTATTTTCTATTTAGATTATATTGGCACCACACGAATATTTCCACATTCGTTTATAGTTATCTTTTAATTTTGGAGGCATAAATAAAGTTCCACCAACGCTCGCACGTACTGACAAAATGCACTAAATATAATTTTTATTTCGAAAAATTTCTTTTAAGCGTTTGTTTAGACCAACGCATTGTTGTCGACTGAATATTTCCCAAAACATTGAATTTCTTCGTGAAGACTGTGACCGTGAAAATTCTTCTATAGCTTTTCTTATGGGAAATTTTCACATAAAATTAACTTAAAGCTTTGAACTTTTTGATAGGTCCAGCGAGCTTTCTGTTTTTTTAATTGAAGAGTTGACTGTGGCGTTACTTTAAAATGGATATTTTCCATTTATTAATAATGCGTACAAGATGATTACGGGCATCGAAATAATTTAATAATTATTGAGGGCTTCAGGAAAAAAAAACTCAATATATTACTACTTTTCATAAAAAAATATAATGTTCCGGTATTCGGAATCGCAAAATTTTCGTTTGGCTTTAATTTCTTAATCCTGAAACTTATAAACTTGAATCTTGGATTGGAGTCCCAAAATTCTATGGCTATCAGTACTAGATCAGTTATTTGCGTCGTCTACATAATGAAGTATGTCTACATCCAAAGCTATGTTGAGCCTCGTACTAAAATACCCAACTTTTATGGAACTACTTATTGTTATTTCTAATTTTTAATGAAAAATTGACCTCACTTCTATAGAATTTTGTTCTACGTTAAGATACACATTTTTAAGTCGAATCTCTTCTAACTCTAAGAAAAAAACCTTTTCATTCGAAAGATTATCAGCTTTTATTTATTGTATTTTATTTATTGTATTATTGTTAATTTATTTATAATTATTTATCCTTTAGATAAAGAAAATCTTGTAATTTTACAGCAGTCTTCATAATTTTATGAATATTGTGATTATAATTTTAGTTGATTTTTTCTTTAGATTTGAGTCAAAATTTAACGAACAGAACATATGTAGAAAAAAAATTAAATTAATTTTTTAATTGGAAATACTTTTTTATTTGATTAAAATTTTATTTGGGATAATTATTTTTTATACCCTAAACCACATAGTGGTCAGGGTATAATAAGTTTGATCGGCCAAAAAATGGGCCTACCAGAAATATTGATTTTAGACCCCATAAAATATATACCGATCGACTCAGAATCACCTCCTGAGTCGATCTAGCGCTTGGTGTCCGTCCGTCCGTCTGTCCATATATTTGTTGTTCACAGGATTCCGGTCGCAATTATTAACCGATTTTGATGAAATTTGGTACAGGGAGCTTTTTGGGCACAAGGATGAACGCTATTGAATTTGGAAGAAATCGGATCAAATTTAGATATAGCTCCCATATATATGTATCGCCCGATTTCGATAAATGGGGTCACGGTGCGCTTTTTTTTCAAACGGATAGTCACCAAATTTGGCAAAAGGTAATCTTTTCCATCGCCCTTCAAGTCTGCAAAATTTCATCAAAATCGGTTCAGATTTAGATATAGCTCTCACATATATGTATCGCCCGATTTTCCCAAATTTGGCCACAAAACCTTTATTTATCAACCGATCTTACTCAAAGTTGGCTAAATATAATCTTCTATAGCACTAACTATATGTGCAAAAAATCATCGAAATCGGTTCAGATTTAGCTATAGCTCCCATATATATGTATAGCCCGATTTTCCCAAATTTGGCCATAGAACCCTTATTTATTAACCGATCTTACTAAAAGATCCAGTCCTCTATAGTACTAACTATATGTTCAAAATTTCATCGAAATCGGTTCAGATGTAGATATAGCTCCCATATATGTATCACCCGATTTTGAAAAATTCGCCCCTAATAACCTTATGTTTGACCATACAGGCCTCATTTCTTAACTGATCTTACTCAAATCTTGCACAAGGAAACCTTTTGTGGTATTAATCAAACCCGAAAAATATTAGGCAAATTGGTTCAGATTTAGATATAGCTTCCATATATATGTATCGCTCGATTTTCCCAAATTTGGCCATAGTACTCTTATTTATTAACCAATGTTACTCAAATTTCAAATTTTGATGTACTAGCCGATCGTACTTATACGTACTTGTAGCTCTTACATAAGAATATTGCTCGATTTTTACAAATTTGTATTTATTACCCACACTAATTTAACGATTTTCACTTTTTTTAATAATGGGCTCAATATTAGTGGCATACTAATTCCGTAGGTGCAATATCAACACAGCCAGTGTTGCTAGAAGTAGGGGAAATTCCCTATATGTAGGGTTTTTTCTAATATTTAGCGTCTTGTAGGGACGTAGGGCCACAATGTAGGACATTTTCACTCAACACAATTTGTAATAATTTTTACATTTTGGTGGCTCTAGAGGAGGAAATTAGAAGCCGGCAAGGCTTGATCTTTAACAATGTGTGGTAAACTGTATTCCTGTAGAAAATTTTGTCAATATTTTATTTCTATAGAACATTTTGTCAAAATTGTATTTCTATAGATTTTTTTTTTTAAATATTATTTCTATAAAAAATTTTCTCAAAATTTTATTTCTGTGGAATTTTTTCTCAAAAATTTATTTCTACAGAAAAATTTCTCACAAAAATTTGTTTATAGAAACTTTTTCCAAAATTTTATTTTTATAGAGATTTAACAAAAAAGATTACTAATTTGGGTAGAATTCTACCAACTGTGGCAACCGTGGTGGTAATACAAGTTTATATTCTAAGTTATATACGTTGCATATTCATGTTTTAACATAATAAAGTACTTAGAACCATTTTTATTTTGTATTTTTTTTTTTTAAATTTAACGAAAAATATAGTAGAGAAAATTGTTTGGGAATGTATGGAAAGTAGGCAACTTTTTTTGTCCTTGTAGGGTAAACCGAACATTTTCCCTGGCAACATTGAATATGAGCAATAGTCAGAGTGACACAAAGCACCCATAGACATGTACCCCTTAATTTTCTTAAATATGCAACTGCGGTTTATCTCCCAGACCTATATGTTACCCCACAAATGCTTATGATTACTAATTCTGTAATGGTGGTTTAGGGTATGATATAGTCGGCCCCGCCCGACTTTCTACTTTACTTACTTGTTTAATTAAAAGCTTGAAAACTTTTACATTAATTGATTATATTCTTTTAATTTGATTAAAAAGTTTATTGTTTAATTAATCTCGTTTTCGACTTCAATCAATTTTTTAATTGGAAATATTTCGATGATATTTTTTCTGTGTAATGATATAAAATTATTAGTTAAGGCAGGTATGCACCTCTCACGAAATTTGCGGTAGCAAAAATGTATTTAAGTCTACAACAAAAAACGGGTTGTGTATAGAGTGTAGATAAGCAGCTAATCGCTTTTAAAAATTGTTAATATTTGTTACAAATATTCCTCAAATAATTTGTTGATTATTTATAGACCTCCTAAAACTTTTACACACGCAATGATTGTAATAAATTAAATGTTTGCTGCCATGAGTTGTCAACATCTTTCCAAAATATGCTCTTGACAACCCTGTTATGAACAAAAATTTTCTTTAGAGGTGCGTACCAGCTTATTTCGTTAGCATAAATAGCAATGCATTTCTTATGGGAACGAAATTTTTCGCTAGAGGTGCATAACGGCGGGGAGCGACCATCGGCCTGTTCAATTTGGAATGACTTTTTTTTGACCGATTTTACTAACTTCATCTGAGCATTCGTATTGGGGTAAAAATGTACAAAATTCGAATTCGAATTATCTGAAAGACCCGAGCAAAAAAAATTTGAAGTGCTTCTTAAGTCATTACTTTTAACGTACATCCAAAAGTGCTCTTCTAGAGATGAACATAATTTTCATTTCACAAGAATTTCTTTTGGGGTAAAAATTCGTTGTTGTACGAAGATTTTGCAATAAGTTCAAATTTTTTAAATTTTTCTGTGTATAAAACACAGTAGGGATAATTAGTATAATGTCAACTTCCAAAAAGTATGTGATCAAACGTCTCTATGCAGATATAAAAGTCGAAAAAAACTACAAACTTCCTTATTTTTTTAAATGAAATCCGAAATACTGAAGTTGAATCACATCTGGAGAACTAATGGGAAAGCAATGCAGCGGGTACTTAAAAAGATGATTTGCACCGTATGACAATCCCATGTAAAATTGCTTCTGAGCCAAATGTGCACTACTTTCGCATCCGAAAAGAAAATTTTCATTGCTTTTTTGCTGCGGCGTTATTTCATGCGAGCCACCGTGGTGCAATGGTTAGCATGCCCGTCTTGCATACACAAGGTCGTGGGTTCGATTCCTGCTTCGACCGAACACCAAAAAGTTTTTCAGCGGTGTATTAACCCACCTCAGTAATGCTGGTGACATTTCTGAGGGTTTCAAAGCTTCTCTAAGTGGTTTCACTGCAATGTGGAACGCCGTTCGGACTCGGCTATAAAAAGGAGGTCCCTTGTCATTGAGCTTAACATGGAATCGGGCAGCACTCAATGATAAGAGAGAAGTTCACCAATGTGGTATCACAATGGACTGAATAGTCTAAGTGAGCCTAATACATCGGGCTGCCATCTAACCTAACTTATTTCATGCGATTTCTTGAATGCTTATACAAGAAACTTAAGTTTCTCTAGAACTCAAATATCAAATTTGAATTCAATTAAAAATTGAATTTAGCTTCGTTAATCTTACAAATTGATTGGATCTGCTTGAGGGAATATGTTTGAAGGCGACATCACGACGAGATTTTCTCTAAGGAAGTTATTAAATGTGGTTCTATTTAAGGTTTGGATATACTTGTTATTTATGTACATATATTATTTATAATCTCTAGTTTTTTTCCACAAAATAAATAACCTTGCATAATTTTAGGTGGTATTGAAATGTATTGGTAAGCGTTGCCATCATTTTTTTTGCGGCATAAGTAAAGCATATGTAAAATATTTAAAAAAAATGTCGTAGTACTTGTCCTATTAATAGGTTCGTGTGAATAACACCACCTTTTATATATTATCGTGCATTATACTCCGTATATAAAACCGTTATACGAATGTGTGAAACGGTAGTTATTGTCATTTACGAAATATCAATGAAAATAGCTTTGATTGGCAACACATTTAACAAAGTTTATTTGAATCAAAACGAATGCTACTTATGCATACATAATATACTTGCACTCTCTGAATGTAATTCCATGCAAACCCTGCAAACATTTTCGAATAAATCTTCTTTGATTTATTTCCATGTCCAAAACGATAACGCGAATCCACATCTCCAGTATAAGGTAGTTGTGTTTCAAAATGAGTCTTATCAATGAATAAGAGATGAGCATTACATGTTACATGCTCTTGATACCGTGTGGTATCGGTTTATATGAGGGCTATATGTAATTATGGGTCGAAATGAACCAATTTGTTTATATACAAACATTCCCTACAGACTATGATGGATAAAACAAAAAACTATAAACGTATTGGATGAAATTTGCTCCTCCAAATGGCTCCGGAGGTCAAATTTTGGGATCGATTTATATGGGGTCTACATTAGAGGTGTGCGCGTGGTATTAAATTCGCGTGATACGCATGATTCACGCGTCAATCACGTGAGTCGTCAACATAATCCAAAGCAACTCTCGTGAATGCGCGTGAATGGGACTAAAATAAATATGTAGTGCGTGAAGGTGCGTGAGAAATAAAATCGGTTCGTGAATGTGCGTGAATAAAATGTCTGCAAAATCAAGTTCACGAAAAAATCAAGATTTAATTCATACTCATATGTTAATTGAAATTAATTTCGCTTTCGAACTATATTTTATTTTTGAATTTTGTTACCTCTGCCGATTTTCGTTTGGAAAATGTCGTGAGTCTCGTGAATTTGCCGTGGATCACGTGAATCGTGCCTGAGCGTGAGTCTTTAAAAGTAGTTCGTGTGTGAATACTGGTTTTCATTTCGTGAAAGTGCGTGAGTGGGATTGGGTACCACACGTATCGTGCTTGAATAAACATCGACATGTAATGTCCGACATGGCCCATTTGTAACATCATTCAACCTATATCAATAACTAACAGGTTGGCTGATAAGTCCCCGGTCTAACAAAGAAAAACTCTTTTTTTTGTCAAAATTCGTTTTTATTATTCAACATAGTTCCCTTCAAGAGCGATACAACGATTATAACGACCTTACAATTTTTTGATACCATTTTGGTAATACTCCTTCGGTTTTGCCTCAAAATAGGCGTCAGTTTCGGCGATCACCTCTTCATTGCAGCCAAGTTTTTTCCCTGCGAGCATCCTTTTGAGGTCTGAGAACAAGAAAAAGTCGCTGGGGGCCAGATCTGGAGAATACGGTGCGTGGGAAAGCAATTCGAAGCCCAATTCATGAATTTTTGCCATCGTTCTCAATGACTTGTGGCACGGTGCGTTGTCTTGGTGGAACAACACTTTTTTCTTCTTCATATGGGACCGTTTTGCCGCGATTTCGACCTTCAAACGCTCCAATAACACCACATAATAGTCACTGTTGATGGTTTTTCCCTTCTCAAGATAATCGATAAAAATTATTCCATGCGCATCCCAAAAAACAGAGGCCATTACTTTGCCAGCGGACTTTTGAGTCTTTCCACGCTTCGGAGACGGTTCACCGGTCGCCGACTGTCGATTGGACTCAGGAGTGTAGTGATGGAGCCATGTTTCATCCATTGTCACACATCGACGGAAAAACTCGGGTGTATTACGAGTTAACAGCTGCAAACACCGCTCAGAATCATCAACACGTTGTTGTTTTTGGTCAAATGTGTGCTCGCGCGGCACCCATTTTACACAGAGCTTCCGCATTTCCAAATATTGATGAATGATATGACCAACACGTTCCTTTGATATCTTTAGGGCCTCTGCTATCTCGATCAACTTCATTTTACGGTCATTCAAAATCATTTTGTGGATTTTTTTGATGTTTTTGTCGGTAACCACCTCTTTCGGGCGTCCACTGCGTTCAACGTCCTCCGTGCTCATTTCACCACGCTTGAATTTTGCAAACCAATCAATTATTGTTGATTTCCCTGGGGCAGAGTCCGGAAACTCATTATCAAGCCAAGTTTTTGCTTCCACCGCACTTTTTCCCTTCAGAAAACAGTATTTTATCAAAACACGAAATTCCTTTTTTCCATTTTTTTTTACAATAACAAAAGTTGCTTCACAAAAGACGCTCTATCTCACAAACTAATTGACTTACAGACGTCAAATTTTGACACGAATCATTTGAAGGTTGGTACTATATACAAATAATATGCATTTAATACTAGCGACGCCATCTATGTGTCAGACCGGGGACTTGTCAGCCAACCTGTTAATAGCCCTATTTAATAACCGATCTTACTCTAATTTAGCGCAAGATAACCTTCTGTGGTATCAACGAAATGTGGAAAATATAATCCAAATCGGTTCAGATTTAGATATAGCTCCCATATGTATGAATCGATCGATTTTCCTAAATTTGGAAATTGTACTCTTATATATTAACCAATGTTGCTCAAATTTACATGTATTAGCCGATCATATATAGACTTACATAAATCCATTGCCCTATTTTCAGAAATTTATTACCACACTACTTGAGCGATTTCCTCTTTTTTAATAATGGACTCAATATTAGTAGCATACTAACTCTGTAGGTTCAGAATCAACTATAGCTCCTAATATCAGACATTTCTGTTCAGATTGTGATAAAACTCCCATGAACCCTTTAAGTTTTTAAATATGGAAATGCGGTTTTTGCCCAAACCAATACCATTGATACCCCACAAACAATGTTCACTAATTCAGTAGGGGTGGTTTAGGGTATGACATAGTCGGCCCCGCCCGACTTTCTACTTTACTCACTTGTTTATTTTATCAAAAAATTTAATTTTTCTAAATTTTACTGGGTATAAAACACATTAAGGGGCGAATAGTGTGAATTTAAAACAAGTATATACGGCCGTATGTTCGGCCAGGCCGAATCTTATGTACCCTCCACCATGGATTGCGTAGAAACTTCTGCGAAAGACTGTCATCCACAGTCGAAATACTTGGGTTGTGGTATCTTAAAACTTCTTAACATCGTTTTCTAAATTGTGAGTTAGTCCATACGTGGTATATACTAGACAAAAAAGTTATGTATAGGTAAGTCTACAAATAATTACGAATCGATATGGACTTTTTGCACGGTACGTAAGAGCCAGAATTGAAATATGGGGGTCGCTTATATGGGGGCTATATACAATTATGAACTTGATATGGACCAATTTTTGTGTGATTGGAAATCGATTTATCTAAGGGATACATATAACTATAGACCGATATGGACCTAGTTAGGCATTGGTTGCTAACGACCATATACTAGCACAATGTACCAAATTCCAACTCACTCGGATGAAATTTGCTCCTCCAAGAGGCTCCAAAACCAAATCTTGGGATCGGTTTATATGGGGCTATATATGATTATGGACTGATATGGACCACTTTTGGCATGGTTGTTAAATATCATATACGATCACCACGTACCAAATTTCAAGCAGATCGGATGAACTTTGCTTCTCCAAAAGGCACCGGAGGTCAAATTTGGGGATCGGTTTATATGGGAGCTATATATAATTATGGGCTGATAGGAACCAATTCCTGCATGGTTGTTGGATACCATATACTAACATCACGTACCAAATTTCAACCGAATGGTAAGAATTTTGGTCTTCCAAGAGGCTCCGGAGGTCAAATCTGATGATCGGTTTATATGGGGGGCTATATATAATTATGGACCGATGTGGACCAATATTTGCATGGTAGTTAGAGACCGTATACTAACACCATGTACCAAATTTCAGCCGGAGCGGCTGAAATTTGCTTCTCTTAGAGGCCTCGCAAGCCAAATCGGGAGATCGGTTTATATGGGGGCTATATATAATTATGGACCGATGTGGACCAATTTTTGCATGGTTGTTAGAGACCATATACTAACACCATGCACCAAATTTCAGCCGGATCGGATGAAATTTGCTTCTCTTAGAGGCCTCGCAAGCCAAATCGGGGGATCGGTTTATATGGGTGCTATATATGATTATGGACCGATGTGGACCAATTTTTGCATGGTTGTTAGAGACCATATACTAACACCATGTACCAAATTTTAGCCTGATCTGATGAAATTTGCTTCTCTTAGAGGCATTAGCGTTGCTAGACAATTTTCCTAGGGGGGGCTATAGCCCCCCTAGCTAAAACTTTATAGACTGAACTTATAGGTTCAACTAATGTTTTATTTCATAAAATTGAATAAAAAAATAGACATAAAAATAACTCGACAATCAATTTATAATAAAGCAACTAAAAGTACCCTACGGGAAATTGGTGCAAATTGCCACTGACGGACCTATCACAGAACTGGTACCTGTGCTCCAGTTAGTTGCAATTTTCACATTTAGTGAAATAAAATTATCAGAATAACCTGTTGTTCGACATATTTCAAATTTTTTTTTCATTTCGGGTTCGATTAGGAGCCCAAATTGAAAGAGATTTCTAAGAGTTTGTCCGAGACTGGTTCCTGAGGACCTGTTTATGGGTTGCTCCTGCTAAATTGTCCCAGGACGTGTTCTTTGGGATGAGTCCAAGACGCGTCCTAAAATGTAAGTTTACTCCGTCAATGACAAACCCATGTTAAAGTGGACGGTCCCTTCCATACGTTTTGATCAGAACTGGGACTGATCCATACACACCTGGGACTAGTTCTGTACCAGTTCTGTGGTTGATCCATTTCCCGTAGGGTAGTTCCACACTTTTCCCAGCAAAAAATTGGGAGTTGTTCTACAGGCACAACATTAAAAGCACTTCCAAAAATGTCCTCACAAAGAAGTTAACTATTTTAACTACACAGGAAGTTTTTTACTTCATTTTTTATATTTTAATGCGTAATTTTTTGTTTTCTTTTTTCATATAGTTTAAAAAAAAAGAGTAAGAATAAACAAAATGGTAAAAATTATTCAAATTTTGCCACAAAAATGCTAAATCCATTATAGAAAAATCGATAATATTTGAAAAAACGTTTCAAACAAGCGTTAGAATGCATTAGAAATCATAAAAAAGTATAAAAATTATTTATTTGGGAAAATATCACAAAATTTTTAATTCACATTCAAAACACTGAATTCAGATCAAACCTTAAGAAGTGATGCAAATTCATTGCAACGGTTGTTGAAACGGTGGACATTCGTTCTATGACAAGTTCATATTACATTCATCGCTTCTCCGCCAATTTTGTACCACTTCCAGACCCAAAAAGAACATGTTCACTTCTTTTTTGGCGACGCTTTTTGGCAGCATTATTAAGATATTAATTTATGAAAGAATAGTTTTAATATCAATTACTATTTTTTATTCAACTAAATCATAAGTTCAACCACAGCTTTATTTCATAAATATCAGACTTCTACCACAACCCAAGTAATTCGATTGTGCATGAAAGTTTTTAGTGAAACTTTGTGCGTTCTACGAGTATATACTTGTTTAATTTTTATAAAAATGTAAAATCGTAAATAGGTTTTCAAATTCTGGGGGGGCTAAAATTTTTCTGGGGGAGTCTAAGCCCCCTCCCCAGAGGCCTTCCTACGCTTATGCTTAGAGGCCTCACAAGCAAAATCGGGGGATCGGTTTATATGGGGGCTATATATGATTATGGACCGATGTGGAACAATTTTTGCATGGTTGTTAGAGACCATATACTAACACCATGTACCAAATTTTAGCCTGATCTGATGAAATTTGCTTCTCTTAGAGGCCTCACAAGCCAAATTTGGGAGTCCGTTTATATGGGGGCTATAGGTAAAAGTGGACCGATATGGCCCATTTGCAATACCATCCGACCTACATCAATAACAACTACTTGTGCCAAGTTTCAAGTCGATAGCTTGTTTCGTTCGGAAGTTAGCGTGATTTCAACAGACGGACGGACGAACGGACGGACGGACATACTCAGATCGACTCAGAATTTCACCACGACCCAGAATATACATACTTTATGGGGTCTTAGAGCAATATTTCGATGTGTTACAAACGGAATGACAAAGTTAATCCATCCTATGGTGGAGGGTATAAAAAATGGCATTTGTGCCGGCCAAATATTTTTGCATAGGCGCATGTTTCGGGGCACCGACCGTTACATAGAGATGCAAATGGAAAATGAAAACTAAATTGTTTAGCTTTTTTTATATTTTATGAAGAACGAATGCGAAATCAATACTGTGGATGCTTAATATTAATAATAATCCAGGCAAATCTTATGAAAATCTTCTCTTATGTCCGGTTTAGCAGCACTTCTGAATCCAAAAGAATAGCTGGGAATAAAATATAATAATAGCGCTATTCACCCTAATGCATTGACAAATGATGTTACGGTATCGCATACCCACTGCTGCATACTGATGACAATTGGCTTGTATTGTTGGTGCTTGTAATTAACTATGACGCTCAACTATATGCTCGATAAAAATGAGAGTGTTACGCTGAGAGTTCTGTTAAAATTCTGAGCACGTAATCCCACGCCGATCGTTTTCTTCGTACATTGGACTGTAGTGCAACTCGCATTTGCTGAATCGATTTTTGTTGGTTCGTTCAGTTTCCATATTTGTTTAGCAAGTTCGACGACGTTTGAACTGTTGTTGAGAGTAAAAATATGAAAGTTAGTAATTCGGAACGTTTTACATTTATATTATTGTTGTTTGTTTTTTTTTTTTTTAAGGTAATGTTTGTCAATCGAACAACAAAACTAATATGAATTGATAAGAATCCCCCCACACTTACATATGTTAAGCCACAGCTATTCCAGTGTACGTAGATTGGAATGGGTAATATTTCTTAGGAACCTAAACCTAACCTTACCCCATTTATATATGATTTTTAAGTGATTACAAGAGGATAAATATAGTAGACTCTCGAACAAGTTACATTATTTATTAACTAAATTGAAAAAGTGCTATAATAAACAAATTTTTGAAAATAACACTTTAAATGTGTATCAGTTGGGACATCTTCCCAAGCCATTACTTTTAATATAAATTCTAAAATGTCCTTCTAGAAAAAAAAACTTTATTTTATGCAAAGAATTTGGGGTTTCTCAATTTTCCAAAATATTTGAGAATTGTTTCTATTCATTTCTTGTAATACTTGGAATTTGGGATAAAACATGTAATGTTACAGTTCAAAACATCTTTACATAGAGCTAGAATTGGCTAAAATAAAAAACAAGTAAATTCAGCCAGGCCGAAGCTTATGTACCTTTCACCTTGGATTGCGTAGAAACTTCTACTAAAGAAAGTCATCCACAATCAAATTGCTTGCCATAGGTAACACTTCCCGATGGGAAGGTATCTTAAAACTTTCTAACACTGTCTTCTATATTGTAAGTTAGTCCATACGTGGTATATATTAAACTGAAAAAAGGCCGATTAAATACGTATATTATTCAGTTTGACAAAATTTTCTATAGAAATAATAATAATAAAATTTTGACAACATTTGCTATAGAAATAAAATTTTGACAAAATTTTCTATAGAAATAAAATTTTGACAAAATTTCCTATAGAAATAAAATTTTGAAAAAATTTTCTGTAGAAATAAAATTTTGACAAAATTTTCTATAGAAATAAAATTTTGACAAAATTTTCTATAGAAATAAAATTTTGACAAAATTTTCTATAGAAATAAAATATTGACAAAATTTTCCATAGAAATAAAATATTGACAAAATTTTCCATAGAAATCAAATTTTGAAAACATTTTCTATAGAAATAATATTTTGTTTTGTTTTGTTATTGTTATTTTGATATCAGCCTGAAAGCCATTGCGTTGACTAAACTACAAGAGTAGCTTAACCAACAGAGGAAAAGAACAGAACCATAACATTTTGGTAGAATGGCAACCATGATTATGAACCGATATTGACCAATTTTTGTGTGATTGGGGAACGGCTATATATAACTATAGACCGATATGGACAAATTTTGGCATGGTTGTTAGAGACCATATTCTAACACGACGGAACAAATTTCAACCGGATCGGATGAATTTTACTCCTCCAAGAGGCTCCGGAGTTCAAATCTGGGGGTCGGTTTATATGAGGGCTATACGTAAAAGTGGTCCAATATGGCCCATTTGCAATACCATCCGACCTACATCAATTACAACTACTTGTTCCAAGTTTCAAGTCGATAGCTTGTTTCGTTCGGAAGTTAGCGTGATTTCAACAGACGGACGGACGGACATGCTTAGATCGACTCAGAATTTCACCACGACTCAGAATATATATACTTTATGGGGCCTCAGAGCAATATTTCGATGTGTTACAAACGGAATGACAAAGTTAATTTACCCCCTCCTATGGTGTAGGGTATAAAAATTAATTTGTTTGTAAGTTCTTTCTTGTTTATGAAAGGAAGGGTATTAACTTTGCCATTCCGTTTCTAAGGCATAAAATATTCATCTCAAAGTCATAAAGTATATACGAGTATATTCAGGGTCTTGGTGAAATTCTTAGTCGATGTAGCGATGTCCGCCTGTTGAAATCACGCTAACTTCCGAACGAAACAAACTACCGACGTGCAACTTGGCACAAGTAGTTGTTATCGATGTAGATGGGATGGAATTCAAAACTTCCATACCGGACCACTTTTCGGTTTAGCCCCATTTAAACCGATCCCCAGTTTTGAATTTTGGTTTCATTACTTTTTAAAAATCCCATTTTTCATCCCTGATCTAGACCCACCTTAATATCAATTGTAACTTGGTGGAGAGTTCAACCAATGTCCATTCCATTTCTAACGCATATAAATATTCATCTCAAAGGCATAAAGTATATACGAGTATATTCAGGGTCTTGGTGAAATTCTTAGACGATGTAGCGATGTCCGCCTATTGAAATCACGCTAACTTCCGAACGAAACAAACTATCGACGTAAAACTTGACACAAGTAGTTTTTATAGATGTAGATGGGATGGAATTCAAAACTTCCATACCGGACCACTTTTCGGTTTAGCCCCTTTTAAACCGATCCCCAGTTTTGAATTTTGGTTTCATTACTTTTTAAAAATCCCATTTTTCATCGCTGATCTAGACCCACCTTAATATCAGTTGTAACTTGTTGGAGAGAACAACCAATGTCTACTTATGGTGACACTCTCCATTCACATGGGGTTGCGACATTTCATACCCCAAAAATATTCATAACTCGAGAGCGAAGACATACTCATCGGCTGACGTACATACAATCAATCGTACTCTCTCGATAACCTGTGTTGTTTGCTTCGTTAATGCACGAATTTATATTAAAGTTACTTTAGGGTTTTATTTATTTAAATTCATTCGGAGCCATTTTCAGTTCGTTTCGGTCAAACGCTACCACATATCATACAATTGCTATTCATTTCAAATCATATGCGGCTACTGTGCAAACATCAATGCATACGGGGGCATGTGTGTGACTCTGTGTAGAGATGTGTCAACGTGTGTACGCACTCTACTATTGACAAGTGCCAAATAAACAGCGCGCCAACCGTATCTTTATAATAATAGTGATAAACAATGATTCCTACTCCGCGGTTGCTCGGCATTTAATGGGAGCACAACTTAATTCAGAATATAAAATAGCTGAACAAATAAATTAACAACAACAACCCATAACATGTCTAACCATTTTCTCCTAAAACTGTAATCTCATTGCTCTAAAGTGGAATAGAACCAATGGAAATTCTAATGAGTGATTAACAAATATTAATCGCAAACTTTCCGATCGACAGTTGTAGCCGGGTATCGATGTAAATTGAATTTTATTCAGTACGCTGTTGTATTTGAGGCTAAACAAACCGTTTTTGTATGCTTCCGAGTGTTCTGTACCAAAAGCGAATTACGGGTCGCGAAGAGTGAATAGCTATAGTGAGAGCCTTGTTCGAAGAGAAAAAGTGAAATTTATATGACAATTTGTGTGTGCTGTTACAATTGATTTGAGCTGACATAGGGTAGCCGTTAAAAATTAAAGTGCAAAGGAAAGTAAATAAAAATACCAAAACGAGAAGATAAATAATACAGCCAACAATAATGCCTATTAAAACTATGACGCCGAGCAAGCAGCAAATTGATGAGCTGCGGAATATGTTTATCCAGAAATATGAAACAAATCCACCAGCAGGTAAGAAGTTAAAGAGTTTGTGAAATTATGTCTAAATTCAAATAAAGTTATAGTACATCGAATGAAAAGTTTTTTCGCTTTGATAACCGTTCATTGCGAAATAATCTGTTTTTTTTGGTTTGTATTTTTGATATGTTTTTTTGATTTGCAGTTTGATATGCGTTCCCAATAATGAATAAATAAAATTTTACTTAAAAAAATTAATGTTTTTAGTATGTATGTTTATTACTTTTTTTTTTTTTTAACAGAAAAACTACATAAAAATATAAAATGAACCATTGTTTTCAAATAGTTACAATAGACTAACTAACTAACTATTTTATATTTTCAATTTTTTTCAGGTATTTATGCACTTATGGTATATCAAATATATATTTTTATTTATTATTTTATGTTTAAGTTTAACTATATATAGATATAAATATAAATAAATTATAATAAATTGATTATAAAAACAAAATAAAACTAAATAAGAATAACAAAGCAAGCTTTCAAAGCTGAGGATTAAATTAAGTAATTTTTTTTTAATATAAAATAGTTTTTTTATGATTACAAAAATGTTTAAATTTGGTTAAGCTTTTAGGAAAATTCAGTGCGTATGTTATTTCCAAGCAATGGAAAATGGTATAATTTTAAAATTGTTGACATTGAGAATGAGGAGAATTATTGTTGGTTTGTAGAATTTGTGGAATAAAAATAAACAGACCAAGGATGATTTAGTTCCTGTTGTTGTTGTTATGTTGTTCATCTATAAATAAAAAACAAAATTAAATCATTTCTTAATAACTTGAATAGTAATTGTACTTGATAAAAAATCCTTATATGGGTATTTGCATGATGTTCCAAATTTTGCAATTGACTTAAGAGCCTGTCTTTTTATGGCGCCATATTTAACTGGAAGCCCTAAATGGTCCTGGCTTAAATTAAATTCTTCTTTCAGTTTCTGTTTAATTTTTCTATAAGCATTGTTTACTTCGCCAGTTTTCCCATACTTTATGTCACTTTCATCTTCTCCACAATGGTCTGTTGCGTAAAGAAACTTTAATAAACAAAAATTAAAAACGCATAAAAATAAATATTTTGAATATGACGACTCGGACCTCGTACCACAGTTTTTTTTTTTGAAAATTTTCGTTGGGCCGTGGCCGAAAATGAAATAAAACAAGTAAAAAATATGTCATTTTAATAAGAAAATGAAATACTCATTTTTAAACAAGTAAGTAAAGTCTAAAGTTGGGCGGGGCCGACTATATTATACCCTTAACCCCTATGTAGGCCAAAATTTGTGCTACCATCTCAACTACTTCACATTTGCTGGAAGCTATATAAAGGAGATAATTTTTTTACTTCTACAAAATCTCTAGAATTAAAATTTAAATCGGTTAACGCTATCCAGTTAATTGGAGGAAACTTCCATTGAAAATGGGTCTAAAATGTGTAACAGTCTACTATATTTCCCCAACTCTGGTGTACGTATATATGGGAGCTATATATAATCTGAACCGATTTTGACTAAATTTGACATGTATATTTAGAATAATAATTCTGCTATCTCTGCAAAATTTCACGTAAATGGGACCCCCTGGTCATATATATGGGAGCCATATCTAAATCTGAACCGATTTCAACCAAATTTGGCACAATTACCGATACTACTAAACGTACTTCTTGTGCGAAATTTGAAGCAAATCACGGCCATATAATTTGAGGCCATATAAGTTCAAATCGGACGAAAGATATATATGGGAGCTATATCTATATCTGAATCGATTTTGACCATATTTGGCACATACAATAGTATCGTTAAAAGTACCGCTTGTGCAAAATTTGAAGTAAGTCAGGGTAAAACTCTGGCTTTTGAGACTATATAAGTCCAAATCGGGCGAAAGATATATATGTGAGCTATATCTAAATCTGAACCGATTTTAACAAAATTTGACACACTTAACGATACTATTAAACGTACCCCTTGTGCAAAATTTGAAGCAAATCACGGAAAAACTCTGGCTTTTGTGGCCATATAAGTTCAAATCGGACGAAAGATATATATGGGAGCTATATCTAAATTTGAACTGATTTCAATCAAATTTACCAAGCATTGGTAGAATGTCAACTCTACCCTCTGTGCAAAATTTCACGAAGATCGGTAGTAAACTTTGGCCTCTGTGGTCATATGAGTCTAAATCGGACGAAAGATATATATGGGAGCTATATCTAAATCTGAACCGATTTGGCTGATATTTTGCAAGATATATAAATATAAAATATTTGGATGTACGGTATTTCAAGATAATCGGTTGATAAACACGTTAACTATGACCAAATCGGGGATAAATATATATGGCAGCTATATCTAAATATGAACCGATTTTTTCCAAAACCAATAGCGATTGTCTCTGTCCCAAGAAACGGTCCAGTGCCAAAATTGAGGATGATCGGACTTAAATTGCGAGCTGTACTTTGTGCACAAAATTACATATACAGACAGACGGACAGACAGACAGACGGAAATCGCTAAATCGACTCAGAATTTAATTCTAAGCCGATCGGTATACTAAAAGATGGGTCTATGACCACTATTTCTTGGCGTTACAGTAGTGGTGAAGGGTATAAAAATGAGTATTGTGTTTTACTTACTTGTTTTTGAAGCTTCATACGGCCGTTTTAAGGGATTCGGGCGTTCATTAAAACCTTGAAAATCTTCTTCAGACTCATTTCCTAAAAAAATGAAAAAAATTTATACAATATTAGAAAAATAGGTATTTCATATGTCCCGTATAAAGAGTTTCCTTCGTTCACCAAAACATAGAAATAAAATTTTGACTAGATTTTCTATACCAATAAAATTTTGACAAAATTGTCTATAGAAATAAAATTTAGACAAAATTTTCGATAGAAATAAAATTTTGACAAAATTGTCTATAGAAATAAAATTTAGACAAAATTTTCGATAGAAATAAAATTTTGACAAAATTTTCTACAGAAATAAAATTTTGACAAAATTTTCTACAGAAATAAAATTTTGACAAAATTTTCTATAGAAATAAAATTTTGACAAAATTTTCTATAGAAATAAAATTTTGACAAAATTTTCTATAGAAATAAAATTTTGACAAAATTTTCAATAGAAATAAAATTTTGACAAAATTTTCTATAGAAATAAAATTTTGACAAAATTTTCTATAGAAATAAAATTTTGACAAAAATTTTAATAGAAATAAAATTTTGACAAAATTTTCTATAGAAATATTATTTTGACAAAAATTTCTATAGAAATAAGATTTTGACAAAATTTTCAATAGAAATAAAATTTTGACAAAATTTTCTATAGAAATAAAATTTTGACAAAATTTTCTATAGAAATAAAATTTTGACAAAATTTTCTATAGAAATAAAATTTTGACAAAATTTTCAATAGAAATAAAATTTTGACAAAATTTTCAATAGAAATAAAATTTTGACAAAATTTTCTATAGAAATAAAATTTTGACAAAAATTTCAATAGAAATAAAATTTTGACAAAATTTTCTATAGAAATATTATTTTGACAAAATTTTCTATAGAAATAAGATTTTGACAAAATTTTCAATAGAAATAAAATTTTGACAAAATTTTCTATAGAAATAACATTTTGAGAAAATTTTCTATAGAAACAAAATTTTGACAAAATCTTCTATAGAAATAAAATTTTGACAAAATCTTCTATAGAAATAAAATTTTTACAAAATTTGCTATGAAAAAAAAAGAATAATAGATTTAATATCTCACCTGTGTTATTTTCTGATTGTAAATCGCTGGTGGTGTTAGTGGCGGTGGTGATCTGTTTCGCAGTGTTATTTTCTGAGGGTCGTGTGGTGGTGACGGCGGTGGTGGTAGCGGCGTTGGTGGTCTGTTTCTGTGGTGGTGTCTGTTTCTCAGCGATCTTTTCTGACTGTAAATCTTTAATAACCATATTTATATTTAATATTAATATATAAATATATTACGAATATTAATATATAAATATTTTACGTATATTACGTATTTTATATACGTATATTGGTTTTGGCATATTGTTTTTTTTAGGACACTAACAAATTGCAGTTGAGCCTTTAAAAATTTTTCAATTGTTCTTAACAGGAAAAATCCTTGATAAATTCCGTTTCTTTACCTTACTCATGCCTTAAAGTGTGTACTATGTTCGGTTTCCGAGTTGAATATCACTTTTTTCGCGATTACTTTTCCTGAAAAAATCAAAATTATAAATGAAAAAACAGACATATTCCTGTAAAGTCTTGCCAAAATTTAGAGGAACAAGAAACTGTGCATCAATTGAGTTAATTTATCTGCTTTCTATTGAACTGTTTTAATAAAGTGAACACGAAAATTTCAACGCGAAAAGCGAAGATAGTTCCTTTATTAGAGAATTAGAAAAATTCTTCTTAGAGAATGAGAATACCTTCTTTATACCCGATTATATTTATACACGGAATAAACACAAATATAACCTTGATTGATGAGCTTACGTGTCGTTACGTGCATATCTGGCGAATGCTATATATTGGAGCTATATTTACATTTGAACCGATTAGGGTGATATTTTTCAAGTTTTACGGGACTCACAAAATATTCGGATATACGAAATTTGAAGACGATGGGTTAGTAAACAAGTCAATTATGACCAGATCGGTGATAAATATATATGATAAATATATCTATATCTGAACCGATGTTTCGATAGCGGTTGTCTTTGAGCCGAAGTAAGACCTTATGACAAATTTGAGGACGATCGGACTTAATCTGTGAGCTGTACATTGTATAAATCAAGAGACAAACAGTCAGCCATCGCTATAATGAAACAATGAATCATCTTCCCCCGCCAGATATTTACTGTACTAAGGAAATTCGAGTTAGCCAGGGATGAAACCTATGTATAGTCAGACTTATGTAGATTGGTATCTGGTGATAATACCATTTCCTTAATATGTATGTCCAATAAGTTCGTATGAAATTTAAACATAGTATTATTTTGTTATAAAGCATTTTCTTTAAGAGTACATGACATTAAAGAAAAATTTCGTTATTCACAAAATAACGCCTTTTTCAGTGTAGGAGTGTATATGGTATAATATAATCGGCTGCGCCCCAATTTCATCTCTTTCTACCTTTTCATTGGCTCAAATTTTTGTATAACTTAAAATTTCTTTAAGTCTTTCTGAATTCGCCTGTGTGACCTTGAAAGATGCGAGTTGATTAATTAGCATATGTATGACATGTGGTTTTGTTTACATTTTGGTTGTGAATTAGTTATTATTTGTTTTAATCTATCTGTGTCATTGGAATGTAGAGTAGTAGGTAGCATCATGAATAATTTTGCAAAAAAAAAACACTCAACAGAATATCTTAATATAAACCACATATCACACAAATTAAACGAGTCAACCAAACATTTCTGATTCCAGAAAAAATGGGAACTAGAAAATACCAATGTTGAGTATAACACGTTGGCTGATAAGTCCCCGGTCTGACACATAGATGGCGTCGCTAGTCAGTGTTGCCTGGTTAGGGGTTTTCACCCCCAAATATAGGGTGATTTTTAGGGGTAAATTTATTTGGGGGGATTTTTGGGGGTAAAAAATTATTTCAGACCTTATAAAGTGGAGCAATTCTCAAGCAAATTCGGAACAATTCTAGCATGAGTTATGGGAAAAAAGATGCGGAAAGTCAACAAGAAGATCCTAAATACAAACAAGTATATACGGCCGTAAGTTCGGCCAGGCCGAAGCTTATGTAACCTCCATCATGGATTGCGTAGAAACTTCTTCTAAACACTCCCATCCACAATCGAATTACGGTAACGCTTGCCGATGGCAAGGTATCTTAAAACCTCCTAACACCATCTTCTAAATTGTATGTAAGTCCATACGTGGTATATATTAAATCAAACAAGTATATACGGCCGTAAGTTCGGCCAGGCCGAATCTTATGTACCCTCCACCATGGATTGCGTAGGAACTTCTACTAAAGGCTGTCATCCACAATCGAATTACTTGGGTTGCGATAACACTTGCCGATGGCAAGGTATCGTAAAACTTTTTAACACTGTCTACTAAATTGTAAGTTAGTCCATAAGGGGTATATATTAAACAAAAAAAAAGGCCGATTAAATACGTATATAATTCAGTTTGACAAAATTTTCTATAGAAATAAAAACTTGACAAAATTTTCTATAGAAATAAAATGTTGACAAAATTTTCTATGGAAGTAAAATGTTGACAAAATTTTCTATAGCAATAAAATTTTGACAAAATTTTCTATAGAAATAGAATGTTGACAAAATTTTCTATAGAAATAAAATGTTGACCAAATGTTCTATAGAAATAAAATGTTGACAAAATTGTCTATAGAAATAAAATGTTGACAAAATTTTCTACAGAAATAAAATGTTGACAAAATTTTCTATAGAAATAAAATTTTGACAAAATTTTCTATGGAAATAAAATGTTGACAAACATTGCTATAGAAATAAACTTTTTACAAAACTTTCTATAGAAATGAAATTTTGACAAAACTTTCTATAGTAATAAAATTTGACAATTTTTACATGGCTGTTAGAGGCCATATACTAACGAAATGTACCAAATTTCAACCGCATCGGATGACTTTTGCTCCTCCAAGAGGCTCCGGAGGTCAAATCTGGGGATCGGTTTATATGGGAGCTATATATAATTATGGACCGATATGGACCAATTTTTGCATGGTTGTTAGAGACCATATACTAACACCACGCACTAAATTTCAATTGGATCGGATGAATTTTGCTCATCCAAGAGGCTCCAGAGTTCAAATCTGGGGATCGGTTTATATGGGAGCTATATATAATTATGGACCAATATGGACCAATTTTTGCATGCTTGTTAGAGACCGTATACTAACATCAGGTACCCAATTTCAAACGGATCGGATGAATTTTGCCCCTCCAAGAGGCTCCGGAGGTCAAATCTGGGGATCGGTTTATATGGGAGCTATATATAATTATGGACCGATATGGACCAATTTTTGCATGGTTGTTAGAGACCATATACTAACACCACGCACTAAATTTCAATTGGATCGGATGAATTTTGCTCATCCAAGAGGCTCCAGAGTTCAAATCTGGGGATCGGTTTATATGGGAGCTATATATATATTTATGGACCGATATGGACCAATTTTTGCATGGTTGTTAAAGACCGTATACTAACATCAGGTACCAAATTTCAACCGGATCGGATAAATTTTGCCCCTCCAAGAGGCTCCGGAGGTCAAATCTGGGGATCGGTTTATATGGGGGCTATATATAATTATGGACCGATATGGATCAATTTTTGCATGGTTGTTAGAGACCGAATACTTAGACCACGTACCAAATTTCAACCGGATCGGATGAATTTTGCTGCTCCGGAAGGCTCCGCAAGCCAAATTTGAGGATCGGTTTATATTAAAGGCCTGCACAAGACGTCTTATAAGACATATCAAGACATTTTTGTCTATTGAGGGTCATTGTTTACTCTCATTTGTTCCCGCAAATCATTGTATTTTTCCCTACACATGAACTATTATCTTGTGTGTACAAATACAAAAACTCACGCCAAACACTATTTACATATTCAGCATTTGCAAACTTACACACATCTCGCGTATTTGCAAGTTTTATATGGTGTACCTATTGTATTTCCATCTCCACGCTAGTAAAATGTATAAAACCACCACCATTTGTTTGGAGTTGTGAGTAAGTGAGAGAAGGAGAAACTGAGAAGCAGAAGAGAGCAATATAATGTCAAGTAGGGATGCCATATCACAATAAAACGAATGCTTTTATAGCTGAAAGCAGGGAGATTGATGGTAATTGCGGTGGTAATCAAATTCCTAAATATTTTTTGGTTTAAACTGGTAATATTACTACTAATAACTGACTATTTTCAGACTATTGCACCAGCAACTAACAATGAAAATATAACGGTTCACATATGAATTCTCTCCATTAGTGTTACCGCCTATTTTGCCGCTGCATGTAAATATAAAACTCCAAAATCGCAATATTTTCAATAAGCATAGAAAAGACAACCATATTATGTTATTTGAATTTTGATATATAACATAGGTACCTTTATGTTTAAATAACTAATAAACCAACATTCGTTATTTTTAAATTAAGTTTCTTTGCATTTCGATTAATAACATTTAATTAAAGGAGGTGATTCAGAGTCGATCGGTATATATTTTATGGGGTCTAAAATCAATATTTCTGGTAGGCACATTTTTTGTTTTTGTTGTTATTATACCCTGACCACTATTTAGGGTATAAAAATGAATGTAATTGATCGAAACACAGTCAAAAAATACCACTTTTTCTTCCTACAAGTTGGCAACTCTGACTAACAAATGCACCACAAAAGCATAGCAAAGCAAAAAGATGAATCTCTAGGAATACTCGGTCGCTATGCTTCGTGTCCCGAGTATTTGATGTTGTTTTGTGTTATTTATTCATTATCGATGAATGTGTTTATGCATTTTGCCTTTGCAAAGAGAGTATTTGAGTTTGCGGGATCAGGGCAAATATTGGAAGTACGAGTATTTGTTGAAATAAATACACACTATGTTTAATTTGCTCAGAGCTTCTTCGGTTACAAATACTATTTGTACTCTCATCTATACTCTCATGTCTTGACTTTGGCCGTAAACACCATTTGGTATTTGCCTGCCAAATACATTTGTGCAGGCCTCTAGTTTATATGGGGGCTATACGTAAACGTGGGCCGATATGGCCCATTTTCAATACCATCCGATCTACATCAATAACAACTACTTGTGCCAAGTTTCAAGTCGATAGCTAGTTTCGTTCGGAAGTTAGCGTGATTTCCACAGACGGACGGACAGCCGGACAGACGGACGGACATGCTTAGATCGACACAGAATTTCACCACGACCCAGAATATATATACTTTATGGGGTCTTAGAGCAATATTTCGATGTGTTACAAACGGAATGACAAAGTAAATATACCCCCATCCTATGATGGAGGGTATAACAAGTATCCAATAGCATTATTTTCGTTATCTTTTTTAAACTCTTCTGTTGAAAGGGCATTTTTATTATTTGACAAAATTAAAAACAATCGTATTTTAACTTAGCAGCTCAAAGCTTTTTAAGAGTAAGCCCGCTTTTTAAATTGATATACATATTGTATTATTACATCCGTAGAAAAAATAATTTCCTCAGGGATGAAATTTTAAACAAACGAAAATCTCTTTTGTTTTAAAGTATTTTCTTAAATAGCAAATTTTATTTTTTATTTACTTCAAACGAAAAAAAATAGCATCAAACTTAGTTTTTCTAAAATTTCGTTTCTCAGGAAAGAACTCTTCTTTCTGGATATATATTTGTGTTAAATTTAATTTTTAAAGTGTATCACCACAGGATTTTTTTCACGTAATTTTGGGACCACTTTTTGTACTTTTATATTCTGAATTTTGGGGGTTTTTGAAAAAAGCTTAGACCAATTTAGGGGTTTTTTTCTTAAGATTTGGGGGGAAGAATCAAAAATCACCTGGCAACACTGTCGCTAGTATTAAATGCATATTATTTTTATATTTTGACGTCTGTAAGTCAATTAGTTTGTGAGATAGTGCGTCTTTTGTGAAGCAACTTTTGTTATTGTGAAAAAAATGGAAAAAAAGGAATTTCGTGTTTTAATAAAATACTGTTTTCTGAAGGGTTTTACCTTCCCCTGGAAGCAAAAACATGGCTTCATAATGAGTTTCCGGACTCTGCACCAGGGAAATCAAATAATTTTATGCAAAATTCAAGCGTGGTGAAATGAGCACGGAGGACGGTGAACGCAGTGGACGCCCGAAAGAGGTGGTTACCGACGAAAACATCAAAAAAAATCCACAAAATGATTTTGAATGACCGTAAAATGAAGTTGATCGAGATAACAGAGGCCTTAAAGATATCAAAGGAATGTGTTGGTCATATCATTCATCAATATTTGGATATGCGGAAGCTCTGTGCAAAATGGGTGCCGCGCGAGCTCACATTTGACCAAAAACAACAACGTGTTGATGATTCTGAGCAGCTGTTAACTCGTAATAACATACACCCGAGTTTCTCCGTCGATATGTAACAATGGATGAAAAATGGCTCCATTACTACACTCCTGAGTCCAATCGACAGTCGGCTGAGTGGACAGCGACCGGTGAACCGTCTCCGAAGCGTGGAAAGACTCAAAAGTTCGCTGCAAAGTAATGGCCTCTGCTTTTTTGGGATGAGTATGGAATAATTTTTATCGATTATCTTGAGAAGGGAAAAACCATCAACAGTGACTATTATATGGCGTTATTGGAGCGTTTGAAGGTCGAAATCGCGGCAAAACGGCCCCATATGAAGAAGAAAAAAAGTGTTGTTCCACCAAGACAACGCACCGTGCCACAAGTCATTGAGACCGATGGCAAAAATTCATGAATTGGGCTTCGAATTGCTTCCCCACCCACCGTATTCTCCAGATCTGGCCCCAGCGACTTTTTCTTGTTCTCAGACCTCAAAAGGATGCTCGCAGGGAAAAAATTTGGCTGCAATGAAGAGGTGATCGCCGAAACTGAGGCCTATTTTGAGGCAAAACCGAAGGAGTACGACCAAAATGGTATCAAAAAATTGGAAGGTCGTTATAATCGTTGTATCGCTCTTGAAGGGAACCATGTTGAATAATAAAAACGAATTTGGCAAAAAAATGTGTTTTTCTTTGTTAGACCGGGGACGTATCAGCAAACCGTTAGAAGGTGCTTCATTTTCCGGTATATGTTCGAGAAAGGCATGTCCAACATTTTAACAAAGGTTAATATGTTCAATTTTACTTTTTCCGATTTATTGTATGTAGTTGAAACATGAAGACATAAAAAAATAATAAATTTAAATTTGTTACCTAATATCACGTACCCAAATCCCAAATTTAATAGAGAAGTTCTTCGCTTCTTTGGCTCGGAATCAAAATCTCTAGACAAAATCTTTGGAATCGGGCTTTTTTCAGAGTAAACATTAATGCATATTTAAAAATATTTACATCTTTTGAACCCTGATCTTTAAATAAGGTTTCGATTAAAATACTCCACAATAGCCTATATCTCAAGTTTAACAAGCCCTTGAAATATTTTAAAAATACATTGCACAGAAAAATAGATTAGATTATAATACAAAATCTTAATTTTGTATTTATAGTATTTATTATTTCGATAGTAATATTGTATACTAAGCAATCACACATGATCCAATAGCTTAACCTTATCGCCAGGGACGTATCAAAGAATTCACTTTTGAAAATGCAAAATGTAATTAATGTTTTTAAAGAATGTTTTGGATTATTTTGTTTTTTTTTTTTATAATGTTTCTACTCAAAAAAATTTTAGATAATATTTTATATAATGTCTGGTACACTGAAAAAAAGCATGTCCGGTTCCAAAGATTTTGTCTTTACTTTAACAATTTTGGTATTGATTTCGAGCCAAAGAAGCGAAGTATACACGGATGAAAAAGACTGTTTTTCATATGTTTGGCTATAAACATTATATGTTTGGAATACAAATTTTTAAACACAATATTTTTGAGTGCAAGCATATAATGTTCATAAACTAGCATAACATGTTTGGGACATATATGTTAATATGTTAGAACATATTATGTTTGGGACATAAAATGTTTGTAAATATAATATGCTTGGATGCAAACATATATTAATTTAGAAATAGCCTATAAACATATATGTGTTTAGTAGCTTGGAGCGCTATTTAACAGGGAGCGATATTGAATTAAGTTGGTGGTTGTTGCTTGTTATTACAAAATTAACATTTTATTTTCCCTTGGGCAATTGATCAGCTACTTCTTTGATCCTTACAAACTGTGTGGTCCGCTGTTCGAATCCCCGTCCGGCAAAAGGTAAAATTAAAATAAAAAAATCATAAAATTGAATAATTTCTTCTACAATGTTGGTATTACAGAAAAAGGTGCTAAGAACTAAAAAATCTCGTGGAAGTGAGATGTGAAGGGAATATACAATTAGGCAGAAACAAAATTTTGAGCATTCAGGTCGAAAACCTATGTTGTTAGCACCTATATTACCTGTTTATTTTCATAATTCATTATGATTGTAAATATATAAATAAATAAATAAAATTTTGAGCACAATATTGTTTGGGAGAATTTTTTTTAAGCATATAATATTTTTGGGTGCAAAATGCTTCCAAACATATTATATGTTCACATAATAACATATTGTTTTTTGGAAGACAACATTATTGAATTTGGATGCAAAAATACAAAATGTTTGGAACTTAGACTACCCAAACATATATTGTTTAGACCAATATGCTTTCAAACATATTATATATTGGAAGAGATCAAACATATAAATGTTTGGGCAATACCCAAAAATGTATATGCTTGAAGCAAAATATGTTTGGGAGTATATGTTACAGAAGCGATTTTTTGTGAGCGTGTACAAGTAAGGATACTTTAAAGACACAATTCTCTTTTGAATTTGGGTTTTGTGTATTTGCTTCTAGGAAGCAAACTTTAAATTTTCGCTTTTTCAGCTTTTTTCTTCATATGCTTTCACACTGAAAAAACAGTGAACCCACCAGGAAGAAAACTTTCGGTTAATTTTAGAAAAATTTGAATATTTGTAGAAAATTTTAACTAAACAGTATTACAAACGTTGGCATCACGCCGATGTCATAAAAATAAGTAAATATTTTTCGACAAATACAAGAAAATTTATTAGACATAACTAAGTTTTTTCACTTGTTAAAAAAAAATTTGTAGTTTGAAGAAAAAACTTGGAGTTCAAAATTGCAAGAATGTCTTTAGTGACATACGAAGTTCACGATGGACGCATTTTTGGTAAAATTTACAAATTTAAAGAAATTCTGAACTATTTTGTGGAAGACACGAATTTAGTTAATCTTTATGCTTCACTTGAGTATATTTTTTTTCTCGGGTTTAGTTAATTTAACTAACGTACACAAAAAAGTATTAGAGTAAAGAAAACTTTCTCCAAACATAATATTTCTATTAACTAAAATAAAGTTAAATTGGCTTTAGTGAAATAGAGAGTTCACTTTTTTTTTAGTGCAAAGTCCTTTAAGAACGAGTTAACGACAACCTTGATTTCCAAATTATGACTCGACTTCCAGTAGAAATTATGCTAGGTTTCAAGTAAAAAAACGTCTTTAAAATAAAGTGTTGAAGAACATGTCCTATCATTCAATGATTTTTTGCTTTGTAGCCAAGATGCAAAAAGTCAACAAATTTAAATACGATTTCATTAAATTTAAAGAATTTTTCTGAATTATTAAAGTCAAGTTGACTTTATCCCAAAAATTTTTTCTTTCATGTTATGATACCCATTTTTAAGTGAAATCACTTAATTATAAGGACAATACGACTTCATTGAAAAGTTTATCGACTTTTGGACAAGGAAAAAACTTTATATTAGAGAAATGCGTCCTCTATGCTGAGCAAAATTTGCAATCGTATTTTAAAGACATGAAATCTTTAACATCGCGACAATATTTTGGTCAGTGTGGAGTCGAATCGAAATTTGAAAATTTAAGTTTTCATAAACACATTTTTAAAGAAATTTGAAACACACGAAGAAAAAAGCTGGAAAAATAAATTAAAATTTGTTTCCTAGAATCAAGTACCCAAATTTCAAATTTACAAGCGAATTGTGTTTTAAGGTCATCTTTACACCAATTCTCCGCTTCTTTGGATCGGAATCAATACCAAAATCACTAATATATACAAAATCTTTGAAACCGGGCATAGGAACTTTCCTAAAACCAGTTGTGAAATGAATTCTCATATTTGTAGTATTAATTAAAAAAATATTACACAACACAGCATGTATTGTAACTTTATAGATCAGTGGTTCTCAAAGGTTTTGCATTTGTATTTGCACATTGTAATCGTGTTTTGCAGTGTCTAGCGTATTTAGGAACCTGTCCATTGGGCCATAAAACTGATGGTACTGTTGTATATAAAAATACTTAAACTAGTATACCTAACATATTGTAAATACTTACAGACTTTAGCTTTACATGTGTTATTTCACCAGCACTTTAAAGTTCAATTTCAGGGAAAGAAAAGTAACTTGTTTATATTTTAAATTTGCATAAATTATCTATGATTAGTTAGTAATGATTGAATACTATGAATACTGTGCTTCGATTTAAAAGAATGACTTCATTGTGCTTTAATTAACCTATCGTAAAGACTGCTACACAGAAAAAAAAGTTAACTATTTTATGAGAAGAATGAACTACCATGTGGGAAAATTGAACTAAATTGCGTTTTATTTTGTGAGATTTCCATAATGAGTATTTTCAGAGATTTTTTGAATTTTTAACTACCATTTACGAAATTCTTTCAAATTCCTTTTTTAGTTAATTTTTAGCATTTATTTATAACAACGGACTTTTTTCTGTGTATTCTTATACCCTGACTTTTTTCGTATCTTACCCACAAAATGTCGATGGCAGTGATTAAGACACCGTTTACTATTCGATCTTTTGCATTAATACAAATGCAAGAATAAAAACGGCTTCATACAAACAAATATGGTTTCCCATTTGCTTTTCGCTGTAAGGATTTATTTGGAAGAAACAAACGTTGAGTATTTTACATGATGTAAAAACAATTTCATGCAGACTAACAACAAAAAAAAATTCTGGCTAATTGTGTCTTCTCTCACATCCTTCTCACTTCCACGAGGTTTTTTATTTCTTAGCACCTTTTTCTGTAATACAAACAATGTAGAAGAAATTATTCGATTTTAAAATTTGTAAACCCTCCCCCATAGGATGGGGGCATATTAACTTTGTCATTCCATTTGTAACACATCGAAATATTGCTCTAAGACCCCATAAAGTATATATATTCTGGGTCGTGGTGAAATTCTGAGTCGATCTCAGCATGTTCGTCCGTCCATCCGTCCGTCTGTTGAAATCACGCTAACTTCCGAACGAAACAAGCTATCGACTTGAAACTTGGCACAAGTAGTTGTTATTGATGTAGGTCGGATGGTATTGCAAATGGGCCATATCGGTGCACTTGTACGTATAGCCCCCATATAAACCGATCCCCCGATTTGTCTTGCGGAGCCTGTAAGAGAAGCAAATTTCATCCGATCCGGCTGAAATTTGGTACATGGTGTTAGTATATGGTCTCTAATGACCATGCAAAAAATGGTCCACATCGGTCCTTAATTATATATAGCCCCCATATAAACCCATCACCAGAATTGACCTCCGAAGCCTTTTGTAAGACCAAAATTGACCTCAAACACCCATGCAAAAATTGGTCGAAATCGGTCCATAATTATATATAGCCCCCATATAAACCGATCCCCAGATTTGACCTCCGGTGCCTTTTGGAGAAGCACAATTCATCCGATCTGGTTGAAATTTTGTACATGGTGGTAGTATATGATATTCAACAGCCATTCCAAAATTGGTCCATATCAGTCCATAATCATATATAGCCCCCATATAAACCGATCCCGAGATTTGGTTTTGGAACCTCTTGGAGGAGCAAATTTCATCCGAGACAGTTGAAATTTGGTACATTGTGCTAGTATATGGCCGTTAACAACCATGCCTAACTAGGTCCATATCGGTCTATAGTTATATATAGCCCTCAGATAAATCGATCCCCAATCACACAAAAATTGATCCATATCAAGTTCATAATTGTATATAGCCCCCATATAAGCGACCCCCATAATTCAATTCTGGCTCTCTACCACGTATGGACTAACTCACAATTTAGAAAACGATGTTAAGAAGTTTTAATATACGACAACCCAAGTAATTGGATTGTGGATGACAGTCTTTCGTAGAAGTTTCTACGCAATCCATGGTGGAGGCTACATAAGATTCGGCTTGGCCGAACTTACGGCCGTTTATACTTGTAACTATTAAACATCTAAATATGTATTATTAAAGACATAAAGCCAGAATTAGAGTTTTTCCCGGGAAGGGGAACGGGATCCCAGGAATTTGCTATTTTTTCGCTCCCGCTTTCCCGGGAATGAAGTGCGGGAATTCCCGAGAAATTTTCTTTACAATATTTTATATATAATATTTTATATAAAAATGCACATGACAGTTGAAATCTATTTAAAGTGAATTTTGGAAGTGTAATGTGAATGCACTGAAAAAACAGTGAACCCACCAGGAAGAAAACTTTTGATTAATTTTAGAAAATTTTGAATAGTTTTAGAAATTTTTAACTAAACAGTATTACAAGCGCTGGCATCACGCCGATATCACAAAAATAAGTAAATATTTTTCGGCAAATTCAAGAAAATTTATTAAACATAAATAATTTTTTTCACTTTTTAAAGAAAATTTTGTAGTTTGAAGGAAAAAATTGGAGTTCAAAATTGCAAGAATGTCTTTAGTGACATACGAAGTTCATGATGGACGCTGTTGTAGTAAAATTTACAAATTTTAAGAAATAATGAACTATTTTGTGAGAAGTACGAATTTAGTAAAACTTTTTACTTCATTTGAGTATAATTTTTTCCCGTCTTTTAGTTCATTTAACTAACGTACGCAAAAAATTATTAGAGTAAATTAAACTTTCTCCAAATATAATAATTTCATGAACTAAAATATACTTAATTTGGCTTTAGTGAAATAGTGAGTTCACTTTTTTTTGAGTGTGACTACGGTACCAAACAGTAGTAGCTGCCTTGCGGGACATACACATAGTCGTGGGTTCTAGCCCAGATTCTAACGGGCTCCTAATTGTTAAAAAGAAGATTGCGCTTCCCAATTTATGGTTGTCATATTTCTGTAAACCGACATTCTGATAGACTGAGTAAATCTTTATAAACAAAAGGACATTTTAACTTATGTGACACACGTTTGCAATTGCATAATTTCATAATTATTACAAGGATGTTTTTATGATATATGAAAATTCCAACCTTTATTAAGATAGTTTCTTTAACTTCAAACTTATACCTCATTCACATTAGGCACAAAATCTATTAAAAGTGGATTTTAAATCTCTTATTTATAAGGCAAATGACAGTTGATATCTAGTTAAAGTGGATTTTGGAAGTGTAATGTGAATGAGGTATTACATGATTTATGGCTCATGTAACAGATCAACATTATATATATTTGCACTTGTCCGGACAGCGCCTTATAACCGTAGCTTTAGGCGATTTCTAATTAATTCAACTGTCTAAATGTATGTCACATCAAAGTTGGTTTCCCTTTGACCGGGATCCCGGGAAATTCGAAAAAAAATCCCGCTTTCCCGGGAATGAAAAAAGTCCGGGAAAAAGAAAACCCTAGTCAGAATTGAACAGTGCTCGATATAAACGAAATGGACTATGATTTTGTTTTTGTGATAAAGGTTTGAAGTTTTCGAAGAATGGCTACACGTTTTCCAAACTTTTTTTTCTTTGCGTGTATTGAACAACATTTTCTTCCCGGGTTGGTTCACTTTTAATATATATTAATTTTACTAGAAATCAATGCATATTTATCATTTATCTTGTATGGTATCCAACGGTGTTGCATGCCACATAGCACGCGTAACAATGGAGTTATTGAAAGGCGAGTTCGGTGAACATTTTATTTCACGTTCGGTCAATTGGCCACTAGATCGTGCGATTTAACGCCATTAGACTATATTTGAAGCAAAATTGAACTAAGCGGATGGACCATTTAAGACGCAGTCGTAGGCAACATTTGCATGGAATATTCTTCAAACATTAAATTATATGGACTGCACTCTCGATTAAAATAAGGTTTCATGCCTTTCTATGTGTTTTATTGTTATTATTATAATTTTTTTGTTGAAAATTTTTCCTACAGCTCTTAAAAAATCTCCCTTCGGTTTAATTTTACTATTTTTTGAATATTCCACGGCTTGCATTGAATTTCTAAGATTTGTCCAAAACAACTTCATTGGAAGTGGAAAAATAGATGAGGGGATCCCAGGACGATCGTAAAAGAAATCTCTTTGAAACAACTTCCAATTTTCCTGTTTAAACTTGATAGCACGGTCAGACGACGGCCTGACGCCAATTAACCCTGTATGTGATATTTCGAAATCGATTTAAGTTAATCGTCCATACATTTATCAATAATTTCAAACATTTATTTAAAGTAATAACTGATAATGACCGAATAAACTCAACTCATTTTGGTGTTGAATTACTTAATAATACCAATTACCTTCGTCTTCCAACAAACTCATATAAAAAATAATAATTACTATACTAGAAATTATTACAATATTTATTCGAGCTTATTGGACAGGAAGATTAAGGGAATTGATTTATTATTAAGTTACTGAAAAGAAAATGCCAGATACCACTCTCGCAAGCCTGACTATACATATATGTTTCAGTGTATGTAGAATATTAATTTACATTTGAAGGTAAAAGTTATCTATTCGAAAACAGAGAATTTGCTAATACCATCCATCATAGAACAGGGCCTATAAAAAAATCGCCATGCCTCATAAACATTATTTTGTCAACACATTAAATTATACACATAATTGTATATGGGCCACTCCATATGGCTAAAACAGAAGAATATATAAGTATTTGTGAATTGTGGGACTTGTATTTTTTCAATGTTTCAAAAACCTACAATTTCTTGGATTTGTCATTTATTAGGCGTAATTTTAATTTGTCTTAAGAACCAAAAAAAGAGCAAAAACATTTTTTTTTGACATAGTGCAGTGTTGTCATCATAGTATCTTTCTACAGGAAGGCCTTGTGGCAGAGTTTTGCGCCGAGTACTTTTGGTCAGCGGTGGCGGCTGACAAAAATTTTTTTGCTGGGATATCAATCAGCAAAGTGAATTAAACACAAGTATATACGGCCGTAAGTTCGGCCAGGCCGAAGCTTATGTACCCTCCACCATGGATTGCGTAGAAACTTCTACTAAAGACTGTCGTCCACAATCGAATTACTTGAGTTGCGGTAACACTTTCCGATGGCAAGTAAAAAAGGCATATTATATACGTATATTATTCAGTTTGATAAAACTTTCTATAGAAATAAACTGTTGACAAAATTTTCTATAGAAATAAAATTTTGACAAAATTTTCTATAGAAATAAAATTTTGACAAAATTTTCTATAGAAATAAAATTTTCTATAGAAATAAAATTTTGACAAAATTTTCTATAGAAATAAAATTTTGACAAAATTTTCAATAGAAATAAATTTTGACAAAATTTTCAATAAAAATAAAATTTTGACAAAATTTTCTATAGAAATAAAATTTTGACAAAATTTTCTATAGAAATAAAATTTTGATAACATTTTCTATAGAAATAAAATTTTGACAAAATTTTCTATAGAAATAAAATTTTGACAAAATTTTCAATAGAAATAAAATTTTGACAAAATTTTCAATAGAAATAAAATTTTGACAAAATTTTCAATAGAAATAAAATTTTGTCAAAATTTTTAATAGAAATAAAATTTTGACAAAATTTTTTATAGAAATAAAATTTTGTCAAAATTTTTAATAGAAATAAAATTTTGACAAAATTTTCTATAGAAATAAAGTTTTGACAAAATTTTAAATAGAAATAAAGTTTTGACAAAATTTTCTATAGAAATAAAATTTTGTTAACATTTTCTATAGAAATAAAATTTTGACAAAATTTTCTATAGAAATAAAATTTTGACATAATTTTCTATAGAAATAAAATGTTGACAAAATTTTCAATAGAAATAAAATGTTGACAAAATTTTCAATAGAAATAAAATTTTGACAAAATTTTCTATAGAAATAAAATTTTGTCAAAATTTTCTATAGAAATAAAATTTTGACAAAATTTTCTATAGAAAAAAATTTTGACAAAATTTTCTATAGAAATAAAATTTTGACAAAATTTTCTATAGAAATAAAATTATGTTAACATTTTCTATAGAAATAAAATTTTGACAAAATTTTCTATAGAAATGAAATTGTGACAAAATTTTCTATAGAAATGAAATTTTGACAAAATTTTCTATAGAAATAAAATTTTCACAAAATTTTCTATAGAAATAAAATTTTGACAAAATTTTCTATAGAAATAAGATTTTGACAAAATTTTCTATAGAAATAAAAATTTGACAAAATTTTCAATAGAAATAAAATTTTGTTAACATTTTCTATAGACATAAAATTTTGACAAAATTTTCTATAGAAATAAAATTTTGACAAAATTTTCTATAGAAATAAAATGTTGACAAAATTTTCTATAGAAATAAAACTTTGACAAAATTTTCTATAGAAATAAAATTTTGACAAAATGTTCTATAGAAATGAAATTTTGTTTTGTTTTGTTATTCTTGGTTTGTACTTTTGATCTCAGCTTAAAAACCATTGCGTTGACTAAACTACAAGAGTAGCTTAACCAACAGAGGAAAAGAACAGAACCATAAAATTTTGGTAGATTATTTTTGGCTCGAATGGCAACCATGATTATGAACTGATATGGACCAAGTTTTGTGTGATTGGGGATCGGCTATATATAACTATAGACTGATATAGACCAATTTTGGCATGGTTATTAGAGACCATATACTTACACGACGTACCAAATTTCAACCGGATCGGAGGAAGTTGCTCTTCCAAGAGGCTCCGGAGTTCAAATCTGGGGATCGGTTTATATGGGGACTATATATAATTAGGAAACAATTTTTGCATGGTTGTTAGATACCATATACTTACACTTCGTACCAAATTTCAACCGGATTGGATGAATTTTGCTCTTCCAAGAGGCTCCGGAGGTCAAATCTGGGGATCGGTTTATATGGGGTCTATATATAGTTATGGACTGATATGGACCAATTTTTGAATGGTTGTTAGAGACCATATACTAACACCACGTACCAAATTTCAATCGGATCGTATGAATTTTGCTCTTCCAAGAGGCTCCGGAGTTCAAATCTGGGGATCGGTTTATATGGGGGCTATACGTAAAAGTGGTCCGATATGGTCCATTTGCTATGCCATCCGACCTACATCAGTTACAACTACTTGCGCCAAGTTTCAAGTCGATAGCTTGTTTCGTTCGGAAGTTAGCGTGATTTCAACAGACGGACATGCTTAGATCGACTCAGAATTTCACCACGACCCAGAATATATATACTTTATGGGGTCTTAGAGCAATATTTCGACGTGTTACAAACGGAATGACAAAGTTAATATACCCCCCATCCTATCGTGGATTTGTAGATGTTTTTGATAATTAAAAAACAGATTAATCAAACACTTTTTTTATAAATTCAAATAAAATTTTAATTGAAGAATTTGTTTTCCTATATTTTTCGTATATATGCTCCATATTCTAGATCGCCATATTAATTGTAACTAATAATTCTTTCTGGCTGTTTTCAGTTGCTTTTCATCCGGTGGATATTGATCGTGTACGCAATGATGATCTTTGGTGTACACGTTTTCTGGAAATGTACGATTTGGATATGAAAGTATCCTTTGACAAACTTTGGAGTACCTGCATATGGCGTCAATCATTTGGAGCAAATGATTTGAATGAATTCAATATTCGCAAAGATTATCTTAACGATGGCGTTATTTTCCCTCACAACAAGGATGTGGATGGCAAGCCGCTGCTCATATTCAAAACAAAGAAACACATTAAAGGCTCCAAGGATATGAATGAAATCCTTAGGGTCCTTATCTATTGGGTCGAGCGTATACATCGTGAAACAAATATGGATAAAATCACAATATTTTTTGATATGGATGGTTGTGGTTTGTCCAACATGGATTTGGAGTTCATAAAAATGATAATTGAAGCATTTAAGCAATATTATCCCAATGCCTTGAATTATATTCTGGTCTTTGAAATGGCTTGGATATTGAATGGTATGACTTTTAGAATCGTCTTATGATTTTCGATTGCAGCGTATTGGTAATGTAATCCCATTTTATTTCATTTTATTATAGCTGCTTTTAAAATTGTCAAAGCTCTCTTGCCAGAAAAAGCTGTGGAAATTCTAAAGGTCATCACAAAGAAAACTATCACTACCTACATTGACACGGATAATTGTTTGGCGAGTTGGGGCGGTACGGACAATTATGAATTCTCATTTTGTCCAGAAGTAAAGACGCCACTACTGAATGGTTCAGCCCTACCCGATGATCCTAATAATAACAATATCCATGATAGAAAGGTAAGTACTACACGCATAGGAGGAATATGATCACCTCAAACATGTTTTAAGAGCAAAATGTTATTTTTGTATGGTGACCATTTAACATGACCATGAGAATTTTACACTGAAAAAACAGTGAAGTCATCAGGAAAAAATTGGAGTTCAAAATTGCAAAAATATCTTTAGTGCCATACGAAGTTCAAGATAGGTACAATATTGCTAATATTTACACATTTTACGGAATTCTGAACTATTTTGTGGGAAACTCGAATTTAGTTAATCTTTATGCTTCATTTGTGTATAGTTATACCCTAAACCACATAGTTGTCATGGGATAATAAGTTTGATCGGCCAAAAAATGTGCCTACCAGAAATATTGATTTTAGACCCCATAAAATATATACAGATCGACTAAGAATCACCTCCTGAGTCGATCTAGCGCTTGGTGTCCGTCCGTCCGTCTGGAGTCACGTTGCGCTTTTTTACAAACCGATCGTCATCAAATTTTGCGCATAGTTAACTTTTTCATCACCCTTTAAGTCTGCAAAATTTCATCGAAATCGGTTTATATTTAGATATAGCTCCCATATATATGTATCGCCCGATTTTCCCAAATTTGGCCATAAAACCCTTATTTATTAAGCGATCTTACTCAAACTTGGCTTACTCTAATCTTTTATAGTACTGACAATATGTGCTAAAAATAATCAAAATCGGTTCAGATTTAGATATAGCTCCCATATATATGTATCGCCCGATTTTGCCAAATTTGACCGTAAAACCCTTATTTATTAAGCGATCTTACTCAAACTTGGCTTACTCTAATCTTTTATAGTACTGACAATATGTGCTAAAAATAATCAAAATCGGTTCAGATTTAGATATAGCTCCCATATATATGTATCGCCCAATTTTGCCAAATTTGGCCGTAAAACCCTTATTTATCAACCGATAGGACTCAAAGTTGGCTAAATGTAATCTTCCAAACCTCTAACTGTATGTGCGCAATTTCATCGAAATCGCTTCAGATTTAGATATAGCTTCCATATATATGTATCGCCCGATTTTGTCAAATTTGGCCGTAAAACCCTTATTTATCAACCGATCGTAACCAAGGTTGGCTAAATATAATATTCTATAGCACTAACTGTATGTGCAAAATTTCATCGAAATCGGTTGGAATTTAGATATAACTCCCATATATATGTAAATTGGTTCTGATTTAGATATAGGTTCCATATATATGCATTGCTCGATTTTGTTATATTTGGCCATAATACTCTTATTTATTAACCTATGTTATTTAAATTTCAAATTTTGATGTACTAGCTGATCGTATTTAGACTTACATGTAGCTCTTACATAAATCTATTGCCCTATTTGCAGAAATTTGGATTTATTACCCACAACTAATTGACCGATTTCCTCTTATTTTAATAATGGACTCAATATTAGTGGCATTATAACTCTTTTGGTACAAAATAAACTATAGCTCATAATATTAGACATTTCTGCTCAGATTGTGACAAGACACATGGTTTTTTTCGTACTTTTAATGGATAATTTAAACTTTTCCTTTCAAATAGGTTAAAAACAGAGTAAGAATTCATAAAATGGTACAAACCATTTAAATTTTGTCGAAAAAAATGCTAAATCCAAACTGAAAAAATTGTGCATTTTTGAAAATATTTGAGGTCAAACGTTTCTGACTAGCTTTAGAATACATTAAAAATTTAAAAAAAAAAAATTTAAAAATTATTTATTTGACAAAATATCACAAAATTTTTTAATTTACATCCAAACCATTGAATTCGTATCACACCTAAAGAAATGATGTAAATTCAATGCAACGGCTGTTGAAATGGAGGACTTCCGTCCTATGACAAGCCCATGTTAAATTCACCGCTTCTGCGTCAATTTGGCACCACTTCCGGATCCAAAAAGAACATTACTTTTTTGGCGACGCTTTTTTTGCTGGGATGTACCCCTTAATTTTCTTAAATATGCAACTGCGGTTTATCTCCCAGACTTATATCAATGTTACCTCACAAATGCTTATGAATACTAATCCAGTAAGGGTGGTTTAGGGTATGATTAGTCGGCCCCGTCCGACTTTCTACTTTACATACTTGTTTTTTTATTCGACCCGGCCGAACTTAAGTCCGTATATACTTGTTTTTTCATCTGTTTTAGTTAATTTAACTAAGGTACGCAAAAAAGTCATGGAAACGTTCTTAAAACGTAACAATGCCATGAACTAAAATAGAATTAAATCGGCTTTAGTCAAATATAGGGTCCACTTTTTTTTAGTATACAATCGAACCATGCCTCGTCTCCCCACATATATATCTTTCGCCCGATTTATACTCATATGACCAATGGAGGTTTGACCAGTCCGATTTACTTAATATCTTGCAGAGATAATTGAATTAATAGTCTTACCATGTAGCCAAATTTGGTAAAAATTGGTTCAGATTTAGATATATCTCCTATATACATATCTTTCCCCCGATTTATGTCCACGGAGGCAAAAGTTTTATTCCGAAAAATTGGCACAATGGCTTAAATACTCACATTTTATCCCCAAGATTCAACGAGATTTAAGTTCAATTGACTTGATAATTTATAAGTAGTATACTGAAATAAATATTGTCGTGAGGCAAAAGATTCCGTGTCCTTATACGACTCCGAATTTTTTTATTTGCAAAGAAGACGCATTTCTCTGATATTTTTTTTCTTGTCCAAAAGTCGTTGTGTCCTTATATTTAAGTGATTATACTTAAAATTGTGTATCCAAAAATGAAAGACTATTTTGTTTGACTAAGGTCATCTTGACTTTCTGAAAAATTCTTAAAAATTAATGAGATCGCCTTTAAATTTGTTGTCGTTTTGCATCTTGACAACAAAGCAAAACATTTTTTAAAAATAGGAGATTTTTTCAGCACTCTATTTTAAAAACTTTTTATTTGAAACAAAGCATAATTTCTGCTTTTAATCGAGTCCAAATTTGGAAATTTAAATTGTCGTTAACATGATTTTAAAGGACTCTGATGGCATATGAAGAAAAAACGGAAAAACGAGAACTATGTCTCAAATTTGTCCTTACTACAATTCTCCGATTCTGCTCGGAATCAATACAAAAACTAAAGTGTAAAGACAAATTTTTTGGAACAGTGCACATTTAATATTCTATTTAAGTGTGTTGAATTTAATCCAAATTGGCTCACATTTTGAAAAAGCTCCCATATATATGTGTATTGACCCATAAATCATAAATGCAAAAATATATCCCCCATATAAATCGGTCCTACGATTTGGATTCTTGGGCTTCTATAAACCGTATTATCCATTCGATTTGCCTGAAATTGGAAACCTAGAGGTATTTAAGACCACAAATAGATGTGTTCAAAGTGGTGCCTATCGGTCCATATTTTAGTATAGCGCCCATATAGACCGATCTCCCGATTTTAGTTCTTGGGCTTCCAGAAACCATATTTTCTATTCGATTTGTCTGAAATTTTAAATCTAGAGGTATTTTGGGACCAAAAATGTATTTTCTATTTCTTTTCTTTTCTTGTATTTTCTATCCGATTTACTTGAAATTAGAAATCTAGAGGTATTTTAGAACCACAAATAGGTCTGTCGAAAATGGGGTGTATCGGTCCATGTTTTAGTATAGCCCCAATATAGACCGATCTCCCGATTTTACTTCTTGGGATTCCAGAAACCGTATTTTCAATTCGATTTGCCTGAATTTTGAAATCTAGAGGTATTTTAGGACCAAAAATAGGTGTGCTGAAAATGGTGACTATCGGTCCATGTTTTGGTATAGCCCGATCTCCCGATTTTACTTCTTGGGATTCCAGAAACCGTATTTTCAATTCGATTTGCCTGAATTTTGAAGTCTAGAGGTATTTTGGGACCAAAAATAGTTGTGTCGAAAATGGTGCCTATCGCTCCATGTTGGGCCTCTAGAAACCGTAGTTTTTATCCAATTTCCTGAGATTAGAAATCGAGAGGGTTTTTAGGACCATAAATCGGTGTTCCGAATTGTGTATCGGTAAGTACGGTACCGATTTCGATTTATCCCCATTATAAACCCGCCCTCCGATTGGGGGTCTAGATTCTGTCGGTTTTTTAGGACCACAATTAGGTGTGTACAATTTTTGGCGGTATAGAGGCGCCTTAGAAACTAGTTCTAAATTTTACAATATTCAATATAATTACATATATTTTAAGTCAATTAAGAAATATTATTTTTATTCAATTATTAATGGATTATAAATTTCAATATTAACTTTGAATTGTGAATGGAAAAAGTATACATATGATATTAATCAAAAATTTACATAAATATAAGACGTTTTCAGCGTTTCAATATAATATTAACATAAACATACTTATAGATGAGAAATCTTTTTTTTTGCCCTATTGGAATATAATTGGAATATATTCGCTTAAAATGATTAGTATTTTCGAAAAGTGTTTTGTGTTAGCTGATTTAATATTATAAAAGTACTTTTGGTCTAGATAAACATAATAATTGTAGTCACTATTTTCTAAATAGATATCTCCAATAACAACAATAAAAGGTTTCATATTCTAATTTGTCTTTTTGAAAAAAATGTAAGTGGTTGTCTACTTCTTGGGTACTTTCTGCTAGAAATATTGAAATGTAATTTCTATATCAATTTGATGAAGATTTTTTGATGATTTTTTGATAGTTTCATTAATTTGATGATGTACTTTTCTTTCAGTGTACACATCCAAAAAAGTTATCATAAACTTTAAACCTACTATTACCGTACAAATTCCTTCGATAAACATTCAGTAAATTATTATGAATATGGACATTAAAGTTCATAGGGGTCTTCGCTTATTTCATTCACACAACATCTATCATTAATTCTCAGACAATCATTGAGTAGTTGTAGTGTGCTAATCTAGTTAGCTGGACATTATATTTCTGAACCATAGTATACATCAATAGCACATCTCCATTTCAAAGCATGAACTATCCTTTTCCATAGACACTGATACTCATGTTATTTTGCGTCACCACAGTCCGTACGGACACCGACCCCCCCCCCCCCCCCCCTATCCGAACAACATTACCTAGGGGTCATCAATATTGTAGACACATGTTTACGTTTCGAATGTATCTGAATAACCTAACGTCTGCGGACATTTTAATATCGACGACGACAATGAGGACGACACGCAACCCGCCTCTATAAATATTCATTTTTTATGGCCACATTCAATGAGGTCAGTGAGGGATAGTTAGTTACTTTTTTACACGCATCAAAGTGCGGCCAGGACTCTACCATGTGTGCTTCGGAGGGGAAAAACCAAGTAATTGATTTTATTTTGTTCATACCCAATAAACACAAACGCTTGAAAAATGCTAAATTTCAACAATTTTTCAAACATTTTTTCAAAGGATTAGGGTAATATTCAAGTTGAGAAATTGTTGAGAAAATCGCGTTCTCAACAAAAAACAGACATTACCCTCAACAGTGAAATTCAACACATTAGCAATAATATCTCAAGTGTTATCCTCAAATTGAAATGCATCGCTACTCAATAATTTGTCAAACAATTTTCGATGCGAGTCAAATTCAAAATTAACATCGTTGCAAATACTTTTCAACCTAAATTTGTATGAATGATATCCCCACTTCAAATTGAAAGTCAAAGCCAAAATTCTACGAATTTTGTATAATTTATTAATTTTCATCAAAATAAAATATATATTAATACACTACACTACATAATACACTACATTACCAATTGATAAATAATAATCTTATTAAACATATCAACAAATAAGAACAAAACAAAAAAAAAAAACAAACAACAAAACTTTAAATATTTTAAACATTATTAGTAAACACTTTTGCATTGATAATTCGATTTCCTTCTTTTGGTGTCATAAAACAGCATTAACATTTATTAACATGCGGGCAATTTGAAATTAGGAACGTACTGGACCGCGTGTTAGAATTGATTTCCAGCAGAAGGAATTCACAAAATATCCATTTTAAACTGATAATAGCATATGAATTAAAACTGACGATGTGATGCACATGTTCATCCAGAAATTGTTGATTTCAACAATTTGTTGTTTTTAACAATTTTAATATGTTGCACTTGTAATGTTTCTGGAAACTTTTTCTTGTCTGGAAACTTTTTCTTGTCGATAAGCCACTCATTTTTCATTGGTCAGCTTCTTAATGTTTGCAAGAATGTAGCATCCAAAGATTTTAGTTTTCTGCAAAGAGATTTAAATTTAGTGACTTCTCTAAAGTGTTGATTTAATTTTTCATATTGACGTACCAATTATTATAAACTATTTGAAGCAGTTCCAGTTAATTGTCCACAATTTTTTCATCGGCCAGCTTTTTAATGTTTTCAAGAACGTAGAATCCATAATTTCAGTTTTCTGCAAAGAGATATACATTTCGTGACTACCTTAAAGTTTTATTTCATTTTTTATTTTCACTTACCTATTTTTATAAACTATTTGGTTATTTGTCTAAAATTTTCCATTTTTTTTTTTATTTCTTGCAATTGACCAAGAACTTCGTTGCACAAATAAGTATTGAAAACCACATGGTTTTTTCGTTGCATTTTAGGGTAGTGTTTTGTCAAAGTTTTCTCATATTATCTTCAACACCTTTTCAAAGATTTCGTCAACATTTTAGCAAATTGGAAGTAATTCGCAAACAATTTGAAGATGTTTTGAAGATGAGCTATTTCAAGTCAAGTTGAATTTATGTTGAAAATTATATTTACCCTCAAACTGAAAAGTTGTTGCATTTGAAAAACGCTCATCCTGTGTTTATTGGGTAATGTGTCATTTGAACAATTGTAGACAACAACATATCGAAATCGATAAGTGCGTGGGTGGCCGAAAATGTACTTGGTCTTACATTCTCTTAAACGACTGTTGTTTTACCCTAACCACAAACACCCAAAAAAAGGGAATCCACCATCAAAGAAAATGTTAGTTTATTATTATTATTATGAAATTTAGCTAAAATGGTAATTGCAACATCCCAATAAACACAAACGCTTGAAAAATGCTAAATTTCAACAATTTTTCAAACATTTTTTCAAAGGATTAGGGTAATATTCAAGTTGAGAAATTGTTGAGAAAATCGCGTTCTCAACAAAAAACAGACATTACCCTCAACAGTGAAATTCAACACATTAGCAATAATATCTCAAGTGTTATCCTCAAATTGAAATGCATCGCTACTCAATAATTTGTCAAACAATTTTCGATGCGAGTCAAATTCAAAATTAACATCGTTGCAAATACTTTTCAACCTAAATTTGTATGAATGATATCCCCACTTCAAATTGAAAGTCAAAGCCAAAATTCTACGAATTTTGTATAATTTATTAATTTTCATCAAAATAAAATATATATTAATACACTACACTACATAATACACTACATTACCAATTGATAAATAATAATCTTATTAAACATATCAACAAATAAGAACAAAACAAAAAAAAAAAACAAACAACAAAACTTTAAATATTTTAAACATTATTAGTAAACACTTTTGCATTGATAATTCGATTTCCTTCTTTTGGTGTCATAAAACAGCATTAACATTTATTAACATGCGGGCAATTTGAAATTAGGAACGTACTGGACCGCGTGTTAGAATTGATTTCCAGCAGAAGGAATTCACAAAATATCCATTTTAAACTGATAATAGCATATGAATTAAAACTGACGATGTGATGCACATGTTCATCCAGAAATTGTTGATTTCAACAATTTGTTGTTTTTAACAATTTTAATATGTTGCACTTGTAATGTTTCTGGAAACTTTTTCTTGTCTGGAAACTTTTTCTTGTCGATAAGCCACTCATTTTTCATTGGTCAGCTTCTTAATGTTTGCAAGAATGTAGCATCCAAAGATTTTAGTTTTCTGCAAAGAGATTTAAATTTAGTGACTTCTCTAAAGTGTTGATTTAATTTTTCATATTGACGTACCAATTATTATAAACTATTTGAAGCAGTTCCAGTTAATTGTCCACAATTTTTTCATCGGCCAGCTTTTTAATGTTTTCAAGAACGTAGAATCCATAATTTCAGTTTTCTGCAAAGAGATATACATTTCGTGACTACCTTAAAGTTTTATTTCATTTTTTATTTTCACTTACCTATTTTTATAAACTATTTGGTTATTTGTCTAAAATTTTCCATTTTTTTTTTTATTTCTTGCAATTGACCAAGAACTTCGTTGCACAAATAAGTATTGAAAACCACATGGTTTTTTCGTTGCATTTTAGGGTAGTGTTTTGTCAAAGTTTTCTCATATTATCTTCAACACCTTTTCAAAGATTTCGTCAACATTTTAGCAAATTGGAAGTAATTCGCAAACAATTTGAAGATGTTTTGAAGATGAGCTATTTCAAGTCAAGTTGAATTTATGTTGAAAATTATATTTACCCTCAAACTGAAAAGTTGTTGCATTTGAAAAACGCTCATCCTGTGTTTATTGGGATGATACAAATATGTTGATACTTTTTGTCAAATTAAAGAAAACTTATAAAAAATCATGAATTTTTGTGGAAGAAAAATGCATATATTGAAGGAAAAATTGGAGTTAAAATGTTTAATTATATAAAAGATAAATGAAACTTAAGTAAAATTTACTTAGTTTCATTAGCGTAGCTAGACAATTTTCCTAGGGGGGGCTATAGCCCCCCTAGCTAAAAATTTATAGACTGAACTTATAGGTTCAATTAATGTTTTATTTTATAAAATTGAATAAAAAATTGGGCATCAAAATAACTCGACAATTAATTTATAATAAAGCAACTAAAAGTAGTTCCACACTTTTCCCAGCAAGAAAATTGTGAGTTGTTCTAAAGGCACAACTTTAAAAGTACTTCCAAAAATGTCCGCAATTATTTGAACTACTTCATTTTTTACTTATTTTTTTTTTCTTTTTTTTAAGTGTAATTTTTTGTTTTCTTTTTTTTCAAATAGTTTAAATAAAGAGTAAGAATAAATAAATTGGTACAAATTATTCAAATTTTGCCACAAAACTGCTAAATCCATTATAGAAAAATCGATAAGTTTGGAAATTATTCGAGGAAAAACGTTTCAAACAAGCGTCAGAATGCATTAAAAATCATTAAAACAATATAAAAATTATTTATTTGGGAAAATATCACAAAATTTTTTAATTCACATTCAAAACACTGAATCGGATCTCACCTTAAGAAGTGATGCAAATTTATTGCAACGGCTGTTGAAACGGTGAACATTTGTCCTATGACAAGCTCATATTACATTCATTGCTTCTCCGCCAATTTTGCCCCACTTCTAGACCCAAAAAAAAAACATTTTCACTATTTTTTAGGCAACGCTTTTTCGCAGCATTATTAAGATATTAATTTATGAAAGAATGTTTTAATATCAATTACTATTTTTTTAATTAAATTGACTAAACTAAATCAATCATTAGTTCAACCACAGCTTTATTTCATAAATATCTGACTTCAAACATTGCCATCGGCAACTGCTACCACAACCCAAGTAATTCGATTGTTCATGAAAGTCATTAGCGGAACTTTGTGCAATTGTATATACTTGTTTTATTTTTCTAAAAATTAAAAAAAATATTGACATTTATTGAAAAATGGAAAATCATAAATAGAGTTTCAAATTCTGGGGGGGCTAAAATTTTTCTGGGGGGTCTAAGCCCCCTCCCCAGAGGCCTTCCTACGCTTATGCTTAGTTTAGGAAAATGTAACCGATTTTGTTCGAATTTCCAATTTAGTAAAATTGCACCCAGAGATGGTATGTGATCACCCAGACATGTTAAAAAAAAATGTTATTTTTGGTAATATCCCTATAAACACAAGTATTGGAGAAATGCTTATATTCAATACGCTTGCAAACATTTTTCCAAAGAATTAGATTAGAATTCAATTTGAGAAATTGTTGAGAAAATCGCGTTCTCAACAAAAAGCAGACATTATCCTCAACAGTAGAATTCAACACGTTAGCAACAATTTCTCAAAATATTAGCAACAACTTTTCAAACTAAATTTCATTTTAATGCTTCAAACCTATTTGAAAATTTATTGATAGCAAGCAATTTGCAAGGCCATTTGAATTAATGTTGAAGATGGGATTCACTATCAAATTGATATGGCGTTACCTATGAAAAATGCTCATCCTTGTGTTTATTGGGATATTTCATTAAAAATTTCCTAAAATAAATCTTGTAGCAGATTGAAATATTATTTACTTTAATGCCATATTTCTATGTAATTTTGAATTATATAGCGTTTTTTTCTATGTTAGTTATTTGTTATTGTAACAACATTCAGATTCTTGTTTATACATTGCACTCAATTTCAGTTATTTTGACTCATACTTTGATTATTTGTTACTTGTCAGTTCGAACTCTTATGTTCATAAGCGTAGGAAGGCCTCTGGGGAGGGGGCTTAGACCCCCCAGAAAAATTTTAGCCCCCCCCAGAATTTGAAAACCTATTTACGATTTTACATTTTTCTAAAAATTAAACAAGTATATACAACCGCACAAAGTTCCGCTAAAGACTTTCATGCACAATCGAATTACTTTGGTTGTGGTAGCAGTTGCCGATGGCAATGTTTGAAATCTGATATTTATAAAATAAATCTGTGGTTGAACTTTTGATTTAGTTGAATAACTAAAGCTCCTTTATTATTTTGTTTAGTCAATTTAAATAAAAAAAATAGTAATTGATACTATTCTTTCATAAATTAATATCTTAATAATGCTGCCAAAAAGCATAGCCAAAAAGAAGTGAAAATCTTCTTTTTGGGTCCGGAAGTGGTGCAAAATTGGCGGAGAAGCGATGAATGTAATATGAAATTATCATAGAACGAATGTCCACCGTTTCAACAGCCGTTGCAATGAATTTGCATCACTTCTTAAGTTGTGATCCAAATTCAGTGTTTTGAATGTGAATTAAAAAATTTTGTTTTGTTTTTCCACATAATTAATTTTTATATTTTCTATGATTTTTAATGCATTCTAACGCTTGTTTGAAACGTTTTCCCTCGAATATTTTCAAAAATTCTATAAAAATTTCTATAATGAATTTAGCATATTTGTGGCAAAATTTGAATAATTTGTACCATTTTATTTATTCTTACCTTTTTTTAAAAGAAAACAAAAAAATACGCATTGAAATATGAAAAAATGAAGTAAAAAACTTCCTGTGCAGTTAAAATAATTAACTTCTTTGTGAGGACATTTTTGGAAGTGCTTTTAAAGTTGTGACATTAGAATAACTCCCAATTTTTTTGCTGGGAAAAGTGTGGAACTACTTTTAGTTGCTTTATTATAAATTAATTGTCGAGTTATTTTGATGCCTATATTGTTATACATTTTTATGAAATAAAACATTAATTGAACCTATAAGTTCAGTCTATAAATTTTCAGCTAGGGGGGCTATAGCCCCCCCTAGGAAAATTGTCTAGCTACGCTAATGCTTATGATGCTCTTATGATGAGTATGTCAGGGATGGGCAGAGAGGATTTGTGTTTGTGTGCGTTTTCAATTGATCGCTCTCTTTATGCACTTCGATAAATGATACTTAATAATTATATTAAGTTAGTTTTTTTTATGAGATTTTTATGAAAGACTTTAAAGACGTATTTCTGTCATTGATACAGAATTTTAATGTAATTAACTTTTTAACGAAACGAAACATTATTTGGATGTCCAAAGAGGCACTGTACTAAAAAATTACCATATAAAATCGTAAAATATTAAGTGTTTTTTGTTTATTGTGTATTTTCCTTTGATTCGAAATAGTAAAATAAATAATATTTTTAGGTTTTCAAATATTTTAATATTTTAATTTAATTCTCTATCGACCCAAAAAAAATTTTTTTTACGAGGTATAGCTAAACTAGAGTTGCTCCTATATTTTTTTGTTTCCAGAATTCATAACTTACAATTAAATAATAACCAGATGTAATAAAGAAATATTTTTTTAATAATTATTGAATTTTTCTATTGTGCGTATTTGAAAACCTAAAAATATTATTTATTTGGAGCAACTCTAGTTTAGCTATACCTCGTAAAAATTTTTTTTTTTGGGTCGATAGAGAATTAAATTTGACATCGAAATAAAAAGTAACCGGTTGGCGGTCGCAACCGGTTAACCGGTTATTCGAGCCTAAAGTGTAAGCAAATAATCGTTAATAAAACCGGTTTTAGTGAACCGATTACTTTAAAATATACATCACTAGAAAGCTAAAGGTACGACCTTTCAAATGAGGTACAACTTTTATCCGGTTATCAATTTAGGTTTTAGATGAAAAAATACGTGTTTTTGAACCTGTTTTTTTGACAAAACCGGCTTTTAACCCAAAAACGCTCGATGTAAAGGTACAATATTACTAATTGCATTGTGTAGCTAACACTTCTACCTATCCGCCAAAGTCATTTGCAAGCCGATATCTCCGTTAGAACCGGATATATTTGATCTGAAATTTAATTGTAACCGTAAAATTTGAATTTATCGTTAATAAAACCGGTTTTAGTGAACCGATTACTTTAAAATGTACATCACTAGAAAGCTAAAGGTACGACCTTTCAAATGAGGTACAACTTTTATCCGGTTATCAATTTAGGTTTTAGATGAAAAAATACGTGTTTTTGAACCTGTTTTTTTGACAAAACCGGCTTTTAACCCAAAAACGCTCGATGTAAAGGTACAATATTACTAATTGCATTGTGTAGCTAACACTTCTACCTATCCGCCAAAGTCATTTGCAAGCCGATATCTCCGTTAGAACCGGATATATTTGATCTGAAATTTAATTGTAACCGTAAAATTTGAATTTATCGTTAATAAAACCGGTTTTAGTGAACCGATTACTTTAAAATGTACATCACTAGAAAGCTAAAGGTACGACCTTTCAAATTAGGTACAACTCGAGTTTATTCGGTTATCAGTTTAGGTTTTAGATGAAAAAATACGTGTTTTTGAACCGGTTTTTTTACAAAACCGGCTTTTAATCCAAAAACGCTCGATGTAAAGGTTCAAAATTACTAATTGCATTGTGTAGCTAATACTTCTATCTATCCGTCAATGTTATTTGCAAGCCGATATCTCCGTTAGAACCGGATATATTTGATCTGAAATTTAATTGTAACCGTAAAATTTGAATTTATCGTTAACAAAACCGGTTTTAGTGAACCGATTACTTTAAACTGTACATCACTAGAAAGCTAAAGGTACGACCTTTCAAATGAGGTACAACTCGTTATATCAGCTTCATCCGTTCCAGCTGTACGGATAAAAACTTGTATTTGTCGGAACCGGTTTTTTTTAAATAAGCTTATATCTCAAAAACTGCTCCATATAAAAGTACTAAATAACGGATTGCATTGTGTAGCTAACACTTCTACCTTTCCGTCAAGGTTAAAGTCAAGCTGCTATCTTTACTATAACCGGTGATATTAACTATTATATATTCATATACGGATTAAAAAATAATTGTAGGAATAAGAAGCGCCGCAGGCAAAATTTTTTTCAAAAAAATCGCGCGAAATTTTTTATTTTTCAAACCGTATATGTATGGGATCTTGGTAATATGTGTAATTGTAGGAATAAGAAAGCGTATTACCAAGATCCTATCCATATCCGGTTTGAAAAGACAAAATGAAATTTTTTTTCAAAAAAATCGTGCGATTTGAACCTTTACACCGAGCGTTTTTGGATTAAAAGCCGGTTTTTAATCCAAAAACCGGTTCAAAAACACGTATTTTTTCATCTAAAACCTAAACTGATAACCGGATAAACTCGAGTTGTACCTAATTTGAAAGGTCGTACCTTTAGCTTTCTAGTGATGTACAGTTTAAAGTAATCGGTTCACTAAAACCGGTTTTGTTAACGATAAATTCAAATTTTACGGTTACAATTAAATTTCAGATCAAATATATCCGGTTCTAACGGAGATATCGGCTTGCAAATAACATTGACGGATAGATAGAAGTGTTAGCTACACAATGCAATTAGTAATTTTGAACCTTTACATCGAGCGTTTTTGGATTAAAAGCCGGTTTTGTAAAAAAACCGGTTCAAAAACACGTATTTTTTCATCTAAAACCTAAACTGATAACCGAATAAACTCGAGTTGTACCTCATTTGAAAGGTCGTACCTTTAGCTTTCTAGTGATGTACATTTTAAAGTAATCGGTTCACTAAAACCGGTTTTATTAACGATAAATTCAAATTTTACGGTTACAATTAAATTTCAGATCAAATATATCCGGTTCTAACGGAGATATCGGCTTGCAAATGACTTTGGCGGATAGGTAGAAGTGTTAGCTACACAATGCAATTAGTAATATTGTACCTTTACATCGAGCGTTTTTGGGTTAAAAGCCGGTTTTGTCAAAAAAACAGGTTCAAAAACACGTATTTTTCATCTAAAACCTAAATTGATAACCGGATAAAAGTTGTACCTCATTTGAAAGGTCGTACCTTTAGCTTTCTAGTGATGTATATTTTAAAGTAATCGGTTCACTAAAACCGGTTTTATTAACGATTATTTGCTTACACTTTAGGCTCGAATAACCGGTTAACCGGTTGCGACCGCCAACCGGTTACTTTTTATTTCGATGTCAAATTTAATTCTCTATCGACCCAAAAAAAAAAATTTTTACGAGGTATAGCTAAACTAGAGTTGCTCCAAATAAATAATATTTTTAGGTTTTCAAATACGCACAATAGAAAAATTCAATAATTATTAAAAAAATATTTCTTTATTACATCTGGTTATTATTTAATTGTAAGTTATGAATTCTGGAAACAAAAAAATATAGGAGCAACTCTAGTTTAGCTATACCTCGTAAAAAAATTTTTTTTTGGGTCGATAGAGAATTAAATTAAAATATTAAAATATTTGAAAACCTAAAAATATTATTTATTTTACTATTTCGAATCAAAGGAAAATACACAATAAACAAAAAACACTTAATATTTTACGATTTTATATGGTAATTTTTTAGTACAGTGCCTCTTTGGACATCCAAATAATGTTTCGTTTCGTTAAAAAGTTAATTACATTAAAATTCTGTATCAATGACAGAAATACGTCTTTAAAGTCTTTCATAAAAATCTCATAAAAAAACTAACTTAATATAATTATTAAGTATCATTTATCGAAGTGCATAAAGAGAGCGATCAACTGAAAACGCACACAAACACAAATCCTCTCTGCCCATCCCTGTTTTATGTTGAATTGTCTGTGTATTTTATAATGCTCTGAAAGTTTAGCTTCTTTGTTATGAATTTTTGAATATTGTATGTTATCATTGCTAATCTTGCCCTCAGGCAATAAAGTTGAACAACGGAAGAAAACCGCTGTGTTTTATTACCAATAAAATAAAGTGTGCACGATACTGGACGTTACCGTCTGTCTCGACAACACTTTGAAAGGAAAAGACATTAAAGGCCTTGGACGTTGACCGTCTGGAGTTTTCTAAAACTAGAATTAAGGATCTGTGGACGAACTCCCCAGTCCTTCAATCTAAATTTTCTTATACAAGGCAAATGTATACGAGTATCTAATAAATTTTCTCCAAGTCGTCGAAAAATATTTACTTATTTTGATCATATGGGCGTTTGTAATATAGTTTAATTAAACATTTCAAATATTAGCCTACATATACTTTTGTGGTAGGTGAACGTTTGCTTTAATGGTTTTTTCTTTTCTGAAAAAAGTGCTTTGCCGTCATTTTGTCTGTACAGAATGCGCATTTTTAAAATGTTACCAGCAACCTAAAAAAATGCTATCATTTCAGCGGACAGAAAAGAATTCAAAGAAGGAAACAGGGCAATCGCAGCACTCTCGTTTGTTGGCAGTGCTAAAAATGCCCGTAATTTGCCGCTATGCGTGGCACTATTTTCACAACAGAATTCGATGCCTTTTCGCACCTTTGCCTGTTTTTTTTTTAGAAAAGAAACTAAAAAGTACATTTTCCGGTCAAAATGCAAAAAAAGTGCGCATTTTTCATAAGAAAAGAAAACGCCATAAGTGTACTAGAAACCAGGGCTGCCAGTAAAATTTCAAGAAAAATCGTAACTTTTTTCGATAAAAATCGTCATATTCGGCACTTGCATTTTAAAAATCGTGAAAAATATGAATATGGACACTAAAGTTCATAGGTGCACACAAAAAAATTTCACGAAAATTTTTCCAATTAAAATTTTAATTGAGTTTTAAAAAATATTCAATTAAAAATTTAATTGATTCAACAAATTTTTTAATTGAAACAAAAATCAATCACAAAAATAATAGTATCAATTAATTTTTAATTGGACCAATTAACTTTTTAATTGACCTTCAATTAATTTTTTAATTGATACTATCATTTCTGTGACATTTCAATTAAAAATTAATTGGATCAATTAATTTCGTGATTGAATCAGAAAATGTAGTGTTGTTTATAAAGGTTTAAAACAAGTTTAAAAATCGTAAAAAAATCGGAAATTAAATTGCCGATTTAATAAAATTAAACATATTTTTGGGGTAAACACAAAACATAAGTATTTATTTCACATACAAAACAGATAATTAATGTACACAACTATGCATATAAAATAAAATATAAAGAAATCCGTTTTGTATGCAAATAACATTAACATATTAAAAAAATTATTTTCTAGTTAAACAAAAATATTTCGTAATTTTTGTATAAAAAATTTATTTTTCTAAAATATTGTTATTAATTGAGTAACATTTATATTTAAAAATTAATTATTTTGAAACTCAAGAAAAAGTCCGGTGTTTTCAAAACCAAGTGATTTTTTATGGTGTTTCCGATAGATTTGTCTATATGTGGTTATTTGTTTATACTGTACTAGAATTTTATCATAATTAGTAAAATTTTATTTTGCACATTCTGAGTAAATCATTATCAATTTTGGTATTAAAACAACTTGAGTTATTTCATTTTAGGTTATTTTTGGAACAGAATATTCCTTCCAATGAATTATTCTCCAGCTATCATCTAATTTTAGTTTTTTGCTTAAAAATTTCTACGTTTGCTCTGGAGTGTGGAAGAATCATTAATATTTGAGTGTGGTAGAATCATGAAATTTTTGACAAAACTCGAAAATCCAAAGTACTCCATGTTTTGTTTTCAATTTTTTCCCAAAAATTTTTCAAATTTATTTTAATATTTTCAAAAATTTCTTCAAAATGTAAAAACATTAACTCCCTAAATTATGTGTCTAATGAACGGAGTTAATATAGTTAAAAATCGGAAAAAATCGGAATTGTCCATTTTGTGAGTAAAAAATCGTCAAAATGCCGAAAATTGGCAAAATTGGCAGTCCTGCTGGCAACACTTATATCAGTGGTAAAATAAGAGAATGGGTTCAGTCTCACCCACATATATTAATCCAATTAATGTTTTCAATTCTCTTACAGACTATTACAGATACACCAAATCAGTTTTAAATAAAACCCATGCATACATACATATATGAAATAGGGAGAGTATGCTATAGTATTGTAGTTTGATATTCATTAGCTTCCCTGTTGGGAGAGTAGTTGCCGACATTATTGTTTGGGTTTGGCTTTGACACGATTAGCTGGTGTTTCTTAGGTTTTCAAACAAAGAAGATGAGAAAACAGCTGTAATATTTACATACGAATGGAGAAACATATGTACAATAGGGCGTATAATTATGTCAGTTATTTTATCTGAAATATGGTCATATTGCCTTCTATTGGGATAGGTAAGTTTAGCAATAATGTAATTATCTATTTCTTTAAATCTGAAAAATGTCATACATAGATTAGGTATGGTGGATGTATGTATCTACACACAGAGAAGAAACATGTTTGCCAAGATCATATTCGAGATAATAACGAATTATAAAATTGGAGCTGTATTCTGTGTCGAAAATATTTCATTTTCAACGCAAAAGCAAAAATAAACACTAAAGTGGTTTGCATTCCCAATTTTTGATCCGGAAGTAGTGCAAATTTTTTTTATTAAACATTTTCCTAAAAAAAATATATTTTTATGTTATACATCGTTTTTATATTGTTTTTTTTTTTTTGCTTATATTTTTGTGTAAATATATTTCAACAAAAAATTAAAAAAAATCGTAATTTGAAAAACTTACATGGAAGTGAAAAAGTCGAACGGCACAGGTTCAAATCCCAGTGGGGATGATTTTTATACCCACCAGAATGGTGACGGGGGTTATAATAAGTTTGTCATTCCGTTTGTAACTCATCGAAATATCGATTTCCAACTATATAAAGTATATATATTCTTGATCAGGGAGAAATAACCATGACGATATAACCATGTCCGTCTGTCTCTTGTAATCACTCTACAGCCTTCAATAATGGAGCTATCGTCCTGAAATATGCCACAGATTCGTTTTTTGTTTGCAGGCAGGTCAAGTTCGAAGATGGGCTATATCGGTCCAAGTTTTCATATAGTCCCCATATAAAACGGCCTCCCGATTTGTGGTCTTGGGTTTATAAAAACCGTAGTTTTTATCCAATTTGCCTGAAATTTGAAATCTAGAGGTATTTTAGGACCATAAAAATGTGTGGAATGGGGCGTATAGGTCCATCTTTTGGTATAGCCCCCATATAGACCGATATCCCGATTTTACGTCTTGGGCTTCTAGAAACTGTATTTACTTTCCGATTTGCCTGGAATTTGAAATCTAAAGGTATTCTAGGACCATAAAAAGGTGTGCCGAAAATGGTGCATATCGGTCCATATTTTGGTATAGCCCCCACATAGACCGATCTCCCGATTTTACTTCTTGGGCTTCTAGAAACTGTATTTACTTTCCGATTTGCCTGAAATTTGAAATCTAAAGGTATTCTAGGACCATAAAAAGGTGTGCCGAAAATCGTGCCTATCGGTCCATCTTTTGGTATCGCCCCTATATAGACCGATCTCCCGATTTTACTTCTTGGGCTTCTAGAACTGTATTTACCATCCGATTTGCCTGAAATTAAAAATCTAGATGTATTTTAGGACCATAAATTTGGAGTATAGGTCCATGTTTTGGTATAGTCCCCATATAGACCGATCTCCCGATTTTACTTCTTGGGCTTCTAAAACCGTATTATCAATCTGATTTACCTGAAATTTAAAATCTATAGGTATTTTGGTACCAAAAGTTGGTGTAGCGCACATGGCGCATATTGGTCCATCTTTTGGAATAGCCCCCATATAGACCGATCTCCCGACTTTATGTCTTGGGCTTCTAAAGTCCGTAGTTTTTATCCAATTTGCCTGAAATTGGAACTCTAGAGGTATTTTAGGACCATCATGCTGAAAATGGTGCTTATCGGTCCATGTTTGGGTATAGCCCCCATATAGACTTATCTCTCGACTATATTTCTTGGGCTTCTAGAATTCGTAGTTTTTACCCAATTTGTCCGAAATTGGAATTCTAGAGGTATTTGAGGACCATGAAGTGGTTTGTCGAAAATAGTGAGTATTGGTCCATGTTTTGGTATAGCCCCTATATAGACTTATCTCTCGACTATATTTCTTGGGTTTTTACCCAATTTGTCTGAAATTGGAATTCTAGAGGTATTTGAGGACCATTAAGTGGTTTGTCGAAAATAGTGAGTATTGGTCCATGTTTTGGTATAGCCCCTATATAGACATACCTCACGAATTTATTTCCAGGACTTCTAGAATCCGGCTGACCACAAATAGGTCAACCGAATATGGTGTGTGTCGAACTATGTTTTGGCTCGACACACGCCATAGACCGATCTCCCGATTTAACTCCTTGGGCTTCTAGAAACCGTAGTTTTTATCCGATTTGCTCGAAAATGTAATTATACTGGTATTGTACACCATCAAAAATCTGTATCGCATTTATTTTTACCGGTCCATTTGGTAAGGCATCGATATAGACCGATTTCTCTTCTTGACGGTACACCCAAAGGAAAAATATTTTTCCTCCGGAATGACATTTTAGACAAACGAAATTCCCCTTTCGTATAAAGTATTTTCGTTTAGAACAAATAATACGAATTTTTGATAAGCGATTCAACGATTGTCTCTAAAATTTGTGTCAAAAGGAAACTTTGCTTGTCTAAAATTTCGTTCCTTAGAAAAGAAAACTCTTCTTTCAGTATATAGCAGGCGCACTGCTCATGAAAATTGCTTGAAACTGGAAGTACAATTTCCACATTTTACTACTCGCAATCATTTAAATAATGGCGGTAAAAATCTACAGATTTTTGATTAATACCACAAAAAGTTACCTTGTGCAAGATTTGAGTAAGATCAGTTAAGAAATGAGGCCTGTATGGTCAAACATAAGGTTATTAAGGGCGAATTTTTCAAAATCGGGTGATACATATATGGGAGCTATATCTACATCTGAACCGATTTCGATGAAATTTTGCACATATAATTAGTACTATAGAGGACTGGATCTAGCCAACTTTCAGTAAGATCGGTTAATAAATAAGGGTTCTATGGCCAAATTTGGGAAAATCGGGCTATACATATATATGGGAGCTATATATAAATCTGAACCGATTTCGATGATTTTTTGCACATATAGTTAGTGCTATAGAAAACTACATTTAGCCAAATTTGGGTAAGATCGGTTAATAAATAAGGGTTTTATGGCCAAATTTAGAAAAATCGGGCGGTACATATATATGGGAGCTATAGCTAAATCTGAACCGATTTCGATGATTTTTTGCACATGTAGTTAGTGCTATAGAAGATTATATTTAGCCAACTTTGAGTAAGATCGGTTGATAAATAAAGGTTTTGTGGCCAAATTTGGTAAAATCGGGCGATACATATATATGAGAGCTATATCTAAATCTGAACCGATTTGGATGAAATTTTGCAAACATGAAAGGCGATGGAAAAGATTACCTTTTGCAAAATTTGGTGACGATCCGTTTGAAAAAAAGCGCAACGTGACCCCATTTGTCGAAATCGGGCGATACATATATATGGGAGCTATATCTAAATTTGATCCGATTTCTTCCAAATTCAATAGCGTTTGTCCTTGTGCCCAGAAACCTCCCTGTACCAAATTTCAAAATCGGTTAATAATTGCGACCGGAATCCTGTGAACAACAAATACATGGACAGACGGACGGACGGACACCCTGACCACTATGTGTTTTAGGGTATAAAAATTGAATAATTTCTTCTTCAATGTTTGTATTACAGAAAAAGGTGCTAAGAACTAAAAAATGTCGTGGAAGTGAGAAAGATGTGGAGGAATATACAATTAGGCAGAAACAAAATTTTGAGCATTCAGGTCGAAAACCTATGTTGTTAGCACCTATATTACCTGTTTATTTTCATAATTCATTATGATTGTAAATATATAAATAAATAAATAAAATTTTGAGCACAATATTGTTTGGGAGAATTTTTTAAGCATATAATATTTTTGGGTGCAAAATACTTCCAAACATATTATATGTTCACAAAATAACATATTGTTTTTTGGAAGACAACATTATTGAATTTGGATGCAAAAATACAAAATGTTTGGAACTTAGACTACCCAAACATATATTGTTTAGACCAATATGCTTTCAAACATATTATATATTGGAAGAGATCAAACATATAAATGTTTGGGCAATACCCAAAAATGTATATGCTTGAAGTAAAATATGTTTGGGAGTATATGTTACAGAAGCGATTTTTTATGAAGGTGTACACACAATTTTTTTCTGATTCAATCACGAAATTATTTGAAACCAAATGGTATTATCAATCACATTTTCAATTGGGCATAAAAAATTAATTGATTTCATTTGTAAATATCAATTAATTTTTTAATTGATTACTACAACAAACATGTTCCAATTTCACCGTCCAATAATAACATTTTGCTCTTGAAACATGTTTGGAGTGATCATATTCCTTCTCTGGGTGTACTGACATGTGCCTAATTTCAAGCAGATCGGAAGAAATTTGCTTCTCCAGGAAGATTAGGAAGCCAAATCTGGGTATATGGGATCTAGACCAAATCAAATCGATCGATTTATAAGGAGGTTATATATATATATATATATATATATATATATATATATATATATATATATATATATATATATATATATATATATATATATATATATATATATATATATATATATATATATATATATATATATATATATATATATATATATATATATATATATATATATATATATATATATATATATATATATATATATATATATATATATATATAAAGAACCAAATGTAGTAAAACCAATGTTTCAATGTTATTGGGTATATACCGTTTATATGGGGACTGACATATACCGATATGCCCCGAGCCTATATCTGGTTTTGTTCGACTAGAATATGCATATATTCTTTAACTATTTCGATATGTTACAAACGAAATGACAAATTTAGAGTCTTATGATGGAGGTATTAAAAGCGATTAGTATTTTTAGGAACAAATATTTGACTAAAATGGGTCTCAAATATTTGCCAAATGTAACAGTACCATTATTTTCATCTTTTCTTATATGACACACTATAACTACACGGATGAAAAAGACTGTTTTTCATATGTTTGGCTATAAACATTATATGTTTGGAACACAAATTTTTAAACACAATATTTTTGAGTGCAAGCATATAATGTTCATAAACTAGCATAACATGTTTGGGACATATATGTTAATATGTTAGAACATATTATGTTTGGGACATAAAATGTTTTTAAATATAATAGCTTGGATGCAAACATATATTAATTTAGAAATAGCCTATAAACATATATGTGTTTAGTAGCTTGGAGCGCTATTTAACAGGGAGCGATATTGAATTAAGTTGGTGGTTGTTGCTTGTTATTACAAAATTAACATTTTATTTTTCCTTGGGCAATTGATCAGCTACTTCTTTGATCCTTACAAACTGTGTGGTCCGCTGTTCGAATCCCCGTCCGGCAAAAGGTAAAATTAAAATAAAAAAAAATCATAAAATTGAATAATTTCTCCTACAATGTTTGTATTACAGAAAAAGGTGCTAAGAACTAAAAAATCTCGTGGAAGTGAGAAAGATGTGGGGGAATATACAATTGGGCAGAAACAAAATTTTGAGCACAGGTCGAAAACCTATGTTGTTAGCACCTATATTACCTGTTTATTTTCATAATTCATTATGATTGTAAATATATAAATAAATAAATAAAATTTTGAGCACAATATTTTTGGGCGCAAAATGCTTCCAAACATATTATATGTTCACATAATAACATATTGTTTTTTGGAAGACAACATTATTGAATTTGGATGCAAAAATACAAAATGTTTGGAAATTGACTACCCAAAAATATATTGTTTAGACCAATATGCTTTCAAACATATTATATATTGGAAGAGATCACACATATAAATGTTTGGGCAATAGCCAAAAATGTATATGCTTGAAGCAAAATATGTTTGGGAGTATATGTTACAGAAGCGATTTTTTGTGAGCGTGTATATTCCTCCTAAGCATTATTACGATAAAAGAAGTTAATTGTCTTCAAGTCTATATAATGACCACAATTCACAATTTTACCATAGTCTCAAGTCAAACGTCCCATCACATTTTATTCGAAATTTCAATTCACAGAACACTGCGATACACCCTATATTGATTTGATAATGATTTCTTCAACAACAAAAATATACAAATATACCACTTATATCACCCATCCCGGGGGTATATTTGACGGAAGGGGACTTCAAGAAATCGTCTTAGTTCAATATTAAATTCGCTCATTTTGTGGTCAGCAAAGAGGAATATGTAAAGTAATTAACGATGGTAGTATACAAAGTGTGGAAAAAATATGGCACAATTATTGAAGATAAACGGGGATAAAAATCACAAATACAGCCAGGATATAATATACACGCAAAAAATATTTTTTCCTCCCAAACTATATTTTAGACAAATAAATATCGTTTCCCATTTGCTTTTCGCTGTGAGGAAGTTTGTTTGGAAGGAAAGTATATACTTTTTGCGATAAACATTGAATCATTTACAGGATCTGGCTAATTACATCTTCCCTCACATCTTTCTCACTTCCATGAGGTATTTTAGTTCTTAGAACCATTTTCACCATTTTAATACAAACAATGTAGAAAAAAATATTCGATTTTAAATTTTACCTTTCGCCTGGACTGGGATACGTAGCTGTTATTGCCATCAACAGACAGTTATCGCTATAACCATTAAGCAGTTATATTTATAAAGCATAGTTTTCGGCGCCCACGAGTTGATGCGATGAGCCACCGTAGTGCAATGGTTAGCATTAGAGGTCTGGACAATTCCAGTTGTAAATGCAGAGTACACGTGTACTTGCTACATGAGTACATCTATTTGAAAGAGTCGCAAAGCTATTGGTACACATTTTGATGAACACCAAAAGCCACGAGTAACTTCTTGTTGCTACTCTGATGTCTTCACTACCAACAAACACATATTCCTCTTTCTCTCTTATTGAAGTGTACTCAGAGTGATCACGTCGAGTATGTTGCGAGAACAAAACTTCATAGAGTACTCCATGTACCAAGTGCAGTTTCAGAAATACAAAAAAACAGTTAATCTCCATAATATATGTTTTGGTTTATTATAAAGAACGGCAAACGTTAAGGTAAGTGTGTGACATACATAAATATATGAAATATGTGATATACATACATATCTATGATTAATAATAATGGAAAGTTTTGCTTCGCACATAACTGAGAAATACTTGTGGTACCACGTGAAGTAAAGAGAATCCATGTTGTACTTTTTCTCAAGTACTTACATTTTTATTGTTCCTTTTTTTCGGAACACATATTGCTTCGGATAAGTACTTGGTGGTATTTGACAAGCAAGTGTTCTCTTCACTTCACTACTTGCGCTCTGAGAGAAAGACAATGTATGTACTATATTCGACAGCGAATTGCATACATGTAGTGAAAAGTTATTCGATGCAGACCTCTAGTTAGCATGCCCGCCTTGCATATACAAGGTCGTGGGTTCGATTCCTGTTTCGACCGAACACCAAAAAGTTTTTGAACGGTGGATTTCAAAACTTCTCTAAGTGGTTTCACTGCAATGTGGAACGCCTTTCGGACTCGGCTATAAAAAGGAGGTCCCTTGTCATTGAGCTTAACATGGAATCGGGCAGCACTCAGTGATAGGAGAGAAGTTCACCAATGTGGTATCACAATGGACTGAATAGTCTATGTGAGCCTGATACATCGGGCTGTCACCTAACCTAACCTGATGTGAAGAAACTTCATTTCACAGAAACATATATTTAGTTAAGCCCTGAGGCCCAATGGTTAACATGCCCGCCTTGCATACAAAGGTTCGTGGGTTCAATCCCTGCTTCGACTGAACACTAACAAGTTTTTTACGTATATATATATATAAGTATAAAAGAACATAAGAGTAAATTAAAAAGCAATTTCAAATTTCTACTTAACAAAACAAAAAATATGAATACAAAAACAAATTAAGAAGCTAATTCATATTGCTTTTGTACTCAACAAAATATTTTAAGGATTTTCTATTATATCAAGGCATCCAAAGTTTCATCAGATATACGCGATCCTATCTTATTGGAGATGAAAAGCATCTCTCACAGTCGACGCTGGTCTAAGGGTCGTTTATACTGAACGAAGACACCAATTTATTAATAAATAAAGATTTTTTTCGGGATCCCGAAAAATCCCCTGATTCAAAACAAAAAACCCCGGGATTCAGGATAAATCCCACGATTTCGGCACGGGATTAATCTCAAGTGACATCCCTAGCTTGATATAAACAAAATAGATTGTGTTTTTCGATCAAAAATTATTTTTTTTTTATTGCAGAAAGTAAACTTTTGTACACCCAAAAAAAGTGAAATTTTAACTAAAATAGTTTTCTAATTGCAACATGTTATAAATAAGTTAATACTTTTTGTCAAAAATAATTATTTTTTTTTTCTATTGTTTAAGAAAATTTCATATGTTGAAAGAAAAAATTGGATTTAAAAATTGTTAAAATGTCTTTCGCCCTGTACGAAGTTCAAGATAAATACAATTTTAGTAAAATTTACTCATTTTAGAGCCTTGTGAACTCAATTTAAGCAAACTTCTGCCATTTTAGGGAAATATGAACAACTTTATTTGTAGTAAAATTGTGCACTATATTTGTATACAACTTTTTTGTCTTATTTTTGGTTCACCTCATTAAAGTTAGCAAAAAATTATTCAAATAAGGAATATTTACTCATATTGTGCAAAATTTAACTAAAATCAACTAATCTCCATGAACTAAAATAAAGTTCGGCTGGCATTAGAGCCCATTTTTTCTGGGTGTAGCAAAAAAAAATTTTTTTTTTTTTGATGACAAAAGATTGAAATTTCAAAGAAATTAAAAAAAAAACTCTAACAAAAGAAGAACATTTTCAAAACGTGTTTCTCTTTGCGTGTAGATTAATTAAATACGCCTCAAACTAAAGATGGAACACTATCATCTCGCCACTTGCAATACAGTTTAGATATAATTTTCTTTAATAAACTTGTAATTTATATCACGATGGATTGATATTTTTCAGTGTAAACTAATACAATTCCGATTCAGACCATCACATTTCTCTAAATAACCATACTACTCCCCCTATTAAAAAATGGCAAAAGAGAAAATAAGAAAATAAATAAAGCTATGAGTGTATGACAGACAGTAAATGAGAGTGTATTGTTGTTGTTATTGAAATTGACTTTATTCTTCGCGTTAAAGCAACCAACACAAAAGGTCCGAATGAACATGTACAAAAATTGTGTGCTTTTAGTTTATTTCTGTTGGTCGTCGCGGCGTCGTCATATCTAAGTTTAACAACATAGTAGAAGCAAACGAAATAAGTTTCCCGTCCTCAAATCGCCATTCCTTCCATCAACAAAAAATATTCATGAATATTTAAAAACGAAAATACAAAATATTAAAAGTTATTTTTATTCAAACAAAATTATGCCAAGTGTTTGTTGTTAATATGTGTATAAAAATTAAAATAAGTTCAAATAACTACATTGTACATAGATATATTTGAAGAACAAAACAAAATTGATTGTGATATTTTTCTATAACAGTCTTTATCCCGCCTTTTGTTTATGAAATAAGTAGAACAAATATTTATACAATATAAAATAAAAAAAAATATATATATATATATATTTATTAAAATAAGTTCCATTTTGAAATTTGGTACAACAGTAGAGAAACCTGTTTTGATTGTTACCACCAATCTTCATATCAGCACACAGCAGTACCATAAAAAAAATTAAAACCACCTAAAAACCGAATTCGAAATACTGCGATTATTAACAGAAGCTGATCTAGTAGCGCGGTTTCTTGTTCTTTGTCTAAAGTGAAATTGTTTGTTTAAGGTTTAACCGTAATATAAATACATCTATGATAATAGTGCTCAAGTGATATTCAACCAAATATTGATGAAATAGTAGCCTGTTGCCTGTAATCACGATATCAACCATCGAGATATCGGCAATCTACGCCAATAACAAAAACAAGTATCTTTTATTATTCGCCTCACAAAACCAGAAACAAAATTAAGATGCCTCGGGTACGTCCATATTTATCGCACTAGAGTTCTATGCATACAATCATAATTGCCCCGGCTATTAAGCCGTTAAATCATTTATATGTGTTGGAGATCGTAAGACATCATCATGATCGACACAGTACTCATTTCATTGAATATTAGAAACAAAGAAAAGTTTTTGGAAATACAGGCGCATATTTATACAGAAACAATGAGCTAATGTACTAATGTAGGGCCATCTAAGCGTATCTTCATATAATTTATATACAGTTGAACGCGGTTATAACGAACACGAAGGTGCCGGAATTTTTAGTTCGTTATATCCAACTACAGACTCATTAATCTGAATTGATATCAATCATACGCATGATTACAATGACCTCCAAGGGACCAAGCAAATCAATTGAAATATCCGACCCTAGTTATAAGTAACTTTGATCATTTCATATGTTTATTTTTTAATACCCTGTACCATTGGATTGGTTGATTGGTTTATTATAATTCCCAGCAAAACAAGAGCTTCCAAAAAAGTAGTTTGGATCCCCAATCTGTAATCCGGAAGTAGTGCAAACTTGAATCATCTCAAATGAATTTTACATAGGCTTGTCATAGGACGAACTACTCCGTTTTTTGATCCTTTGCATTGCTTTACATGTTGTGCCTTGGAAGTTCATTTGGTTGAAGAAATTTAAAAAACTAAAAAAACAAAATTGTTTTCCATTTCACACAAATCACAAATTGGGGATACAAACCACTTTTTGTGGAAGCTCTTTTTTTGCTGCATATGTTTGCAACACCCGCAAGAAGACGAGACTGACACATGATGACTTTGTCAATAATGCTCGGGGCCGTCCCCAGAGCAGAGAATGAAGCCGCCGAGTCGCGCCGCCGATTTCAGTCGCCGCCGACCATTTTTTGCCAGTCGACGCCGCCGCCGAATATGTCGACTCATCTCGACTCAAATTTAGACGCCAAGTAATCAAAAATATCGATTTAAATCAGAAAAATGTTTATTAAATTGTCGTATTTTTTCCAAAATTTTGAACACAACCAATCATATTTAATCTGCTATAATAATTTAGCAAAAATTTAGCTCAGAAAATTTGAACGAAAAGTAAATTTGTTTGTAAGATAGGTTGTACAACTAATCTCATTACCATTCGATTAACTTCAAATTGATTTTATAATGGATAATTGTCCGCCGCCGAGTGAACAAATTTATATCGGCTCAGCCGTCAAGCCGCCGCCGCCGGAGGCAAAAATTTAGTGTCCGCCGCCGCCGACAAAAATGGGTCGGCTTCATTCTCTGCCCCAGAGTCGATTCTAGCCAACACAATGTCTAGGTCGTTGGTTTAGTCTAAAGGTGAGTATTAAGTTCGAGTTTAGCCGCTAAAGTGAAAACTAAATCAGTAAAAAAGTCATAAAATTATACATATTTGTTGCAAATTTTTTTATAACTTGATGGGGAATAGCCCAAAGCAAATTTTCACAAAGTTTGTATTCCTTAAAATGAATTATATTCGCTTGGACGGTTCGATCATGTCTCATATTCGTGCTCAGAATTTGTTGATTTAAGATCGCTGTTGATATTTTACAATATTTTTAAGACACAAAGTCCTCTTTTTATTAATTTATGCTTTATATTTTCATATAATATTGTAATGTCCGTTAGAGTAGTATATTGTAATTCGTTCAATTGGCCTTTTAAAGGCTTTGAATTGCTTATGCGCTTTACAGATTATCAGTTTTTCCGAACGGCAGTGCTCGTGCCGAACATATCCCATATATTGTGCACATTATAAGTTAAGTCCGAAGGCATAATCGATACTGCTGCATGTTTATAAGATCGATCACACATTTACCGATTATTTAGTCATCGCCGACAAGTCGTATAGATCCGACACACTGTAAGATTCTTTACAAACACCGACATTCCGTCCGGAATAACTGATAGTCTGTAAAGCGCACTAAATAAATGAAAAAAAAGTAATCGTGAAAGAATTACGATTTTAGCGGCTAAACTCGAACTTAATACCCACCTTAACCGTCGAAAACAATTATGTTTTTTTGGGTCAGAATAGAAACGTATTGATTCTAGAAGAAATCGGTTCAGATATAGCCTTTCAGACTATAAGTTTATCCGAACGGAATGTATGTGTTTGTGAAGAATCTTACAGTGTGGCCAATCGCTAGGATTTGTCGGCAATGACTAAATAATCGATAAATGTGTTATAGATTCCATTAATAAGCCGCAGTATCGATAACGAATTCTAACATTACTTAAGGCCGGTACTATGTTCGATTTTCACTGCGAAATCCAATAAAAAACCAAAAAAAATCGAAAAACGCGAATTTTTTCCATTTGTGGTACTTTGTTTTTTTTTTTTCGAGTTGAAAAACTGACGTTTATAGCATGGCACCATTTGCAATGTGAATTAATAAATAATCTATTTAGTAAAACTATTTGTGTGGGTTTATAACGCAAACACGGATTATATTTTTGTTCCGAAAATATACAAAGGATCAAAGGAGTAGTAGAAAAATAAAATTTTAATTTTGTAATAGCAAGCAGCAACCACCAAATACACAGGCACTCACATATGTATTAAATAAAATATGTATTGAAAAATATAAATAAAATATTGGTTTGATATAGTGAAGCTTATTTTTTAGATTTGTATTATATTTTTGAATAACAAAATTATTTTCTAAAATAAATAAATGCACATTCTTCTTCTTTTTCAAATAAAGGGCTATGAGTTTGTATGCGTGTTTGGGTGCAATAACTTCATCGCTCCCTGTTACTTTCATAAACACCGCTTTATGTGCGAAATAATTATTTCTATAAAAAATTTTCGCAAGAATGAACATAGTGCCTGCCTTTAAACATAAACAAAAACAATAAAGATGGACGAAAAGTTATGAGTGAATCCATTTTTTAATAAAAAATGGAAGAAAGAATAAAAATTCCAAGCAGAATTATGCGTCTTACAGACTATAAGTTTTTCAGGACGGAATGTCTGTTTTTGTAAAGAATCTTATGCACTTTACAGACTATCAGTTATTCCGGACGGAATGTCGGTGTTTGTAAAGAATCTTATAGTGTGTCGGATCGATACGACTTGTCGGCGATGACTAAATAATCGGTAAATGTGTTATCGATCCCGTAAACATGCAGCAGTATCGATTATGCCTTCGGACTTAACTTATATTATGCACAATATATGGGATATGTTCGACGCGAGCACTGTCGTCCGGAATAACTGATAATCTGTAAAGCGCATTACACTGTGTCCAATGTGTTATTGATCCCATAAACATGCAGCAGTATCAATTATGCCTTCGGACTTAACTTATAATGTGGCCAATATATGGGATATGTTCGACACGACCACTGTCATCCGGATAAACTTATAGTCTGCAAGGCGCATTAGCAATCCATCATTACCCAATAAACACAAACGTTTGAAAAATACTAAAATTCAATAATTTTTCAAACATTTTTTCAAAGGATTAGGGTAATATTCAAGTTGAGAAATTGTTGAGAAAATCGTGTTCTCAACAAAAAACAGACATTACCCTCAACAGTAAAATTCAACACAATAGCAATAATTTCTCAATTGTAATCCTCAAATTGAAATGCATCGCTACTCAATAATTTCTCAAACAGTTTTCAATGTGAGAAAAATAAAAAATTACCATTGTTGCGAATACTTTCAAACCACAATTTGTATGAAAGTCAATCCTAGTTCTAACTGAAAGTCAATACTAAATTTCTAGGGATTTTGTAAATTTTATTATTTTTTTCGTTAACAAATATAATAATCTTATAAATAACATTAATAATATATAAAAATAATATAATACCAATCAAAATGTAGTTATCTTATTAAACGTATTAATAAATAAAACTATGAATACAACTTTAAATATCTTAAACATTTTTACATGTATAATTCCATTTCCTCCATAATGTTGGTGTCATTAATATGCTGGCAATTTGAAATAATTACTATCGAGGAACTTGCTGGCTTGTGTGTTAGAATAGATTCCAGCAAGAGGAAATCACAAAATATCAAACTGATGACGGGATGTAAATTGATGTAATGCACATTTTCATCCAGAAGTTCTTGATATAGGAATTGTTGCACTGTGGTTTAATTGATTGCACTTTGTAAGTTTTCTGAAAACTTTTCTTTGTTGTTCCCTTCATCGGTTTTTCATCGGCCAACATCTTCCAAGAATATACCATCCAATGATTTTAGTTTTCTGCAAAACAATCGAGTTTTGTGATTTCCATTATGTTTTCATTTCACTTTTTATTTTGACTTACCAATTTGTATTTCTTCCAATTGACCACGTACTTCGTGATTTCCTCAAGAACGTTGGTGTTACAAAATTGTTGTTATTAAAATACTGGCAATTTTCAGGAACTTGATGTCCAGATAATTGGAATAAATTTCCAGCAATTTCAATTCACAAAATAACAAATTAAACCGATGATGCGATATAAATTAAACTATATCACATCGATAGTTTAATTTATATCGCATCATCGGTTTAATTTTTATTTTGTGAATTGCGAATTATCATCCAGTAGTTGTTGATATGGAAAAGCATAAATACCAAGTTTTTTTGGTTGCACTTTGATTTATGGAAACTTTCTCTTCTCGATAAACCACTACCATTTTTCATCGGCCAGCCTCTTAATGTGTCCAAGAATCAGCATCCAAATATTTTAGTTGTCTGCAAAGAGGTTTGAGTTTAGTGACTTCCTTAAAGTTTTCATTTCGTGTTTTAGTTTTACTTACCAATTATTGTAAGCAATTTCAATTGATTATTAAAAAATTTCCACATTTTTTTATTTCTTCCACGAACTTTGTTGTCCAAAGTAGTATTGAAAACCATGTGGTTTTTTCGTTGCATTTCAGGGTAGTGTTTTGTCAAAGTTTTCTCCAATTATCTTCAACACATTTTCAAAGTTTTCGTCAACATTATGCCAAATTGGTTGTAATTCGCAGACAATTTGAAGATGAGCTTTTTCAAGTCAAGTTGAATTTATATTGAAAATGATATTTACCCTCAAACTGAAGAGGTGTTGCATTTGAAAAACGCTCATCCTGTGTTTATTGGGTAATTTCATTGCTTGTTTTAATGATGAAACTATTTTTTTTTCCTTAACTTATGGTGTGACCAACATCTGGGATATGTTCGACACGTGTACTGTCGTCCGGATAAACATAAGCTCTAATTTTTTGGGTTTCTTGAAATAATTTAGAAGAAGTTATTTACTACTAACAAAAGGTTGAGTTAAAGGCCGGTACTCTGTTCGGTTTTCGCGTTGAAACTCCATACAAAATTAAAAAATGCGAAAAACTAGCGAAATTTTTCCATTTGTGGTACTTTGTTTTTTCGAGTTGAAAAACTGACGTTTATAGCATGGCGCCATTTGCAATGTGAATTAAGAAATAATTTATTTATTAAAAATATTTGTGTGGGTTTATAACACAAACACGGATTATATTTTTGTTCCGAAACTATACAAAGGATCAAAGGAGCAGCAGATCAATTGCCCAAGGAAAATAAAATATTAATTTTGTAATAACAAACAGCAACCACCAACTTAATTCAATATCGCTCCCTGTAAAATAGCGCTCCAAGTTACCTAAATAAACAACGTTTTCTATGTGCGAAATAATGGTTTCTATAAAATTTTTTCGCAAGAATGAACATAGTACCGGCCTTAAAGGCCGGTACTATGTTCATTCTTGCGAAAAATTTTTATGGAAACCATTATTTCGCACATAGAAAGCGGCGTTTTTTTAGGTAGCTTGGAGCGCTGTTTTACAGGGAGCGATATTGGATTAAGTTGGTGGTTGTTGCGTGTTTTTAGAAAATAACATTTTATTTTTCCTTGGGCAATTGATCTGCTATTCCTTTGATCCTTTGTATAGTTTCGGAACAAAAATATGGTCCGTGTTTGATTTATAAACCCGCACAAATAGTTTTTAATAAATAAATTATTTCTTAATTCACATTGCAAATGGCGCCGTGCTATAAACGTCAGTTTTTCAACACGAAAAAACATAGTATCACAAATGGAAAAAATTTCGCAAATTTTTCGCATTTTTTGGTTTTGTATGGAGTTTCAACGCGAAAACCGAACAGAGTACCGGCCTTAAGGTTGGGTTACATGTCCTGCGTTAAACCGTGCGTTGATGGAAGGGTTGTTTTTTTTCGGTTTGAAGCACTCTTCAAAATGCAATATAACTCAACCTTTACATACCATACGAGCAAGCGTGGTGCAATGGTTAGCATGCCCGCCTTGTATATACAAGGTCGTGGGTTCGATTCCTGCTTCGACCGAACACCAAAAAGTTTTTCAGCGGTGGATTATCCCACCTCAGTAATGCTGGTGACATTTCTGAGGGGTTTAAAGCTTCTCTAAGTGGTTTCACTGCAATGTGGATCGCCATTCAGACTCGGCTATAAAAAGGAGGTCCCTTGTCATTGAGCTTAACATGGAATCGAGCAGCACTCAGTGATAAGAAAGAAGTTCACCAATGTGGTATCACAATGGACTGAATAGCCTAAGTGAGCTTGATACATCGGGCTGCCACCTAACCTAACCATACGTTAATGCGTCCGTTGATTGAAGAGTTGAATTTTCTCTTTGAAAGCAACAGTTTTTTTAGAGTGCTTCAAACTGAAAAATATCAACGCACGGATTAACGCATGATATGTAAATCAGTCTAAAATATCGGAATATATCACTAACTATTATGATGTTAAAGAATGTTTTCATTTTTATATAGTGCCACTTTATACTGCGTTCACATTATCCCACTTTGTGCTTGCAGGCTTATAGCCAGGGCCAGGGATCCGGGGCGGTCCATTTTTTTCGCTCCGCTCCGCTCCGCTCCCGCTCCGGAGAAAAAAAAATCGCTCCGCTCCACGCTCCGCTCCGAGAAAAAGAAATCGCTCCGCTCCGCTCAACGCTCCGCTCCTCTTCGAGAAAAATCGGGCGGTACATATATATGGGAGCTATAGCTAAATCTGGGAAAATCGGGCGATACATATATATGAGAGCTATATCCAAATCTGAACCGATTTGGATGAAATTTTGCAGACTTGAAGGGCGATGAAAAAGATTACCTTTTGCCAAATTTGGCGACGATCCGTTTGAAAAAAAGCACAGCGTGACCCCATTTGTCGAAATCGGGCGATACATATATATGGGAGCTATATCTAAATTTGATCCGATTTCTTCCAAATTCAATAGAGTTCGTCGTTGTGCCCAAAAACTCCCTGTACCAAATTTCATCAAAATCGGTTAATAATTGCCACCGGAATCCTGTGAACAACAAATACATGGACAGACGGACGGACGGACGGACACCAAGCACTAGATCGACTCAGGAGGTAATTCTGAGTCGATCGGTATATATTTTATGGGGTCTAAAATCAATATTTCTGGTAGGCACATTTTTTTGGCAGATCAAACTTATTATACCCTAACCACTATGTGGTTTAGGGTATAATGACTTTAAAACAATGTGTTGAAACATTTTATTAATTTTGAAGATTTTTTCAGAATATTAAATCCATTTTGACTTCATTAAAACGAAATTTTCATTCATGTTAGGAGACACATTTTTATGTCGAATCACTTAGCTATAAGGACAAACAGACTTCATTGAAAAGTTTAGAGACTTTTAGACAAGGAAAAAAACTTTATATCAGAGAAATACGTCTTCTATTCTAAGCAAAATTCGTATTCGTATTTTAAGCATGTGAAATATTTGGCCTCCCGACAATATTCTTTGCGGTGCCACATCTACTATTTAATATGTGATAGAAACCAAATTTATGAAAATGGACCAAAATGGACCAAATTCTGTTTGGTCCGACCATCGGACCAAATTTAAAAATTAGAAATCTTTTGGACCAATTTTGGTCCGATCGGACCAAAACGGCAACGCTGATTGGAATTGAAAGTCTATACACAGAGTAGAAGTAACTACTCTCCGGAAGTTTTTTTTTTTGTTTTGCAACAGACGTAGAGAAAAGGTTTTGTAATATTTGATGATTTGACTTAAAAATGGGTATTTTTTTGATAAAATTTTTTGAAAAAATTTATAGGCTAAGGTCAATTTGACTTTAATAATTCAGAAAAATTCTTTAAATTTAATGAAATTGTCTTTGTTGTCTTTTTGCATATTGACTACAAAGCAAAAAATCGTTCAAATATAGGACATGTTTTTCAAAACTTTATTTTAAAGAAGTTTTTTACTTCAAACATAGCATAATTTCTACTGGAAGTCGAGTCCTAATTTGGAAAATAAAGTTGCCGTTAACTCGTTTTTAAAGGACTTTGATAGCATATGAAGAAAAAAAAGCCGAGAAAGCGAAAAATTAAAATTTGCTTCCTAGAAGCAAGTACACAAAACCGAAATTTAAAAGAGAATTGTGTTTTAAAAGTGTCCTTGCTTGTATTCTCCGCTTCTTTGGCTCGGAATCAATACCAACATTTTTAAAGTAAAGACAAAATCTTTGGAACCGAGTATGCTTTTTTTCAGTGTATGTTTGCAACAACCTCCATCGAAATCAGTCCGTGGTATACCTTCGAATATTCTTACTCAGATCTAGTGTTACCTAATTTCGCTTTTTTCCCCTTTATTGTAAAAATACATTTTCGAACAGCGTTTTTAAGAAATGTTCGTTCTCAAAAAAAGTGGATAAATGTATATGCGCACATTTTTCAACCAAAATTGAAACTATCCATAATTTTAATTAAATTTTCGAGAACTAATATCAGAAATAAGAGAATGCTAGGGTATAGTACAATAGTAAAGCAAATATGAATGTCCTTACACTGAAAAAACGCATGCCCGGTTCCAAAGATTTTGTCTTTACTTTAACAGTTTGGGTATTAATTCCGAGCCAAAGAAGCGGAGAATACCAGCAAGGATACTTTAAAGACGCAATTCTCTTTTACATTTGGGGGTTATGTACTTGCTTCTAGGAAGCAAATATTAATTTTTAATTTTTTTTTTTTAGATTTTTTTCGTCAGTTGTTATCAAAATCCTTTAAAAACGATTTAACGACAATTTTATTTTCCATATTAAGACTCGACTTCCAGTAGAAATTATGCTATGTTTCAAGTAAAAAGCGTCTTTAATATAAAGTGTTGAAAAACTTGTCTTGTTTTTTAACGATTTTTTGCTTTGTAGGCAAGATGCAAAAAGGAAACAAATTTAAATACAATTTTATTAATTTTAAAGAATTTTTCTTAATTATTAAAGTCACGTTGACCTTACCTCAAAAATTTTATCTTTCATGTTATGATACACATTTTTAAGTAAAACCACTTTATTATAAGGACATTACAACTTCATTCAAAAGTTTATTGACTTTTGGACAAGGAAAAAAACTTTATTTTAGAGAAATGCGTCTTCCATGTTAAGCAAATTTTTCAAAAATTTATTCTTATTCTAAGGACATGAAATCTTTGACTTCACGACAATATTTTTTTCAGTGTAGAAAACTAAAAAATTAAATATAAATAAGATCGTTTAATTGCATTTATTTGGCGTTCATTACAAACATCTTTGTAGTAATACGGGATGAAATTGATCGAAAGTACTGTTGTTACTTTTACAACACATACTAGAGATATATTTTGACATTTGCCGTTTTTGAAAACAATTACTAAAAAAACACTTTGTGTTTTCCCCAATGTACGTACGTACAAAAATACATATCGCACATTTTAAACGTTTACTCACACTACGCTAAGTAGTGTCCGATGGTCGAACCAAATGGAATATAGTTGATTTTGGCCCATTTTCGTCAAATCGCTAATTTTTTAAAAATTTTTATAGAAATACAATTTTGACAAATTTTTCTGTAGAAATAAAATTTTGGACAATACTTTCTGTAGAAATACATTTTTAACAAAATTTTCTTTAGAAATGAAATGTTGCTAAAATTTTTTACAGAAATAAACTTTAAAAAAATTTGTATAAATACAAAATAATGCAAAAATTTTGTACAGGAAGAAAAGTTTGTAAAAATTTCATATAGAAATACAATTTTGACAACATTTTTTTAAAAATAAAATTTTGACAAAATTTTCTATAGGAATAAAATTTTAACAACATAATTTTCAATGGAAATAAAATGTTGACAAAATTTTCTATAGAAATAAAATTTTGATTAAAATTTCTATAGAAATAAAATGTTGACAAAATTTTCTACAGAAATAAAATTTTTAAGCAATACTTATCATAGTTTCGGCTATAGGTCGATTAAAAACATAGGATTGATGTTTTTATTTAAGTTTTATTTCCAATATTTCGGTTGACTTCGTCAACCAGCTTCACACTCTGTTTTACACACACCAGAATAAATCCTGGAAAACGGTTTTGTCGAAGTCAACCGAAATATTGGAAATAAAACTTAAATAAAAACATCAATCCTATGTTTTTTAATCGACCTATATCCGAAACTATTGCTTAAAAATAAAATAAAAAAGTCAACGATAATCAATCAGTCAATCAATTTTTCTATAAAAATAAATAGATATAAGAATTTTAAATATAAATAAAAAGTTGAAAAATGTTTCTATCTAAGTAAAATTTTAGAAAAAATTTAACTATTAAATGATATAAATTTAATATGGAAAAACGGTCCGCTGGTACGAATTTTGGTCCAATTTTGGAAAAATGTTGGTCCAAAATAAAAATTAATTGTGGTAACGCGGCTTGTAGCATTGTTTAAAGGACCCTTGAAACTTTTTATTTTGCCTATAGTACATAGTCAGTAAAGCAAAATCAACGCCGTAACGAATGAAAGCAAAACAAAAACAATTATTACAGCATTAAAGGGGGATTAAAAAATCTCAAGTTATCCTCACTTTTGTTTAACGTAGAAGCTCTATTGGAATTAATTAAAAAGTCTCAATGTTTATTGATATAAAAATGGTCGTCTCCTAAGAATAATTAAAAATTTAGAACAATAATTTTGCAATAGAGAATATAGGGTATGTGGATTTGTGATTCAATAAATCTGTTTTGTAAAATGAATAGAAAAATATAAATTTAGAAAGTTTTTGCATACACACATATTGCCCACGATTGATTCTCCCTGGAAGGTTATTGCTATTAATTATTAAATTTTTATATCTTACCTCGACCATAAGAGAACACAGGGGATTTGACAACCCAATTGCCGGTCATTTTAGTGATGGCGTGAAAGCTACTGACTGCTGGTGATGTGTGTTCATACTCGGACACACATTCATGATTCCAATATAGCGGTGGATAATATATCGATTGATTATTTTAACACCACCTCATCAAACGTCCAATATCAATCGCCAATCATTTAAGTGACAATAATTTTACTTTGTATGTATGTACTTCGATCGTTATGGGGTTTTTAGGTCTCATTTGCCACCATATGCAACCCCATCATTGTGCCACAAATTGAAATATTGAAGGACCACTTAAGTAGTTCTTCTAAAAATGAGCATTGCTGATGGTTAAATTTTTCATCTTCTTCAAAGCTATATGTGTTGATTTATGTATTCTATCCCCCATGAACACATCATTATTGCAGTGTTTTTCTATCAGTTTGAGCATATCCTTCGTCGTGTAAAGACTAAGACTAAAAAATTTAAATTTTCTTTGGTTTCCAGGTCCATTTTGCCAATAGCAGTCCTACACGAGTGCCTGCAGTGGTACCGACACACATGTACGATATACCAGATCATTCACCACAATTTAGTAAGTATTTAAAATTAATGTTTACAACGCATTGTTAATTTTTTATTGTTTATCTCTTTTTTTTTCCATTTGCCGATTTATGTCTCTAAATATACCTCAGAGATAGAATTCCTCATGACCACTATTTAATCAAAACATTTTAGCGCCACGTAGTCAAAAAAATAAATCTTCAATATCAAATCATTTTAAATCCCCTTCCTTATTCTATTTAACGACTGTCCTTGAATTCTTCTAATCAGTATTCAAATTGCATATATTTCTCACAAATAAAGATTCAAAAATGGATTTTTACTCCATTTTTTAATGAGTACGAGAAGTAAAAACTGGAAATCTTACGCTATATGCGGCACACCTATTTGTGGTCCTAAATTATCTTTAGATTTCCAATTTTAGGCAAATCGAATAAAGAAGTTCACCTCTATGGTGTCACAAAGAGTTTAATTGATTAAATAAATGTTTGAATGGAAATGAGCCTACAATAACGGCCGGCCACTACACCTAACCTATCCACGTCTAAACTCATCTTTTACGCAGCCATAGAAGGAGACAATCACTTCCAGTCTCTCCTTCCAAGCAAGAAAGAAATAACAGGCCTATATTGTTTCTTTGGAAATTTTTTTGACAGACAGGGCGGTACGATTCCGATATTACTGATATGCTGGCAGTAGCCGTTTAAATTGGTTATATCGTCTTAGAAATTCTCTCTGCTCAAGAATATATTTAATTAAACATGTAGTTTGAAATCGATATTTCGAAGTGTTGCAAACGGAATGCCAAACCAATTATACATCGGAGGAACTTATTGAATTGATATATTTGATGATTTCTTCCAAAAGATGTATTTATTTTTGCAATTTTAGGTTCTACTTGTTACCACAAACTTAGTACTGGTCTTTAAGCGGTGAGCCATCTTCGTAATTGGATCCATCTTTGATTTTTTGTTTTAAATAAATTCATTAAATAATACCATGGTATATTTATACCATGAATACTACTGTTCTAAAAAACTATTTCAATGCCATTAGCAAGCTTAGATTTTTTCTCATAGATTTTTTTTTTTACAAATTTGTGTTATATTTAATATTTTTGTTTTTGTCCCATATAGAAGAAATGTTGCGAACTTCACCTGCCGATTATCTTAAATTCACACGTGGAGATGCCAAAGATTGTACTCTGGAATTAACATGCGCATCCTCAACACCCATAACATATAAGGTAAATATTACATAGTATTTTTCATAATCTGGAAATTGATATTGATCTTTAAAATTCCTTTGTTAGATTCAAACAACATCGCCGGAAAAGTTTCGTGTTCGACCAAGATGTGGCATTATTATTCCTGGCGAAACGATTGTGGTTAATATACTGCTAAAGCCCGAACATAAATTGTCAGAGAATGGTAAAGATAAATTTTTAGTAATGTGTATTCCTGCTGTGGATGTCCAAGCCCAGAATATTGTTGAATACTGGAGAAAGGTAGGACAACAAGATCCGAATATGGAACAACATAGATTTTATTGCACTTACGTTGATGATGGTTCGAGTACACAAACGACAATGGCCAATGGAGTTGGTGGCAATAGTTCGGGTGACAAAAAGGAAGATCATGTAAGTATAATAGATTTGAGAGGTATGCATTTTTTTTTTTCAAATTATTTGCTCAATAAATAAGAATCCGTTCTTATTTATAGCAACAAATTCTATTCGTATAAGTAATTAATATTATTTCCTTCTGAAATCAGTAAATTGTACGAAACGCCAATTGAAAGAAAATCGGTGACTTAAATATTATTGATTGTTCGTTCCTTTTCTGCTAAAAATAGCAGTCGATTTCTGTTATATTTTCATATTTCATGTCCGCTAATATACTTAAAAGATCCTACATTGGATGAACAACTTCTCTCTTATCACTGAGTGCTGCCCGATTCCATGTTAAGCTCAATGACAAGGGACCTCCTTTTTATAGCCGAGTCCGAACGGCGTTCCACATTGCAGTGAAGCCACTTAGAGAAGCTTTGAAACACTCAGAAATGTCACCAGCATTACTGAGGTGGGATAATCCACCGCTTTTTTGGTGTTCGGTCGAAGCAGGAATCGAACCCACGACCTTGTGTATGCTAGTCGGCCATTGCACCACGTTGGCTCCCAAATATGACATTGGTCATAAAAGTAAACTAAACAAAATGTTTTTGTAACACTTTAATTTACCCAAAGTTGAGTATCTAACCATACTTCCGAATTTATGACCGGGTTCACTCATTATCACCCGCTTAGAAAAGGTGTAGAGCGAGTGGTTCCGCTACTGAAGCAAGTCAATGACACAAGTAATAATAAATCATACTGACCGATCTCTAGATGCATTCGATGCAAGGACACTAGCGGCACTAAGCCTAGTGATAGCTGTCAAAGTCTTTACCAGTTAAGCTACAAGAGACAGACTCCATAACACTTGACCTATCAAAGGACCTTTAATACGGCCAGTTATATCACACTTTTATTTGTGGACGTCGACGTTTCTGTTTGTGAAGGCCAAACGTTGGGTCTTGATTATATACTGAATGATAGATGAGGATGATATTAGCATGGAATACTATTTTCGCAATTGTTTAATTTCTTCCAGCCATCTATTTTATCTCCTACAAATGAAATTTAAAATGTACAATTATGGCACCCGCTCCTTGTATAGCGATAGGTTCAATATCTACTTTGCTGATGCGACCAATTCGAGTACATAGGCATCTGAATATCAGTCATTGGCTTCATAGCGCCGACAATAAAATAACTAGGATTCTTTGTTGTTTTATTGTCTGCATTTTCAACTCATTCATTCATTCTTTTTTATACGCTCTGTGGTGGAAGCAAGGATTTCAAGTGTCTTGCCGGGTGCCTCCGCAGTACCAGCCCTGAGTATTTAATGCGAAACGCAGACTGTGTCTAGAGCTAAACAGAAGCTTCGGCATTCGGCCGAATCGTTTTTTAATAGTTTATTTCGCATCGAATTATGCCAATGTGGGATTTGTTCCAATCAAAACTCAAAAATAAATTTAAACCAAATACAAAACAAAAAAACAAGAAGTTCAAAGTCCTCCATATGGGGAAAACATGACTCCATGCCCAATAAAATTAAGAAGAGAAAAAATAAAAATGAAATGGATTCATATATTACCGAAGCCTACTATGCTACGTAACATATTTGAAAATCGGAACAGTTATCCTTTTCAACATTTAAAAGCAGCTGCAATAAAATATTTATGAGTGCTCAGCGAACAATTGTCCAGTACAACGGGGTCTTTTTCCGAAAGAAGATCCTTATTTTTGTCATAATGTAATACGTGATTGGCCAATAGGCTTTTGTATTATAATGAATAAATAAATAAATAATATCATAATACTGAATTTTGATTACTAAAAATTCTGTAAGTTCTAAAAGAATATTCTAAGACATAGACTGAAATACCTTTCATTGTTGTTTTTATGCCTGTGTTTATTAAAATATGCTAATATTGAACTAAAACATTCCAAACTTCTTTAATTAGAAATTTTAGGAAAGTAATCAACTTCGACATCGGCCAATTATTGGTTTTTTACCGAACATTGGCTTCGGCCAAAACAACATGCTTCCGCCGACTTCGGACGATTATTGTTTTTTTTTTTTTTTGCCGAACATTGGCTGTATCTGTATATTTGTTCATACATATCCCTTTTGAAAGCCAACTTAAATAAAGCGAATGCGCTTGTTTTAGCCCTTACTATGGATCAACTGACACACCCCACCTCTTTGCTTCATAACAATTCACGTGACGCAGGAATGAATTTGTCCTGAGACGCTCGACAATTTCAAACAAGGAATGAGCAGAAGTACTAAAATAAAAAAATATTGAACAGACAATTATTGAAATAATAGAACTGATATGAACACGTATTAAACATTCAAGAAAATATTGTTGTTGTTGTAACAGTTTTTAATGTAGTTTCATCCATTTTGTTCTATGCTTATGTAGTTCAATTAGTAGCCAGATCAAGGAACTCTGCGACCAGAGTGATCTGGTGGTGAGACGGGTAGGCTTAGCTGGGCAAGCGAAAAGGTGTCATGTGGCCCTTGATTACAGATGGGACACACGTCAGCTACTCTGTTATCAATCACTGATGAGTAGAAATTGAGGCGGCTGCACTTGCCTGATCTTAGTTGGGCCAACACTACCACACTGGTCTGCCTAGGGAGGTCTTTCTCCTCCGGTGCTATGGCCCTTGATTACAGATGGGACACACGTCAGCTACGCTGTTATCAATCACTGATAAGTAGAAATTGAAGTGGCTGCACTTGCCTGATCTTAGTTGGGCCAAAACTGCCTAGGGAGGTCTTTCTCCTCCGGTCCCTGGTCCGAGAACAGCATTAACCTTGTAGCTTCTCACCGCTTCAGCTACAGTATCCTCATGAATCCTGTTCAGACCTGTCTGGTATGCTGCCTGATCTACAGGCTCTCTTTTATAACGCTGGATCTCGCGTTCCAGAAGGTGAAGATCAACCTGGGTGGTGGCTGTCTATCCACAAGATGGTGATTTGGATGACAGCTTCGATAACAACCCAAGAGGTACTGCCTTGACAACATGTAATTGTGTCGACACACTGGGATGATCTTGGTCTCCGCATAAAGGTGATCCAGAGGTGTACTGCGGAGACATCCTGTTGCAGTTCTAAAGGCAGCGTTCTGACATGTCTGTATGTTATTCCACTGCGTGTCGCTCGTTTGAGGTGTCCACACTGGCGCTGCATAGTTTACCACTGACCGGCCAATTGCCTTATATGTAGTCAACATATAAGGCAATTGGCCGCAACCCAAGTGCTGCCGGCAAGCGACTTGAGGACCTTGTTTCTACCGCGGAGCTTATCACAAATTGTAGTGGCATGGGCGGGCGACTTAAAGTGTTGAATGTGACCCCGAGAATCTTGGGGTAGTTTGTGGTCGGAATTATTTCGCAGTCGACTCTGACATTCAACTGCCTGCGTACTTGCGCCGTCCATGTGGTGAACAGTGTGGCTGAGGATTTGGTGGGAGATATCCTCAAATTTCTTGCAGTGAAATAACTGGTAAGATCAGGGAGGTAGACGTTCAAGCGATAGCATAAGTCATCAACAAACGATTGTATTTTTCACTCACGCTGATTTTTTATGCTTCAATTTAAAATATTTCTTAAATTTCTTTAGCAATTTCCAATGATCTATACTTTTTAGCTATATCTATTTTGAGAAATCTTTAATATGTTTCTATTTGTTTTTTTTCTCTCCATATAAATTTCCAGTCGTTGGCGGCTACACGAAAATTGGAAAAACAGCTGAAATTCACTCAAACCCTACAATGGGTTACCTTGATCATACTCTTCATACTCTCCATGGCTGTCATTTATCTACTCAAATTGCAAATGCTAGACGATGAGGGAGGCCTAAGTAGAGATGGCTCAGCAGACTCTGTAGATTTTGCTGCTTGCGCCAAGGGCAAAGCGGATCTATAATATTTACTTACGAAATGCAATTTGACCAAACAACGCCTCCTTAATGCTGCCGCTGCTGCCAATACTAAATGTCGCCATTTTAAGGCAGCAAAAATTCACAAACTCATCAAACATTGTCAATGCCCGGAAGGATATGTGGCCACCGAAATATTTGGCGACATGAATGATGAATCAACATCAGCAGATCCTTATGGTTTAAACGATGAGTGTGTGCACAAAGATGGTGGCGTTTTAGGTGGCGGATATTTGCTTGGTCTCATCGCATTCGCCCGTAAATTTGCTCGTTGTATACTAACTCTAACAATGCTCTTTGCCATTGTGTTTATAACGTTCTATTTATGTTCAACATCCCGTGACAATCCATCCATGGTTATTCCAAGTAATGCTCTACTACAAGTGACCGAAGCTGAATATACTCTAACAACTTATGATTGGAATTGATTATGGGATTTTGTTTGGAATACGTAATTGGGAAAATTAAATTAATGTGTTAAATGTCTATTATTACTATTTTTGTTTTTCTATACGTTTGATTTTATTTATGATATTTACATGTGTGCGCAAACAAATCAAAAACAACTACATAAAGAATTTATTGTTATGTAATATAATAATTTTTGTGTAAAAGAAATAGAAAACAAGAACTAAATATTTAGTTTGGTTGGATTATGAAACTGGATTGTTATATTGTGGAGATTTGTAAAGGAAGGAAAAACAACAACAAAAAATGCATTAATTTTACTGTAACCCTTGAAAAATTTGTACCTATCTACAAACATGTAAATATATACAAACTACATCCAAAATTATAACAAATAGGTTTATAACTATGTTCTTAATTTTTACTTATGTTCAGTGTAGGTTTAATTGTCAATTTCTATCGTTTCTCTTTATTTTTTTAAAGATTCCCAAGTCACATTTTCAATTATTTTTCTTATAATTTGCCCTTTGTCCCCAAATCTGTACTCATAAAATCCATAAATTGAATTATTAGATTATCTATCACCTATCTGCCTCGTCTACTCTATAACAATCATTTCTCATATGTCTATAGATTTTATTAATTAATAGAATTTTGAAGGAACTGTATACAAAGTATTCACAATTATTTATGATACGTTAAACACTTTTATATTTAATAAAAAATAAATTTATAACCACAATAACAGATTAAATAGAACATTGCTCTAATTCAATACTATATCCAATATGATATTGAGGAAATATTTCTTTTGTTAATTTTTGCAGGTTTACAATATCTATTTGCTAAGTACATATATATACTAATAACAAACAACATTTAATCATATTTAATTTATTTATGCTTTTGAGAAAAAGTAACACGACCAAACCAAACAATATACATGAAACCCTCTTGATAATACAAAAAATAAAAATACAAATATTTATAGTTTTGTTGTAATTTAGAATTCTGCTGAAGAGAGGTAATTATCATCGTCTCATACAGAAACCCGTAAACAAATACTACAGTTATGTGAGTCCGATTATCATTCATCGCCAGTGCTTGCAACAAAATCTTAACAATTCTAACTAACAATTTTCTTTGTTGTTGTAACAGTTTATTATGTTATCACCAATTTCTTTTTTTTTTTTTTTTGACAAAATTTTCTATAGAAATAAAATTTTGACAATAGATAGAAATAAAATTTTGACAAAAATTTCTATAGAAATAAAATTTTGACAAAATTTTCTATAGAAATAAAATTTTGACAAAATTTTCTATTGAAATAAAATTATGACAAAATTTTCTATATAAATAAAATGTTGACAAAAATGTCTATCATATAAATAAAATTTTGACAAAGTTTCCTATGGAAATACAATTTTGGAAAAGTTTCCGATAGAAATAAAATTTTGACAAAATTTCCTATAGAAATAAAATTTTGATAAAATTTTCTATAGAAATAAAATTTTGATAAACTTTCCTGTAGAAATAAAATTTTGATAAAATTTTCTATAGAAATAAAATTTTGACAATATATAGAAATAAAATTTTGACAAAAATTTCTATAGAATTAAAATTTTGACAAAATTTTCTATAGAAAAAAAATGTTGACAAAATTTTCCATAGAAATAAAATTTTGACAAAATTTTCTATTGAAATAAAATTTTGACAAAACTATCATATAAATAAAATTTTGACAAAGTTTCCTATAGAAATACAATTTTGACAAAGTTTCCTATAGAAATAAAATTTTGACAAAATTGCCTATAGAAATAAAATTTTGATAAAATTTTCTATAGAAATAAAATTTTGATAAACTTTCCTTTAGAAATAAAATTTTGACAAAACTTCCTATAAAAATAAAATTTTGATAAAATTTTCTATAGAAATAAAATTTTCACAAAATTTTCTACAGAAATAAATTTTTCACAAAATTTTATATAGAATTAAAATTTTGACAAATTTTTCTTTAGAAATAAAAATTTGAGAAAATTTTCTACAGAAATAAAATCTTGACAAAATTTTCTATGGAAATAAAATTTTAACAAAACTATCTACAGAAATAAAATTTTGACAAAATTTCCTATAGAAATAAAACTTTGACAAACTTTCCTATAGAAACAAAATTTTGACTAACTTTCCTGTAGAAATAAAATGTTGAGAACATTTTCTATAGAAATAAAATTTTAACAATATTTTATATAGAAATAAAATTTTGACAAAAATTTCTATAGAAATAAAATTTTGACAAAATTTTCTATAGAAATAAAATTTTGACAAAATTTTCTATTGAAATAAAATTATGACAAAATTTTCTATATAAATAAAATGTTTACAAAAATTTCTATATAAATATAATTTTGACAAAATTTTCTATAGAAATAAATTTTTGACAAAACTATCTATAGAAATAAAATTTTGACAATAGATAGAAATAAAATTTTGACAAAAATTTCTATAGAAATAAAATTTTGACAAAATTTTCTATAGAAATAAAATTTTGACAAAATTTTCTATTGAAATAAAATTATGACAAAATTTTCTATATAAATAAAATGTTGACAAAAATGTCTATCATATAAATAAAATTTTGACAAAGTTTCCTATGGAAATACAATTTTGGAAAAGTTTCCGATAGAAATAAAATTTTGACAAAATTTCCTATAGAAATAAAATTTTGATAAAATTTTCTATAGAAATAAAATTTTGATAAACTTTCCTGTAGAAATAAAATTTTGATAAAATTTTCTATAGAAATAAAATTTTGACAATATATAGAAATAAAATTTTGACAAAAATTTCTATAGAATTAAAATTTTGACAAAATTTTCTATAGAAATAAAATGTTGACAAAATTTTCCATAGAAATAAAATTTTGACAAAATTTTCTATTGAAATAAAATTTTGACAAAACTATCATATAAATAAAATTTTGACAAAGTTTCCTATAGAAATACAATTTTGACAAAGTTTCCTATAGAAATAAAATTTTGACAAAATTGCCTATAGAAATAAAATTTTGATAAAATTTTCTATAGAAATAAAATTTTGATAAACTTTCCTTTAGAAATAAAATTTTGACAAAACTTCCTATAAAAATAAAATTTTGATAAAATTTTCTATAGAAATAAAATTTTCACAAAATTTTCTACAGAAATAAATTTTTCACAAAATTTTATATAGAATTAAAATTTTGACAAATTTTTCTTTAGAAATAAAAATTTGAGAAAATTTTCTACAGAAATAAAATCTTGACAAAATTTTCTATGGAAATAAAATTTTAACAAAACTATCTACAGAAATAAAATTTTGACAAAATTTCCTATAGAAATAAAACTTTGACAAACTTTCCTATAGAAACAAAATTTTGACTAACTTTCCTGTAGAAATAAAATGTTGAGAACATTTTCTATAGAAATAAAATTTTAACAATATTTTATATAGAAATAAAATTTTGACAAAAATTTCTATAGAAATAAAATTTTGACAAAATTTTCTATAGAAATAAAATTTTGACAAAATTTTCTATTGAAATAAAATTATGACAAAATTTTCTATATAAATAAAATGTTGACAAAAATTTCTATATAAATATAATTTTGACAAAATTTTCTATAGAAATAAATTTTTGACAAAACTATCATATAAATAAAATTTTGACAAAGTTTCCTATAGAAATACAATTTTGGAAAAGTTTCCGATAGAAATAAAATTTTGACAAAATTTCCTATAGAAATAAAATTTTGATAAAATTTTCTATAGAAATAAAATTTTGATAAACTTTCCTGTAGAAATAAATTTTTGACAAAATTTCCTATAAAAATAAAATTTTGATAAAATTTTCTATAGAAATAAAATTTTCACAAAATTTTCTACAGAAATAAAATTTTCACAAAATTTTATATAGAAATAAAATTTTGACAAATTTTTCTATAGAAATCAAAATTTGAGAAAATTTTCTACAGAAATAAAATTTTGACAAAATTTTCTATGGAAATAAAATTTTGACAAAACTATCTACAGAAATAAAATTTTGTCAAAATTTTCTATAGAAATAAAATTTTGACAAAACTATCTATAGAAATAAAATTTTGACAAAATTTCCTATAGAAATAAAACTTTGACAAACTTTCCTATAGAAACAAAATTTTGACAAACTTTCCTGTAGAAATAAAATTTTGACAAAACTATCATACAAATAAAATTTTTACAAAATGTTCTATAGAAATAAAATTTTAACAAAATTTTCAATAGAAATAACATTTTGACAAAGTTTCCAATAGAAATACAATTTTGACAAAATTTTCTATAGAAATAAAATTTTCGTTTTGTTTATATTATTGTTGGTTCTCTTCAATCATTATTGTTGTCTTTGATTTCAGCTTAAAACCATGCATTGACTAAACTACAAGTGTAGCTTAGCCAACAGAGGAAAAGTATGCCTGTTAAATTTATTTGGGCAAAGCCCTATAGACTGCATGATGGTTGGATGTACAGCTGTTTTGGAATTATCAGATTCCTCATCGGCATCCTCTACTTGCAGCGAAACTATCAACCAATTATCAGAATAAATTCGAATAATTCACTCAACCCAAAGTGAACTACACTTAAACCTTCCTAAACAAAGCATATCTCTTTTCCTTTGCCAAACTCAAATCATCGATTTGAATGTAATTGGCTGGGTTTGTTTTTGAGCGTGCTTCCTCTATCTTCATTCGTTTTGTTTGTTATTGTTGGTTTCTCTTCAATCATTATTGTTGTCTTTAATAAAAGAATTTTGTTTCCATTAAAAGACAATGGTCACGATCTAAAATGTTATGGTATTTGTCAAAAATGTTTTTCTTCCAGTTAAAAGAACATGGTCACAACCTAAAATGTTTTGATCTTTATGAAAAAACTTTTTTCGTCGTCGAAAAAAGGACGTCACTTGAGAAAAGAAAACACAAAATTAACTTTATTTATTTGTTTTTGTTTATTTATAAACTAATTCATTGTTTATTTGTAGTTATAATGTCGTGCAAGCAAACATCCCATATTTTTACACACTCTATTTTGGTTCAATTTCAACAATAAGTAATCATTCCATATTTACTTCGTGCCCATCAAATGTACCAAGGCAGACATCATGTAACTGCAAATAAAAATAAATTATACCATATATCAAAATGCAGAACAAAAACAGGTACATTTTTTTCAATTGCACTTTCCTTTTTTGTGTTCGCATAAAACCACGTGCCACTTCTGAATAAATAAATTAACACAAAACACAGTAATTCCGTATTCTCCGTCCATTCCAAGAAACAATCAACACACGACTAGCCGACTATCGAAGAAATCAAATTTTTACAAAATTTTCTATAGAAATCAAATTTTTACAAAATGTTCTATAGAAATCAAATTTTGACAAAATTTTCTATAGAAATAAAATTTTGACAAAATTTCCTGTATAAATAAAATGTTGACAAAATTTTCTATAGAAATCACTTTTGACAACATTTTGTATAGAAATCAAATTTTGACAAAATTTTCTATAGAAATAAAAATTTTACATTTTTCTATTTCCTATTGAAATAAAATTTATTTTCTTTGAAAATTATAATTTCCGTGATATTTCATTCGATCCATTGTGAGTAAGATCTCCCTGTTTGTAGATGTAGTCCCGTTGTTGGTGCAAGATAAAATCGTTAAAACATTTAAAATTCGACTCATTTACAATGCGAGAGTTAGCCATGCACCTAAAAAATTGTCGTTAATAAGAGGGATCATTCATTCGAATAAAAGAATTTTTTAACTAACAAAAATTTGATCAATAACTTCAAAAAATGTTCTTCAAATTTTGGTAGATTATATTTGGTACGATTGGAAACTGCCTATGAGTGCCACAGGTCCGATACCATAACTCTAAGTTTGTACAAAATATGACTTACCAGCTCTTTCTATATTCTTATATTCTGTTCTCCACTCATCCAAAATTATTTATCCATTACTGAAATTGAATCGCATACTTTTATTTCATTTTCGGTTTTTTGCTCTTCTCCATTTTATTAGGCATGGAGTCATGCTTTTCCCATATGGATGACTTTGAGCTTTTTGTTTTGTATTTGGGTGTTTGATTGAGACAAATTCAATATGAATAAATTATTAAAAAAGTTTCGGCTTCTTGACATCGTAGGCCGATTATCGATTTTTGTCCGAAGTCGATTCTTCGGTCGAGCTCTAGACAGTATTCGCTTAGTCTTCTTTGTGCCTATGTTAAGAGTTTCGAAAGCGAACAAATTAGCGACATTAATCGTCAGTAATTATTAGTTTTAATCGTTTTGCGAACATCGTGGCATTCTTAAACATTCGATTGACCAAGAGAACCCATTGGACACCCCTACTCATATTAAGAAAAGCAGATCTTATACAAAGTATTTAATTCTTTTTTATTATTACTTCATCAAATCAATAGTACACTAACGGTGTATAAAAATTACAAAAAAAATGCAAAAATTTATATTTTTGGAAAAAAAAGTATGAAAATAGATTGGATATCAGTTGAGTATTAGTTGTTTTTTATTTTCTTTTTGGTAGCTCATTCCTTTGCAGAGGTGGCCAAAAAGAGTGTTGTAATACCCTAATGAAGAACAATCTACAAACATAAATAGTACAAAACGAAAAAAATTAATATCCTTAGACAAACAAAATGTAGCAAAACTAGAAATCGGAGAAAAAAAAAACAAACAATATTTCATATTTTTGCTTAAGAAAAAATATAATTGTTTCGTCAAAAATAGAAAGCATTAAGCATTGGGGATTTTGGTTTTGTTTTCATGCATTGGAATTCTTTTTGTTCACAATCTATGAAAAGATTGCCGTTAACAAGGTATTTCATCAGATTTTTAAGAAACTACTTATACGGAGAATTTGTAACGTACTTAAAACTAAAGATAACACTCTCTTATTTTTTCTTGCGTCCTTTCTTTGCTGGAGGCGGAGCACCGACCGATTCGGCTTCGTTAGAGCCATTGGTCTCTACGCTGGCCTGCTCATCTTTGGATGTACTGCCATTGGTTTTCTTCGCCTCGGGGGGTTCGTTATTTGCTTCCTCACTGGTTGCTGGAACACTTTCCTTAGTTTCAGCTTTGGCGGTTTTTTTACCTGCTGCTTTTTCCTTGACACTTCCTTCTGATGCTGGTTGATTTTCATCTTCTACCAAAAATATGCTATGTTGACCTCCACTTGATGCTCGTATTATACGCTTGCCTTCAGTTTGTTTACTGATAATAAGCACAGGCTCAAGGGAATCTTCATCGGATCCTGTGGCCAATTGGTGATTTGATCCCATTCCCCAAGAGTATAATTTGCCATCGTCAGTTAGGGCAAAAGATTGTGCCTCACCACACGATACACTAACAACTTTCTTGCCTTTCAGCGCTGCAATGGGCTTCAATTCGGTCACATCGTCGGACACTGTGCCCAAGCCAAGACGTCCATAGTCCTTACGGCCTATAACAAATACAGAGCCATCATTTTTCAGTACAAGTGTGTGATGTTGACCTCCTGCGATTTGCTTAACATCTGCGATTTTTGTATTAATGGGGTTAATTATGGTGGGCAAGTCTTTAGCATTGGCCAGAAGCTGACAATAGTTATTTAAACCAAAAGCCCATATATTTCCAGATTGATGTTCTCGCATAAACGTGCAATAATTTGTTGCCCAAATAGCTTCAATGGGTTTATTTTTGTTCTTTGTTATTACCAATCCGGGTTTCAAAAGTTCAGTTTTCCCTCTGCGGCCCTCACCGGAAGCCGACCTCAATGAGACGCGACCCAACTGGCCCTGTTCCGCACAGCCCACAGTGTAGACTTTTCCTTGGCATGTGAGAATAGCTAAGTGATCAGCTCCCGAAGCAATATCGCAACACGTCAAATCGGGCAATACGTTTATTGGCATTCTTTTATTACCCTCCAAAGTCAAGCCCATATTACCATGGGAATCTCTAAATGAGCCCCAAGCAAACACACGTCCATCCTCCAACAAACATGCCGAATGAGAATCACCCGCAGAGATTTTCAATACTTTGCCGGGCAAATCAACCAGACTAGGTTCGAATTCGGAGCCCTCTTCACTGCTATCGCGGCCAAGGGCGCCTTCATCATTGCAACCAAACGAAAACACACGTCCATCATGAGTAAGTACCAAATTATGCATACCACCAGCCTGCACATCCACCACATTGGCTACCTTTTCTACTAACGCTGGTCGTTTACGTTCAAATTTCGACTCATCATCGCCCAATCCGAGCTGGCCCATATCACCTTGTCCACATACTAATGCACGACCAACAACACGTGGTCGTTCGGGCAGGGCTAATGCAAAAGCAATCCGTAACCTTTTGCTTTTGGAACTGGTGTCAGTAGTTTCTCCTTTGTTGTTGTTATTTACATTTGATAGGTCATCTTCGGCTTTCCGTCTAGCAGCTACGCGTGGCATTTTCGAAGATCTCTATATTTCCAACGGCAAAGAAAAAAAAAACTGCAAAAAAAATATTTAACTGCTTTTAAAGTCAATCTCCTATGTAGAATTTTCCTTATACTCACATCAATTAACTATTGACGACTTTTGCTATTTTCACTGTTTATTTTTTATTTCACTCCTTTGTGTTGATGCTTTTGCCGTTTTATGTTGTACTGTTTCGGGGGGAAACTTCGATATGATTTTATTTGGTAGCAGCAATCGCAATCAACGTGCGTTTAGTTCGGTGTACTTAGTGTCAATGTTTAGTAATTCCTTGAAGATCGAATACGGCGATTTTTTGAGATACCCACAAGATTGCTTGTTGTTTGCCTGAAGCGTTTGTTTGCCCTTTGATCCTTTTTTACCTGCGACAAAAATTCTCCTCGTTATGAAGCGCGGGAATCAATTTGCAAAACGCAAGCCGGCAAAACCAAGCAGCTGCAATTGCTACAAAGCCGAATTGCATAGCGCCGCCCAAATATTCCTACCTACAAATCGTAGTTGCCACCTTGTTTGTGATGGCAGGCAGTAACACCAAATTATTAATGGGCCGATCCGACAATATAATTTCCTTTATTTACACATTGCCCAATAAACACAAACGTTTGAAAAATACTAAAATTCAATAATTTTTCAAACATTTTTTCAAAGGATTAGGGTAATATTCAAGTTGAGAAATTGTTGAGAAAATCGCGTTCTCAACAAAAAACAGACATTACCCTCAACAGTAAAATTCAACACAATAGCAATAATTTCTCAATTGTAATCCTCAAATTGAAATGCATCGCTACTCAATAATTTCTCAAACAGTTTTCAATGTGAGAAAAATAAAAAATTACCATTGTTGCGAATACTTTCAAACCACAATTTGTATGAAAGTCAATCCTAGTTCTAACTGAAAGTCAATACTAAATTTCTAGGGATTTTGTAAATTTTATTATTTTTTTCGTTAACAAATATAATAATCTTAAAAATAGCATTAATAATATATAAAAATAATAATATTATACCAATCAAAATGTAATTATCTTATTAAACGTATTAATAAATAAAACTATGAATACAACTTTAAATATCTTAAACATTTTTACATGTATAATTCCATTTCCTCCATAATGTTGGTGTCATTAATATGCTGGCAATTTGAAATAATTACTATCGAGGAACTTGCTGGCTTGTGTGTTAGAATAGATTCCAGCAAGAGGAAATCACAAAATATCAAACTGATGACGGGATGTAAATTCCCTGCCAGCATTTCAAAGTTCCATTTCAACCTCATCGTTACCACAGACTCGTAAATGTCACTTCAACCATCATGAAAAGGTACATCAAAAAGTACATGCAAGTAATTTGCCATCCCTACTGTTAAAAAACTCATTTTTTTTTGTGAAACGCCAAGCGCAACCAGCTTGTTATATTTTAATTAAATAAAAACGAAAATAAAGTTCTGAAAACATAGATTATACGCTTAAAATTGTGAAAGGTATATTGGTGAACAATTTGGTGATTTTCCAAATGGAATAAAGTGATTGTTTTTCAGATATTTTACAGACACGCTGCCTCCATGGAATAAAAACACTGGTTGATAGACGCAGCAACATGTAACTCGCTACTTGTAACTCAACATCATCATTAATGCCAAAAATTATGTTAAATGTAATGTGATAGTGGTATAAATGTTATATCTTTAAGAATTTGTAAATGTTTAATCAAATTAATAAATATCTAAACAAACGTGTTTACTCGACCACAATGATTCTTTTACAACTATCTTAAAATGCACTTTTTCTGATTGTTTGGAGGGTCCCTTATTGGCGTCGTTCTAAATTGATCTATAAAGGCACCTAATAATTGCACTCATGCGAAACATTTTTGTAGTAACTTGGCGTGGTACAACTTCTCAATAGTGACGGCGCTTTTCCGACGAGTTTTTGATGTCGTATATGATTGTTTTCGACGTAGTGGGGATTCTCAAAAGAGTCCCCAAATTCAAAAAATGTTGGCAGGGTTGATGTAATGCACATTTTCATCCAGAAGTTCTTGATATAGGAATTGTTGCACTTTGGTTTAATTGATTGCACTTTGTAAGTTTTCTGAAAACTTTTCTTTGTTGTTCCCTTCATCGGTTTTTCATCGGCCAACATCTTCCAAGAATATACCATCCAATGATTTTAGTTTTCTGCAAAACAATCGAGTTTTGTGATTTCCATTATGTTTTCATTTCACTTTTTATTTTGACTTACCAATTTGTATTTCTTCCAACTGACCACGTACTTCGTGATTTCCTCAAGAACGTTGGTGTTACAAAATTGTTATTAAAATACTGGCAATTTTCAGGAACTTGATGACCAGATAATTGGAATAAATTTCCAGCAATTTCAATTCACAAAATAACAAATTAAATAAATTTCCAGCAATTTCAATTCACAAAATAACAAATTAAACCGATGATGCGATATAAATTAAACTATATCACATCGATAGTTTAATTTATATCGCATCATCGGTTTAATTTGTTATTTTGTGAATTGCGAATTATCATCCAGTAGTTGTTGATATGGAAAATCATAAATACCGAGTTTTTTTGGTTGCACTTTGATTTATGGAAACTTTCTCTTCTCGATAAGCCACTACCATTTTTCATCGGCCAGCCTCTTAATGTGTCCAAGAATCAGCATCCAAATATTTTTGTTGTCTGCAAAGAGATTTGAGTTTAGTTACTTCCTTAAAGTTTTCATTTCGTGTTTTAGTTTTACTTACCAATTATTATAAGCAATTTCAATTGATTATTAAAAAATTTCCACATTTTTGTATTTCTTCCACGAACTTTGTTGTCCAAAGTAGTATTGAAAACCATGTGGTTTTTTCCCCTGCCAACATTTTTTGAATTTGGGGGCGCTTCTGAGAATCCCCAGTACGTTGAAAACAATCATGTACGATATCAAAAACTCGTCGGAAAAGCGCCGTCACTATTGAGAAGTTGTACCACGCCAAGTTACTACAAAAAGGTTTCGCATGAGTGCAATTATTAGGTGCCTTTATAGATCAATTTAGTACGACGCCAATAAGAGACCCTCCAAACAATCAGAAAAAGCACATTTTAAGATAGTGGTAAAAGAATCATTGTGGTCGAGTAAAACACGTTTGTTTAGATATTTAATAATTTGATTAATTATTTACAAATTCTTAAAAATATAACATTTATACCACTATCACATCACATTTAACATAATTTTTTGCATTAATGATGAGGTAGAGTTACAAGTAGCGAGTTACATGTTGCAGCGTCTATCAGCCAGTATTTTTATTCGATGGAGGCAGCGTGTCTGTAAAATATTTGAAAAACAATCACTTTATTCCATTTGGAAAATCAAAAATTGTTCACCAATATACCATTCACAATTTTAAGCGTAAAATCTATGTTTTCAGAACTTTATTTTCGTTTTTATTTAAATAAAATATAACAAGCTGGTTGCGCTTGGCGTTTCACAAAAAATAAAATGGCTTTTGTAAAAGTAGTGATGGCAAAATACATGTATGAAGTACATTTTGTACTTTATGATATGCTGCCCCCCATCACAGTAGGATGGTTGTAGTGACATTTACGAGTCTGTGGTAGCGATGAAGATGAAATGGAACTTTGAAATGCTGGCAGGGGATCGTTGCATTTCAGGGTAGTGTTTTGTCAAAGTTTTCTCCAATTATCTTCAACACATTTTCAAAGTTTTCGTCAACATTTTGCCAAATTGGTTGTAATTCGCAAACAAATTGAAGATGAATTGAAGATGAGCTTTTTCAAGTCAAGTTGAATTTATGTTGAAAATGATATTTACCCTCAAACTGAAGAGGTGTTGCATTTGAAAAACGCTCATCCTGTGTTTATTGGGTGGATACAAAGATAGTTGAGAATAACAAGATAACGGAAGCGTTCGTTTCGGTTATGAGATATTGGCTGTAAGCATTGTGCTCTTATAAAGAGAAAACAAATGTCAAGGTGTAGAGGGCTATGAAAAAAATTGTTTTATATGTCAATTTTTTCCAAAGCAGCTATGCCAAGGAATAAATTAAAACAGCAATATTCACATAAAACCATAATAAATATTAGCTTTATTTTAATTTCGTTTTGGTATTGCTTTTGTGGTTTTTAATTCAGAAATTTATGAAAAGCACAAATGTTATGATATTTTCCGACGCAAACGGCAGTACATTTGAGAGACACGTCGAAGCAAACTTCATGATATTGTTACGTTTTTATATTTAGGCGTTTTTAATTACCCGACAATTAAAACACAGTTCTTTTAAATAACGACAATCTACAATTTATTTACTATGACTTCACACTTTACAATTCGTTCACACTGGAGTTATTCGTTTGACGCTTTAATTAAGACTGACTCGTTAGCAGCATGCGAGCGCTTTTATATATGACGGTGTGGCAATTCGAGAACATTCTGGTAGCACTACAATATTCTGGCAACGCCAGAACATTCTTAGACAATGATAGAAGGATCTACGACCATTAAGTCATTCATCTGGTGGCTGCCAAACACATACACACTCACATAGATATGCGCTCGCATTACTACAAGAACAAAAACAATGACAATATACAATGAGATGAAATGAGAATGCAAAATAACAAAACAAAGGGGTTGTTATCAAAGAGAGTGAGAACTTACATGAAAATAAGCAAACAAAAGAACATAAAAGAAATTCAGGAAAGTGCTAGAAAATGAATAGATGATTCCAACAAGTTATAACGAAATTTTATCGTTACAATTTGAAATTTAAATTAACGGAAACTAATTTAAATAAACTTAAACTATAATTATCAAATTCGTAACACTGCCTCCCGCTTAAGCCTGTTCGTCCCGAACAGGCACAGAACCTGTTCCGTAAGGAGCCAATCGTTCCAGATGTACAACTTTCATCTTTGATCTAGGGCTGTCGTCCTTCTGAATCCGGTATACAACATCATTGATCTTCTTGATGACTTTGTATGGGCCTTCCCACTGTGTTTGCAGTTTGGGACACAGTCCTTTCTTTCGTTGCGGGTTAAATAGCAGAACCAATTCTTCTTCTTGGAAGCCCTCAGTATTTACAGCACGATCGTATCTCGCCTTCATTCTGTTGCTGACCATTTTTATTTTGTTGCGCACTGATTCGTGAACTTCTCCGAAAGTGTTTGGGATGTCGTTTCTGTTTTCTTCCATGGCGAGCTCATAAGGTTTAGCGCCGAATATCAGATCTCCAGGCAACTTTAACTCAGTTCCGAATAGAACATTGGCCGGTGTTCGAGAGGTGGAATCATGAATGGCAGATCTATAGGACAGCAAAAACTTTGGTATATGCTCGTCCCAGTCCCTCTGGCCGTTGTCCACCACTTTTCGAAGATGTTCCTCCAGGGTGCGATTAAACCTTTCTACCATGCCATCGGATTGTGGATGTAATGGCGTAGTCCTCGTTTTCTTGATACCAAGGGATTCACACATCTCTTTGAATATGGCCGATTCAAAATTTCTTCCCTGGTCTGAGTGAATCTCGGACGGCACACCGTAGCGACATATCCAGTTTTTGTTGACCACATCCACAATCGTTTTTGCCTCTTGGTTTGGAATTGCATACACCTCCGGCCATTTGCTGAAGTAATCCATGACCACAAGGACATAACGGTTTCCAGAATCACTTACTGGGAAAGGGCCTGCCACGTCCATTGCTATTCTTTCAAACGGGGCTCCTGGTCTATATTCTTGCATAGGACCTCGACTTTTCCTTGTTGGACCTTTCGCCTTCATGCACTTCTCGCAATTGGCTACCCATTCAGCAATTGATTTCTGGCATCCAACCCAGTAGAATCGTTGCTTCACTTTATCGGCGGTTTTGGTTATTCCCAGATGACCTCCACTGGGACCATTATGGAACTCCGCCAAAACGTCTCTTATTTTGGAATCCGGTACGATGATCAAATTTCGGCTGCTCTTGCCATCTTCGCTTTCCCATTTACGTTGCAGGGATCCATTGACTAGAACTAAACTATCCCATTGAGCCCAGTATGCTTTCATAAGTGGACTTTCGGCTGCGATGTCTTTCTTGCTGGGCTTCTTATTTTCTTGTTTTGCCGAAATAATTTTTCTCAGAATGGGATCTTTACGTTGCTCTGTTGACCAGTCTGTGCCAGATTCGATGTGTAACTGCCTGACATTTACAACTGTCTCCTTTGGTTCAGCCTTCGAGTAGCGTCTGTTTTCTACATTGCAATGCCGTCGTGTCAAGGCTTGATGAATAACTTGTTTGCCACCTTTTCTATTATCCGCAAAATTTGAATTTAAGTCGCTTGGCTTTGTGGTCGCCTTCTTCTGACTATTGTTTAATGGAGATGGCGAGATTGACCCCGACGTTTTACGCCACGCTTTACATTCCCGGGAAAGATGTCCAGCCTTATCACAGTTATAGCATTTCATTCTAGATTTATTTGCCTGCTGCTTCATTTCTTGCATTATCTGCTTTAGAGCCTCTTTTACCAATTCAATGACCGATTTCGATTCTTCACACTCGGTCTCTACTCTGCGTACTTTGTGAATTTGAGGCCGTGCTAGCAATCTCGCAGTCTCTTGTACAAGTGCAAATGTTACTGTTTCTGTGAATGTAGCTTTTTGTGCGGCATATGTTGCACATTTTATCTCAGGGTCTCGAATGCCATTCACAAAAGTCTCAATCTTGATACGATCTATAAGAGGATGATTCTCTCCAGGGTATGCCAAAAGCACTAGCCGCTCAACTTCTGTTGCGAAATCTTGTAGGGTTTCATTCGATTTCTGGATTCTTCCTCTCAATTCCATTCTGAAGATGTCCTGCTTGTGCTCTCCACCATACTTGCGTTGAAGTGCCGCTATTACTTCATTGTAGTTATTTCTAGAAGCAGCGGGAATGCTTTGTATCACATCAGCAGCATTGCCCTTTAATGCCAATAGAAGTTCAATTGCTTTATCATCGTCATTCCACAAATTTCTACAAGCAACCATTTCGAATTGGAATTTGAAGACATCAAATGACGTTGAGCCATCGAAAACAGGAGTTTTGATTTTTGAGCCCTCGATGACGCGCACTGGACCACCTTTAATTTCCAACTCTGACATTTTTTTCTCGATGTGCAGAAACTTCTCATCATGAACCATAATTTTCTCATCCACAGAAAGAACTTTCTTATCCAATTCCACAATTTGATTTTCTATATGGTCCACACGTTTTTCCATGCCTTCTGAAATTTGTTGTAGTTTTTCATTGAGAATTCTAGAATTTTCGTTGAATTTTTCTTCCAATTTTCTTGAACTTGCTTCCATTTGTAGGGCATTTTCTTTCAGCAATTGTCTAGAATTTTCTTCCATTTTTCTAGAATTCTCATCCATGATTTTTCTAGAGTTTTCTTCCATCATTTTGCTCAAAACATTGAGCATTGATGTGTAATCCACAACACTCGAAGCCACAGATGGAGTTTCTACACTGCTTGTATTGACGAGTATTGATTCATCAATGTCTTCCTTATAATCAAACTCATGCGTCGCAATGTCCATATTACGCCGTTCAAACTCTTCCAGTAGACGCTTTTGAAGCTGGGCCTTATTGCCTGTTGTCGGCAGCTCCAGTTTGCTCAATTCCTTTTTTAAGTCTTCCACACGAAGCTCATTAAACTTCATTGTAGATTTTTTTTTTCCGTTATTTCACTTCCGACACCAATTGTTACGTTTTTATATTTAGGCGTTTTTAATTACCCGACAATTAAAACACAGTTCTTTTAAATAACGACAATCTACAATTTATTTACTATGACTTCACACTTTACAATTCGTTCACACTGGAGTTATTCGTTTGACGCTTTAATTAAGACTGACTCGTTAGCAGCATGCGAGCGCTTTTATATATGACGGTGTGGCAATTCGAGAACATTCTGGTAGCACTACAATATTCTGGCAACGCCAGAACATTCTTAGACAATGATAGAAGGATCTACGCAGTGTTGCCAACTCCCCAAGGCCAAAAAGCACCAAAAATATTTTATAAATTCTAACATACCACCTTCCACCACAAAATCGAAAATTAAATGCTCTACTAAAAAAAAAAAAAAAAAAAAGTTCCGAAGATGAATTATGAATTGAATTTTAAGAAGTTAAGGTGGGTATTAAGATCGAGTTTAGCTGCTAAAATAGTCATTTTTCAACAATTACTTTTCTTTAATAATTCATTTTAAGGAATACAAACTTTGTGGCTATTCCCCATTATAATAAAATTTGCAGCAAATATGCATAATTTTATACCGTTTTTACTGATATAGTTTTCACTTTAGCGGCAAAACTCGAACTTAGTACTCACCATTATGAACCGCTATTCATTTTGATCAGTCATGTTTTTCAACTTTCAAAATATTAATATATGGAAGAAGTCTATTGCTTATTCCAATTCTGCGTGCTTTTGTGAATTTAATACAACGTTTTTAATGACATCTTTACCAAATTAAAAAATTCGGCACTCATCGTTCGACTTTCCTACAGAATACCCTAAATAACAATATTAATTAAAAAATAATCAATACCAACTTCATAACAATCAAATTCTATATTTGGCAATAAATTTGAGTTTCTTCGGCTCTTGAAAGTCTAATCAAAATTTTTGTATCAATTAAACTTAATACTGTTCAAAATAAAAAAGCACCAAAAGCACTAAATGAAAATGCCAGAAAGCACCAAGTTGGTGCTTTTTTTGAAAAGGCACCAAAAAGGCAATTTGGTGCTTTTTAGAAATCAAAAAGCACTAAATTTGGTGCTAAAAGCACCAAATTGGCAACACTGGATCTACGACCATTAAGTCATTCATCTGGTGGCTGCCAAACACATACACACTCACATAGATATGCGCTCGCATTACTACAAGAACAAAAACAATGACAATATACAATGAGATGAAATGAGAATGCAAAATAACAAAACAAAGGGGTTGTTATCAAAGAGAGTGAGAACTTACATGAAAATAAGCAAACAAAAGAACATAAAAGAAATTCAGGAAAGTGCTAGAAAATGAATAGATGATTCCAACAAGTTATAACGAAATTTTATCGTTACAATTTGAAATTTAAATTAACGGAAACTAATTTAAATAAACTTAAACTATAATTATCAAATTCGTAACAATATTTTGTTGACAGAGTCCTCTGGTGCTTCAGTTGTGTAATGACAATACTGCGCCTTCTTCTAAATTGTCTATGTTGGGTATGTTCACAAACCTTTCTAGAAAAAGCTGCTGTTCGAAGCTGAATTTTTAACTATCATGGGTAAAAATTTGATATAAGTCGAGGTGAGTATAAATTTAACATTTATCATACAAATATTTTATAATGCTATGTTCCCACCGACTCGTTTTCCTCATTGGTTTTTCCAAAACAGTTAAAGGCCGGTACTATGTTCATTCTTGCGAAAAATTTTTATGGAAACCATTATTTCGCACATAGAAAGCGGCGTTTTTTTAGGTAGCTTGGAGCGCTATTTTACAGGGAGCGATATTGGATTAAGTTGGTGGTTGTTGCTTGTTTTTACAAAATAACATTTTATTTTTCCTTGGACAATTGATCTGCTATTCCTTTGATCCTTTGTATAGTTTCGGAACAAAAATATGGTCTGTGTTTGATTTATAAACCCGCACAAATAGTTTTTAATAAATAAATTATTTCTTAATTCACATTGCAAATGGCGCCGTGCTATAAACGTCAGTTTTTCAACACGAAAAAACAAAGTATCACAAATGGAAAAAATTTCGCAAATTTTTCGCATTTTTTGGTTTTGTATGGAGTTTCAACGCGAAAACCGAACAGAGTACCGGCCTTAAGGTGAGTATTAAGTTCGAGTTTAGCCGCTAATTTTCACTAAAGTGAAAACTAAATCAGTAAAAAAGTCATAAAATTATACATATTTGTTGCAGATTTCATTATAACTTGATGGGGAATATCCCAAAGTAAATTTGCACAAAGTTTATATTCATTAAAATGGATTACTAAAGAAAAGTAATCGTGAAAAAATGAGTATTTTAGCGGCTAAACTCGAACTTAATACCCACCTTTACCATGGAAACTAGAAATTCACATTTCCTCGAACTTCACATATATGCAACCTATGTCCAAATAATTAGCGCGAGCGCAAAGGGAAAAAATGTTTTATGTTATGTTCACATGTCCATGTTCTTAAAAGCCTTTGTTTATTCTTTTTTTTTCTATGAAACTTATTTCAATATTTTGACATATATTTTGAATAGGGTATGTTATTCGGGGTATATTCCAAATTAGGTGGGTTCACATTCTAAAATTGACGTGTTTTGGAGGAAAACTTGTGTTTTGAACTTGTTTTTTAGTATGGTGAAAACGACTCGTTTTGAAGTGCTTATAAAGGGAAAACATCTCAAACCACAAAACATGCTTGGTGAGAACACCATATAACACATGAATTTGAAGTTCTTAAATGAAAACCTGGTGAATTTGTTTATAAGTTTATTGGAAACTGCACAAAAAAATATGAAATTATTATTATGAAAATATGAACATAATTTAAATACATTTCTCGCATTAAAAAATATGAACTATTTCAAGTTTAGTATAATAGTGGAATTTGGAAAAGTAGTCCCGAAAATAACCTGGTTTTCAACTCGAAAACCGAACATAGTACCTACCCACCTTTAAGGTGGGTACTAAGTTCGAGTTTAGCCGCTAAAGGTAAGTACTATGTTCGCTTTTCGCGTTGAAATTTTCGTGGTTACTTTATTAAAACAGTTCAATATAAAGCAGACAAATCAACACAATTGATGCGTGGTTTCTTGTTCCTCTAGATTTCGGCAAGACTTTACAGGAATAAGTTTGTTTTCATTTATAATTTTGATTATTTAAGGAAAAGTAATCGCGAAAATAAAGTGGTTTTCAACTCGAAAACCGAACATAGTACCTACCTTAAAGTGAAAACTAAATCAGTAAAAAATGCATTAAATTATACTCATTTGTTGCAAATTTTAATATGACTTGATGGGGAATAGCCCAAAGCGAATGTTCACAAAGTTTGTATTCCTTAAAATGGATTATTAAAGAAAAGTAATCGTGAAAAAATTATGATTTGTTCACGATTATTAAGATCGAGTTTAGCCGCTAAAATCGTCATTTTTCACGATTACTTTTCTTTAATAACACTAGTTTACAAAAAAATGCATTTACACTTGATGAAAATGAACTATTCTTATGTATTTTGAGCTGCTGAATTCGAAAAAAAAATTTAAAAAAAAAATTATGGAACAGTTTTTGAAATATCCCGTTATTTTTAAATTTTCGCACTTTTTTCACTAAACACAATATATCTCGAGTTAGAAATGTCCGATTAAAACGTTGTTGGTACTTAAATGAAAGGTAATAAGATGACCATGACTGAACAAGAAGGTTAAATCATGAGCCCATATGATTACAATTTTTTTATTTCGACCAAATTTTAAGATGTCAAAATCATATGTTTATGGTGATTGCAGCTCTCCAAATGACACTGCATAGCAAATGCATCTCAAACAAACTCGCGCATTCATAGCTGGAGAATTGTTCAAAGATGACTTGAGTATCTTGATAACATATTCCAGACCAGTTTATGATGCAGTTTTTAAACTGCATCATAAACTGTTTTTGTTAATAGATGGCGAAGATCCATTTGACTGACTTCCATTCTTAACTTTGGTCTCATATCGGCGTTCCTCGGATGAATTATCCACTTTACAATAACTCATAGGTGACGCAATTAAATTTGAACCTTTATTTTTCTCTGGATTTGAATTATTTTTTCAGGACAATTGAAAGAATAAATAATTGCCACTTTTACCAATGACATACGATTCTTTTTTCAGCTGATTTTGACTTCTTAAAATTGTAAACAACATATTGAAATTTGTTGTTTTTGTTATCGTGATTCAACCTCCTTATTCAGCCATGAAGATGACGAATAATCGTGGATCTGTGATAAGTTAAGTAGTTCAAAACAAATCAATGCGAAAAGTCAAAAATTAAAAAAAAACGTATTTTACAATGGACCTTTTCCGCCAGAAAAGTATAAACCATTAAAAAAATGACAAAGTTATAAGCAATTGAATGATGTGAAATCATTCAAATATGAGCCACTCACCCACACAAAAATGCATTTCTCTGTGGTCGAGAGAAATTTTTGTGTGGGTGATTGGCTCATATTTGCCATCGGATTTGTTCACTCAATTGCTTATAACTTCGTCATTTTTGAACCACTTAACTTATCACAGATCCAATTACACACGATTATTCGTCATCTTATTACCATCAACGTTATAATCGGACATTTCTAACTCGAGATATATTGTGTTTAGTGAAAAAAGAGCGAACATTTAAAAATAACGGGATATCTCAAAAACTGTTCCATAAAAAAATTTTAAAAAATTTTTTCGATTTTTATCAAGTGTATATTTTGAGTGTAAACTAGTGTAATCCATTTTAAGGAATACAAACTTTGTGAAAATTTGCTTTGGGGTATTCCCTATCAAGTTATAATGAAATCTGCAACAAATATGTATAATTTTATGCCTTTTTTACTGATTTAGTTTTCACTTTAGTGAAAAAAGACTTAATACTCACCTTTAAGCCTAGTACTAAGATAACGTTTTCGCACGAAAAACTGTTATACTCCATATATAAAACGTCAGCGCGGAATAAATGCGAAATCTTTGTTTTGAGCATTTTCAAACACATATTTATACAACCCTGGATTTTTCGCACGAAAAAATAGGCAGGTATATTATTTCGCATAAATAAGTTAACATCCCTGGGCTTGACACCCTATTTATGGAGATAAATGAAGATATTCGTTTTTCGCAAAAACGAACTTAGTACTAGGCATTAGCGGCTAAACTTGAGCTTAATACCCACCTTTATAGAGGAACTATTTAGTTAAGCTTTACAACATCCAGAAATGTCACAAACAGAGAGGGGATAACCTGATGGCTGAAAAACTTCTTGGTGTTGGCTTGAAACTGGGATTGAACCCATGAACTTCTGTATGCAAGACAAGCGTGCTAACCGTTGTATCAACTTGACTTGATCAAAATATAATCGTCTTCATAAATATATTTGTAATTTTAATTTAGTGTTTTGGTGAAAAAAAACGAACATAGTACTCACCTTTATTGTAAGAAAAGATACTTACACATCGGGAGTTTTAATTCAATGTCAGCTCCCAGGATGGTCAATAATTCAAATCTGGGAATCGGTTTATATGGGGCCAAATTAATTTGGACCAATATGGACCAATTGTTGAATGGTTTCCGGATTGGATTAAATTTGCTCCCCCATGACATGCTCTTAGAATGCATGCCAGCCTATCGAAGAAGCGAATTACTGTTACAAGAGGTCTAATGATGTCATATAGTATGCATTGGATATATCTCATCAGTCGATCAATCCCAGGCTGTCGCCTGGCTTGCGTGAGTAGGGCTTTATTAACACCATTTACAAACGCAGCTTACCCAAATTTGTCTCGAACTACACCAATAGAGTCATATGTTATGCCCCTCTATTAACCGATCTTATTTAAAGAGAACACATACACCCAAAGAAATTTGTTAGTAGGGACAGCAGAAAAGTCTGCTGAAAAAGGGACAGCAGTCACTGTTTGCTGAAATAGCAAACATTTCCTGCTATTTTTTAAGCTCGATTACACTAAAACATGTTTTATTTTGGATAAAACAAATAAACATGTCAACTTAGGAGCTATCCTAACATAATTAAAACAATATTTTATGAATATCTATAGTATTTGACCAAAAATCTGAATATTTTTCGAATTGAGACATAACAGCAAACAAAATGTTTGCTGATCGTATTTAGGAGCTTGTAAGTATATTACAGTGAAAAAATATACCAAAAACTACTTTTGGTTCTTAAATAGGTTTTGGGAAAAATGTATAACCTAAAAATTTTATACATTGTTGTTCATTAGGCCCTGAAGTACAAAAATATAACAGCAGACATCGACTGCTGTTTTTAGCAGACTTTTTTCTATGAGTGCACTTATTTTTCCCACCAATTAAATGTACTCAATAAACATCTATCTAATTCAGTTTTCAGTTTCAGAATAATGTACATTACAGAATTTATATAAATAGCATACTTTTTTTTTCAAAATTTTTAACTTAAAATAAATGACCAATGATTGCGGTTAAACCATCACAATGAAGAACAGAATAATTTGTATACATACAATCTGTATGAATTGTGTCAGTTCACCATTGTGTTTAGCATTTTAATAATTCGATTTTCCAATGACTACGTCCCAAGATCAAGTTCCAATAACATCAAAAAACAGTCAAAGTATATGTCGGACCTACAGGCCTCTACAGCGTAGTCCCAGCGAAGAGATGGCTCAAAACGTAGTCAAAATATTTCTATTGTATTTATTTTTAATGGTTCTAATTGCTGGCATTTTAATTGTGATATTTTATTTTAGTTTGAAATATTTTAAATGATACCAAAAAATATATGCAATAAAATCGATTATACCCACTAAATTAAAGATTTGTTTACTTGAAGATAACATTTTTATTGCGATTGTTCCATTTCTCGTGATCGTGATCCTTTCGTTTCATAACAGTTTTTGTAAAAGATTTAATGATAACAAAAATATTCGCGCGGTTGTTAAAGTTCCGAGAAATCGATTTGAATTGCAAAAATGTATTCACATTGTATATATATTTCAGTACAATTTTTAGAAAAATAATTTACATATAATATTTTAGAACTCAATTCTAAATGGCCAATATTTGTGATTTTGGCCTTTAATTAAATTGAATGGAACTAAACGTTCACCGGTGTGGAAAGAATCCATGGTTGCAATGTCCTCTTCAGTGAGGTTAAAATCAAAAATATTGAAATTTTCCTCAATACGTTGGGGATTAGATGATTTAGGTATGGGAATGGTACCAATATCAACCTGAAAGGACAAGAATGTTTTAATAAAAACAAGAGATTTAATAATATTTAAAACTATAATCAACATTAAAATATGCAAATCTTATCGAATTCGCCATGATAAAAAGAAAATGTTGTAAGCATACACTGCACCTCGGTATAATCTTGAGTAAAGGGTTTCCTTTTTTAGCAGACTTTTTCTGCTGCATCTTCTAACAAATCTCATGATCAGTTGATTTATATTAAGAGGTTGTGTAGTCTTAAATTGTATATTCATTTTGATACCTACCAAATAACGTAGAATAATCTGCGCTGGTGTTTTGTTATATTTATTGGCCAGTGATTTCGTTTTTTCTGAGTAATAAAAATCTGGTTTATTCTCTGAAGGTTTGGGGCGACCAAGTGGTGAATATGCTGTAAGTGTAACACCGCGGTCTTTGCAATATTTCGTCAATTTGCGTTGATTCAAGGCGGGAGAACATTCAACTTGATTAGTTACTGGTTTTATTTCGCAATTATCTAAGACACGCTGCAATTGCTCGCTATTAAAGTTCGAAACGCCAATACTGCGTACTAAACCTAATTTAACCAGATTTTCCATGGCTTTATAAGTGTCTAAGTAGTCGACATCACTGAAAACAAGATAGAAATCTTATGAAGAAATAGAAACAAAAATTTGCGTTATAAAACTAACGTCAATTGCAATAATCCTTCGTCGTTTTTCGGCAATAATGTCTCCTCATTAACATATTTATATCCAACAGGCAAATGCATCAAATATAAATCTATATAATCCAATCCCAAAAGCTGCAATTGTTTACGACAAGCTGTTTCCACCCGTTCGGGTTCATGATGAATACACCACAACTTAGGACAGAAGCGTTTATTTTTTACATTATATTATTCATTTTGCTATATAACGAAACTGCAATTGATTACCTTGGTTACCAAAAAGATGTCTTCTCTTTTAACAACACCCTCAGCGATTTTATCCTTTATAGCCTTTCCAATTTCTGCTTCATTTTGGTAAAAATAAGCAGTATCTATATGACGATAACCAATGTCAATGGCATGTTTCACAGCGATCTCTCCTTCATTGTTTTTGGACTAGAAATAACAAATAATGTAAATCTTAGCAATATCAAAAATATTTAATCATAGATAGTCTGCTAAAAATAGCAGTCGGTGTTTGCTGCCATATTTTTAGCCCTCCTTGAATAACAATTCGTAAAATTTTTGTGTTTTTACCTAAAGTATAAAAAAAACAAGTAGGGAAAGTCTAAAGTCGGGCCGGGCCGACTATATTTTACCCTGTACCACTTTGTAAATCCACATTTTCGATACTATATCAAATCCGACAAATGTGTTGGGTGCTATATATAAAGGTGTTTGTCCCAAATACATACATTTAAATCTGACTCCATCTGAACAAAATTTGTAATCTATAGACTTAAAATTTAAGGGATGGTACACTATGTTAGTAAACAAATATGGGAAACATTTTAATCTGAACCAATTTTGAGGCAACTTCGCAAAAGTGTATTTATAATTTATCGGTCGATAGATATGTATTAGAAATAAAGGAAAATTTGAGTTACTTTTATAAGTTTTCGACTTAGCAGTGGCGATTTTATAAGGAAAATGTGGGTATTTTGGTCATTTTTGCCCAAATCGGAAAAGTATATATATGGAAGCTATATAGAAATCTGAACCGATTTCAAATTTGCATACTTAGTATTTTAATTCTACTCCCTGTGCAAAATTTCACGTAAATCGGCTACAACTATGGAATCTGTGGTCATATGACGGAAAATCGGGCGACAGTTATATATGGGAGCTATATCTAAATCTGAACCGATTTCAATAAAATGTAGCACACTTGACTACACTACTAATTGTACTCCTAGTGTAAAATTTCAACCAAATTGGGATAAAACTCTGGATTCTGGGGCCATATAAGTCTATATCGGGCGAAAGATATATATAGGAGCTATATCTAAATCTGAACAGATTTCAATCAAATTTGGCACACCTAACTATAGTACTTATATGTTCTCCTGGTGCAAAATTTCAAGCAAATTAAAAGTCCATATCGTATAGTCACACTTGACTATACGACCAAGTGTTATGTTTGTGCAAAATTTCAAGCAAATCGGGGTAAAACTCTGGCTTCTGGGTCCATATAAGTACACATCGGGCGAAAGATATATGCTATATCTAAATCTGAACCGATTTCTTCCAAAATCAATAGAGTTCTATTCTGACCCAAAACAGGAACTTGTGCAAAATTTGAAGGCGATTGCACTTAAACTGCGACCTAGTATTTGATCACAAAAATGTGTTCACAGACAGACGGACGGACGGACATGGCTAGATCGAATCAGAGACCCACCCTGAGCATTATTGCCAAAGACACTATGTGCCTATCTCGTCTCCTTCTGGGTGTTGCAAACATATGCACTAACTTGTAATACCCTGTTCCACAGTGTGACGCAGGGTATAATAAAATATTTTTTATTTATATTTCTACCCTCTAATATATATAAAACTCATGATTTTGAGCTAATTTACCAGTGAGAGTTTTTCTTTTCTGCTATCAGAATTTTTTGGCTATTGTAAAGATCTCAAAAAAAATGTTAGTAATTTAGGGCGTACTAGAGAAATTTCTCTAACGCTCACGAACATTTACGAAACGAATAGCTGTACTCACGCATGCTCACCCACGAACACAATTTTGCGCGACGCCCAAAAATTCTCCTGACAACAACAAGTGATACGTGAAAATTCTCCTGATTCACAAATAGCGACAATTCTCCTCATTCATAGATCGTGAACCTAAAAAATTAGGGTCAGCGTGAATTTGATAGAGAAGGTGAATTTAATATGCTTTTGAAGATACTGTTTTTTACTCACGCACGACATACACTGTTTCAGTCCCATGCATGTGTAATGCTTTGAATTTTACTCACAATTCACGTGATTCTGGCCATGTGGGAGCAAGTTAATAAATATTATTTCGTGTGTATTCGATTTGTGGACACAGAGTCGTTTATCTGAAACGTCGATCAAGTGTATTCTGATATAGAAAAACTCGTCGTTTAATTTTTTTTTTTTGTTTTTGAAAATTCTATACTAATGCCCTCCAAATACTTTTTAAATGGGACTATTTGATGAGTTAAATAGACACAAAACATAGATTTTCATGCGACGCCTTTACTTGAATAACATAATATGATACAATTTTCACTAGGAATATTACAACTAGTTTTCACTAAAAGGCCAATATGGATGAAACTTTGCCATTTCATTTCGCCACAAACGAGTATTTGTGTTGAGACTATTAATTGCGGAGATTTCATCGGGGCTTAATTGAAAATCGAATATATTCATATTTTCGTATAAACGCTCCGGATTGGAAGATTTTGGTATAGGCACAGTTCCTAAGTCAATCTATGGAAGATAATACAATTTAAAATTTGCCACATATTTATTCTCGTTAATGGATGACTTACCAAATACCTTAAAACAATTTGGGCTTTGGTCTTTTGGTATTTGTCGGAAATTTCTTGAAGCTTTTCTGAAGTATAGAATGCTGGCAAAGGTTTCGAGGGTTTGGGTCTTGCCAAAGGTGAATACGCAGTCACAATTATATTATGATTAGCACAAAATGTCCTTAGCATCTTCTGATTCAGGGCCGGATGGCATTCTACCTGATTGGTAACGGGTTTTATGGAACATATTTCTAAAATCCTTTGCATTTGCGATATATTGAAATTCGACAAACCAAGACTACGTACCCAACCAAAGGATACCAATTCCTCCATGGCCTTGTATGTTTCAACATAGTCAATATCACTTAAAACAATTGAAGGTATTAGTCAGTACGAGATTTATTAAACGGTGCTATAGACGAAGTGGCTGTTATATGCAATTGTTGTCTAATAACTAAAGTTCGTATTAAGATTTTACAAAAATGTGAAGATATACGCAAAATATATAATTACAAACCGAGCTATGTAAAGTATTCTATAGAAATATTATTTTTCTTCGTAGAAAATTTTAACTGTGTTTATGTAAATCAGATCGTTAACGCCAATAAATGGACGCAATCATTTAACTCCTTTGTAGTACACGAAGATGTATTTTTTATGCTAAAATCTGCCCATTTATGTTGGCGAAATTATAAAAATATGGAATATTTAATTAAAACAACTGAAAGCATGTTAGCAATAAGATAATTTTGGATGTGTTCAACATAAGTTTTCAAAATTTAAAGAAATTTACAAATTTTATATTGAATAAAATTGCATGTAACCTTCCATCTTTACGTCTAGAGCACGTCTAATGTCAGCGTCTTAATTTTCTTTCATATTAAACCTACATAGTTTGCAATTTATCTTCCTTGTGTGGCATAAGGGCTTGATCATCCACGTATTTATAGCCGATAGGTGAATGCATTAGATAGAGATCAATGTAATCGACTTTGAGGGCTTCCATTTGCATTTTGCATGCATATTTAACTTTATCCGTTTCATGATGAATATTCCATAGCTTTGTAACCAAAAATATATCTTTTCGTTTTACATAATTTTGGTCAATTTGTTCCCTTAAGATTCGACCAATTATAGCTTCATTGCCATACAAATACGCTGTGTCAATGTGACGATAGCCGATTTTTATCGCTTCACGTATGGCATTTTCACATTTGGTTTTCTTCAACTTTAATGGAAAAGAAACTATGTTATGAGTTTTATATGATAAGTTGATACACTGGGAGAAATTTATTTATACACAGGTAAGAAATATTTACTAAATTAGCAAACACGCTCCCGAAAATGAGAAAACTGCCAAAACAATAAATTCATGTATCTAAAAAAAGCAACAAATATAATATGATTAAGTGATTATAGTTACATATATGAAAAGATGATGGACAATAGTGGTAGAGATGCCTCAGTTTGGGAAATGAACTTCTCGTAAGTTATTGCCATTAGAAGTTAGCATTAAAGAATCCCAAAATGATGTAATCTCCTCTCGTCACATCTGTACTAAAGGCGATGGTACTTATGGTGTTTTCTTTCTGAAAAAAGAGCTTTGACTTCATTTTGTCTGTACAGAATGCGCATTTAAAATGTTAAAGGGCGATATGGTCAAAGTTTGGTCAATATAAACTTGACGTATTTCTTTCAATTTTGCATTTAAAAAACCTGAACACCCCTCATTTTGAAGGTGTGTGTGTAGAATGTTGCTCCTATTTTAATTTTGGAATTCACTCTTCAGTTGTCAAAATGCCGAGCTACTCGCATGCAAAGCTGGCAAAATCGCTAAAAGTTGCCAAATCAACCGTTACAAATGTAATTAAAGTGTTTGGGGAACGTTTGTCGACAGCCAGGAAGTCTGGATCGGAGGGAAATCGAAAACCGGAAGCCGCTGAGACGACAAAGAGAGTTGCCGGTAGTTTCAAGCGAAACCCTAACCTCTCTCTCCGAGATGCCGCAAATAAGCTGGGTGTATCGTCTACAACCGTGCATCGAGCAAAAAACGAGCCGGACTATCGACTTACAAGAAGGTAGTGACTCCAAATCGCGATGATAATCAAAATGCAACGGCCAAAGCGCGATCCCTTGACCAAATTTTGACCGTATCACCCTTTACCAGCACCTAGAAAATATCATTTTAGCGGGCAGAAAAGAATTCAAAGGAGCAAATAGGGAAATCGCAGCACTCTCGTTTGTCGGCAGTGCTGAAAATGCCCGCAATTTGCCTTTATGCGTGGCACTATTTTCACAACAGAATTCGAAGACTTTTCGCACTTTTGACCTTTTTTAGAACTATATTTTCGGGAAAAATGCAAAAAAAAAATTTTATTGGAAAAGAAAACACCATTCGTGTTTAGTTATTAAGTGCCTTAATGTGTACACCCAAAGAAATTTGTTAGTGGACACATTATGGATGCATTCCACATTACTAATTTACGCACTCAAATTAGATTTTGAACCTAAGGAGTATAACATCAAACACCGAGTGCGCTTTTAAGCAGATTCTTTTCTATGAATAAATGAAGTACAACGTCTGCCGAAAGTGAGGTAACAAATATGGAAATAACGGATAAGTTGTTGAGCACCTACGACGAACGAATGCTGTATTGCATGTCTGTCGACCCAATGGGGTGTTATATTTTATTCTGCATTTGTAGGTTCCATTTTGTTTAATTATGTGAATCTGCTTAGGATAGGATAATCATATTGATAATCATTTAAAGATTATATACTATATCAAACACTCTTTTAGAAGGCCTTTGAATAAATCTTCCACAGACCCAAAAACAAAACCTATCTAACTTTCGTCGAGTTTATTTTTAAATTTGTGAAGAATAGTAACTTTTTAAATGAACACTACAGTGAAATGAGTCATTTTAGTTCATTATGCTAATGTGATGTATTGAGGCTACGATGTTCAGATATCGACATGTTGGATTCTTCTTCTACGATAACACATGACATGTTAAGTAGTGGTCTATATGTACATTTTCAAATCTTGACAACTAATCTTTTTTTATGAGGTCATGAGTAGAAATGATGTTTATAGATAGCGGAAGACAAAAACTATAAATTCATGACGACTCTTTTATATCATCAACTTGATTCTTGCATTCACTAAGGATACGGTCACACTATATGACCCACATGATTGTTCGTCTGTGCCCTTCTTGAAACTAGTGTGAAGCTTAATGTAGACTAATTCAATCTGCAATCTCCTCAATACCATAGAATATAGTTTTCACTTTTATACGTTTATAAAATAATTAATAGATTGTTCGACCCTTTTTCTTTGGTTCCAATGTAACAGTGCACTTTTCACCCATGGAACACGAAATTAGTGCCGGCCTCTGCGTTTTTTTAAACCTGCGACTTCGCATATTATGGTCTTAAAGGACGGAACTACTGTTCACTTATTTGCTACTCACCTCATATGTACCCAAACCTAGAACTGGCATTTCATAACCATTGTTCAATTTTATAGTGGGAGCAAGTATTGGAGCCATTTTCTTGTAGTTGTTTGTTGAAAAATTCCGGTATTGAATGCAAGTGTAGTTCCTACTTTTACTGGATGTGCCCGCACAAACTTTTCCAGAATATTTTACAAATAGCGAAACGTTAATTGCAGCTGCGGAAGAACAATAAAGAACTGAATTGCTTTCAATCGAAGTGCCGCGTTAGAAATTAGCAAAGCTTTTGCATTTTGACATTTGCAAAGAGAGAGAGAGAAAGAGCGCGAGAAAAATAAATACTTACCTCTACTCTCTGTATATTTTTGTGGATTGTGTTGTTTACGTTTAATTGCATTTTTATTTAAAATAGAAAAATTGGTTTTGCTTTGTTTTTGCGTTTTGCAATTATTCGATAGTTGTGTATTTATCCAAAGAAATCTCACTTGTTGCAAATTTCCAGACCACAGGTGACGTATAGGGATGAAGAATCTTGCTATGTGCTGATGCATTTCGAGGTAAGTGAACGATTCAAGCTGACTGTTGTAAATTGTGAAATAACCGGAGGGTATAGATGGTTTCCAAACAAAAAGCTTTCTTGTTAAAAATACCCTATGGCCACTATCTTGTTCCGATTTGCGAATTAGAAAAACGCCTTCATCTCACCATATTCGAAATAATAAAGCGCTATTCTGTAGGATAAGAAATGTAGTTACTGGAATAAATCCAATACAAAATCTTGGGATGGCTAACACTATTGTGAGTAAAAGTTGGTATATAGTACAATGCTCCTAATCTGGGCTGAAGAAATAAAAATTTGCTAAATAGGTCTCCTAGTTTTTAAGTCCGGTTCCTATAAAGCATGTTTTAGTATGGCTGAATCGAAGAAAAAGGTGATCTAGAGGGTAATGGAACTCAACAAAAGCAATATATTTCTTGTCGGCCGGATCGAATGTACCAACCACCATGGATCGGGTACTAAGTTCTACTAAAGACAGCCATCCACAATTGAATTACTTGGGCTGTGGTAACAGTTGCCGATGTCAAGGTATCTTAAACCTTCTTAACATTCACCCTTATTCCTGAAGTCGCCCTCCCCGTCGCTTTTCATCTGTCGCCACTAATTGGTATTCCGTTCGTCGATATATTCTGCTATCGCTTTTTGTCGCCAATATCTCGCTTTTTGTCGCCGTTAAATTTACCAGCGACGAGTTTAGTGATTAATTTTTGAAGAAGTTTTTTAGACTTTATTAATCGAATAATTGAAAAATAAATTTAATAAATGGAAATTGGTAAGAGGTAAAGTGACTAATCTTCAAAAATTACAAAAAAATGGGAGTAAAAGGAACTAGAGATAAGCCATTAGATGAACTAGACTGACTCCAACGAATTAAAACCGGTTGGAACAAATGGTTTGTAGTTTAATGCCTTTGAACTTTAGAGAAAAATTGGAGCAAATGGTAGAAAACTGTAACTATTATTAAAAAAATCGATACTGTTCCACTCTTTGAGGAACTCATGTTCTGAGCTGACCACGATCACAAATCTATTGATATAAAAATGCGCTATTTATACCAAATTGATCTGTTTATATAGTAGTTATGGTCATCACAGAAAAGAAAACTGCACAGTTAAAGTAGACGTGTTGATTTTTCCATTTATTTTTAATAGAAACCTTTCAAAGCCAATGTATTTTATTTAGCACCAAACTTAGATAATGTAAATCATTTCCCGAGCCAAATTTATCATTTATTACTTTTAAAAGCAATTAAAATTCAGTTTTGCACATCCGCTGATTGTTTTCTTTCACGATGATCCTTGTGCCATTGATCTCAGCGTCGTCGCCATTTTTATAGTTTTGGAAGCTTTTACTGTCCTTGAATATATATCCACATTTTTTCCCGCGTCACATTAAATATTTTTCTTGATTTGCCGACACAGAATTGCGTCAGAAATAAAAAATATTTTAAACCGAAAAAAATAAAATTCATTTTTTGCACATCAGCTGATTGTTTTCTAGTGATATCGGCCTTTTTTACCGAGTATTGTAATTGGTACAAATTGTAATCGTCGTCTCGCCGTCGCCACTTCACAGGAATACCAAATGAATGACGAGACGACAAAAAGCGACGGCGAAGGCGACTTCAGGAATAAGGGTGATTGTCTTCTAAATTGTAAGGCAGAATAAATCTCTACATAAGTCTCTTTAGTTCTTGATCGGTAGATGATTCTATAAATAATTATGAACCGATATGAACCAATTTTAGCACGGTAATTTGAGGGCCAAATTTCAACCGAATCGGATGAAGTTTGTTCCGCCATGAAGCTCCAGAAATAAAATCTTTTTGGGGCTGTATATAATTATGAACCGATATGGACAAACTTTTTTATGATTGTTAGAAAGCATCCCAGAAAAAAATTTGGAAGTTCTTCTAAAGGCACAATTTAAAATGTATGTACTTCCAAAAATGTCCTCCCAATGTTCTTTATTTTAACTACATAGTTAGTTCTTTTAATTCAATTTCTTATAACACGTTTTTTCATATATTTAAGCAATTCAAAGCCTTTAACGGGCCAATTTTTCATATTTTGGATAATTTTAACTTTTTTGTTTCAAATAGGTTAAACACAGAGTAAGAATTCATAAAATGGTACAAAAATTTCAATTTTGTCGAAAAAAATGATAAATCCATTCTAGAAAAATTGCGAATTTGTAAAAAAAATTAGTACAAACGCTTTAGACAAGCGTTAAAAATCATAAAAAATTGTAAAAATTATTAATTTGGAAAAATATTACATTTTTTATATACATCCAAAACACTGAATCCGGATCAAACCTTAAGAAGAAGTGATGCAAATACAGTGGAACAGCTGTTGAAATGGCAAGCATCCATCTTATGGAAAATCCATCGCTTCCGAGCCAATTACTACTTACTTTTTTGGTGACGCTTTTTTTTGCTGGGCATATACTGACATCTGGTACTAAATTCCAACCGGATGGGAGCTATATTGAATTATGAACCGCTATGGACCAATTTCTGCATGATTGTTAGATGGCATATATCATGCACATAATTTCAAAAGGATCGAATGAAATTTGCTCTTTCATGAGGAAGGGCGGTTAATATGGGAGCTATATATAAAAATTAACTTATATGGCTCATTTCATATACAATTCGCCATATACCAATAACAGTTAAATTTCAAGTCGTTCGGAATTTGATTGTTTTCAACTGATGAACGGGCAGACTTTATGGAGTCTGAGACCAATATTACGATGTGTTACCAATGGAATGACAAAATTAATATACCTACATTATATTGTGGAGGATATAAAAATGTCTGACCAGATGAAATTAAATTTTCATAATGATTCTTTATTTGTTTCCATCTATTTAATTTCTTTTTATTTGCAAATCACCAAAATCAATATTCAATAGCAAAGGGATAATATGGACTCTTTTTTGCATGCTCCATGGGTATTAACCGTTCACCTTTATTGTAGGAGTCCAATATTTTATGGTCATCAGGCGTAAGTTTAAAATCGAAAACATTAAAATTTTCAATAATACGATTCTTATTTACTGACTTGGGAATGGGTACAGTACCGATTTCAATCTGAAAAAATGAAAACATATTGTGAATACAACAACACTTTGTAATTACAAGCACCTATATTACCAAATATCTCAAGACCACCTGGGCAGGAGTTTTATTGTATTTATCACCAATTTCCTTAACTTTACCATCAAACAGATATACAGGTAATTTTTTTGCGGGATCTGGGCGACCCAGTGGACAATAGGCTGTAACTACAATATCGTATTTCTTGCAAAGTTCAATCAAAGGTTTTTGATTTAAGGCCGGATGGCATTCGATCTGATTGTGTATGGGTTTTATCTTACAGTTGGCCATTAGTCGAGCCAATTGTTCCGAATTGAAGTTGGATACTCCAATGTTTTTGACTAACCCCTTTTCTTGTAATTTCTCCATTTCACGCCAAGTATCTAAATAGTCAACATCGCTACAAATAATAAGTTTACGTTTAAGCATTTGACCATTTAGCACTAAATGCCATTGTCGTAAACATGATATACCTTAACTCTACTTCGCCCTTGGCATTGGTAGGCATTAACACATCGTCACCACGATGTACATAGGAGTAAGGCCAATGCATTAAATACAAATCGATGAAATCCAAGCCAAAATTAGCTAAAGTCTTGCGGCATGCATACTCGACACGTTCGGGTTCATGGAAATGGCACCACAACTGGTGAAACACATAGAACAATGTATGTTAGTTAAAGAACTAAACTTGGGAACAACTATTCCAACTTCTCATATTTAATTCTCAATGGGCACAGATCTGTCTCCACCCTTCTATGGATGTTTTTTTTTTTGTCGTTTTACATGAGGGTGGAGTATGGTCTAGTTATCTGAATGTTGCTTGTTAATTACCTTGGAAACGATGAAAATATCCTCGCGCTTTATAACACCCTCAGCAATTTTATCCTTTACTGCTTTGCCCACCTCGTGTTCGTTTTCATAGAAGTATGCAGTGTCTATGTGTCTATAACCAGCATCAATAGCATCTCGAACAGCACGTTCGCAATCTCCACCCAATGACTACATGCAGGGTCAACGAGAAGCAAGCAAGCCGTATCGACGACGTGTTGGAAAAATTTATACCCATTTTCAGTAAAATGACAGTTAGACATGATATGAAACGAAAGATAAAAAAAAAAAAAAAAGACAAAGAGTTAAGTGAAATAAACGTTTAAATAAACTTTCTTAATGAATGTTGCATTCACGTATTTTGCAAAAGTTTTATTACAGCACTGCAATTGGTTCCACTTGCTATCAATGTGTATCAAATGTCAGTAAATGTGGGTGTGCCGTAAGGAAATATTGTGTGTTTCGAAGAGAATTTAAGAGTTAAAATAATTGCATTTTCTATGGGAGCTGAATTTAACCATCACCAAACAAATTTGTTATTAAAAACAAAAATCTTGTAAAACAGCGAAAAATCAGCGGGATAAGTGAATGTGGTCACGAAATAGCAAACCTTGTCTGTTTATACCCTCCACCATAGGATGATGGCGGTATACATCGAAATATTTGTCTTAGAACCCTAACTTCCAAACGAAATAAGCAATTGGCATGAAACTTGGTACAAGTAGCTATTATTGGATGGTACTGAAAATTTTGGCAGGTTTGTTAGAAAGCATATACCAATATCACGTACCAAATTTCAAGCGGATCAGATGAAATTTGTTCCTCCAAGTGACTCCAGAAGTCAAATATTGGGCTTCGTTTACCTTATATGGAGGCTATAAACAATTATGAACCGATATCGACTAATATTTGCACGGTTGTTATAAAGCATATACTGACACATCACGTACCAAATTTCAACCGCCTCTGATGACCTGGTGCTATATATTTATGGATTGATATGGACCAATTTTTACATGTTTGTTAGAAGGCATATGTTAACATCAGGATCAAATTTTCAATCCGATGAAATTTGCTCCTCCAAGAGGCTCCTGAAATCAAATCTGGGAAGCGGTTTATTTGGGGGCTATATATTGTTACGACCAAATTTTGTGGGGTTGTTATATACGTAACAACTAACATTACGTAACAAATTTCAACCGGATGGGATGAAATTTGGCCTTAAATGAGGCTCCTGAAGTCGAATATGGGGATCGGTTTACATAGGGGCTATACATAGTTATGGAGCGATATGGACCAATTTTTGCGGGGTTGTCAGACGGTATATAAATGGGGGCTATACCTAAAAGGGGCTGGATATGGGCCATTTGTAATAACACCGTCCTACAATAGATTGTAGGACCATATTATGTTTTTCCCAATCGGAAAAACATAATATGGAAGCTATATACAAATCTGAACCGATTTCAACCAAATTTGACAAGCATACTTGGTATTTTAACCCTCTAATGCCTCAATTTTTTGCCAGCTGATTAAATATTCAATGTTAACGATACAAAAGCAAGAAAACTAAACAAGAAAAAATTATACGGTAAAATTCAGTATATGCTACAAAACCTCATGAACAGTTTCAACTAAGTTTTCTTTTTATTTCACCCATTTTTGTTGTCTTAAGGTGCGTTTTACAAAAAGCTTCCTGATTTAATGAAGCCCGCCTAAAGGTGGGATTGGGCATTAGAGGGTTAATTCTACTCCCTGTGCAAAATTTCTCGTAAATCGGACTACAACTTTGACCTCTGTGGTCATATGACGGAAAATCGGGCGAAAGATATATATGGGAGCTATATCGAAATCTGAACCGATTTCAATAAAATTTAGCACACTTGAATACACTACTAATTGTACCCCTAGTGCAAAATTTCAACCAAATTGGGCTAAAACGCTGGCTTCTGGGGCTATAGAAGTCTATATCGGGCGAAAGATATATATGAGAGCTATATCTCAATCTGAACCGATTTCAATCAAATTTGGCACACCTGACTATAGTACTTATTGTCCTCCTGGTGCAAAATTTCAAGCAAATTAAAACTCTGGCTTCTGGGGCCATATAAGTCCATATCGGGCGAAATATATATATGGAAGCTATATCTAAATCTGAACCGATTTCTCAATAGGGTTCTATTCTGACCCAAAGCAGGAACTTGTGCCTAATTTGAAGGCGATTGGACTTAAACTGCGACCTAGACTTTGATCACCAAAATGTGTTCACAGACAGATGGACAGACAGACGGATATGGCTAGATCGACTCAGGGACCCACCCTGAGCATTATTGCCAAAGACACCATGTGTCTATCTCGTCTGGGTGTTGTAAACATATGCACTAACTTATAATACCCTGTTCCACAGTAGTGAATAAAAATGCGGTGGTTATGCTCATTCCATGCAAGCGATTTCGTCAGACTCCAAACAATGATCAACAAGTACCGCAAATCTGGATTATTATCGCCTTCTGGAAAAATTCTTGTATACGATCTAAAGTGGAGAATCGGCCCGGTCGAACACACTTGTTGAATTAATATTTTTGTTTAGCTTTTACGACGGCAACTGATAAATACCGCATAGCTTAATGAATTTGAATCTTTGATCAATGCGTACAGTAAAAATAAAGACCATAACTAAAATTCTGATAAGAGTGTCACTGATTCCATTCTTGCATTCATTAGATAATTCTTCTCGTTTTATGTATCAATAAAATATGAATTAACGACTGTTTAGATGATACATGACCAAAATCTTAATAATAATACCATACTTACAGTATAAGTTCCTAAACCAATTGTTTGCATTTTGGAGCCATTGTTGTGGGTTACATAGGGCACATCTGGATTAACCATTGTGAAATAAATTTGTTTGCAATGAACAACAGAATTTTAGAATATTCGTTATTGCGCTTTTCTTTGCCAATTAGTCTATTTTCACCACAACGATCTTCTTTTTGCAAACAACTGTTGCCGACTGTCAAAAAATGTCAAAGTTCTCTCTAGAAGAGCTTTCAAAAGAAACTGATTGGCAAAGAGCTTTTTGCAACAACAGGGAACAAATGTTAAAAGAATTTACAAGGTAGCATCATTTGTCCAACAGAACTCAGAATAATGTCAAACTAAATGTCTGTAGAAAGTAAATCAACAACCAATTTCAATTTGTATACGTTTATTACAAAAACAACATGTCAACAGTATGCTCAGCCCTTGACAAAAATATGCTCTCACTATATTCAGCATTACATTTCGACAATTTTCCAACAATACATCTTTGACAATTTTAAGCTAATTTTTTGCTTTAAGGCCGGTATGCACCTCTAGCGAAAAATTTCATTCCCATAAGAAATGCATTGCTATTTATGCTAACGAAATTTTCGGTAGCGTTCAATTTCGTAAGCTGGTACGCACCTCTAATGAAAATAACAGGGTTGTCAAAAGCATATTTTGGCAGCAAACACTTAATTTATTACAATCATTGTGTGCGTAAAAGTTTTAAAAGGTCTGTAAATAATAAACAATTTATTTGAGGAATATTTGGAACATATATTAACAATTTTTAAAAGCGATTAGCTGGTTTAAAATTTGTGTACACAGCCCAGTTTTTTTGTTGTAGACTTAAATAAATTTTTGCTACCGAAAATTTCACTAGAGGTGCATACCGGCCTTTAGGCCGATAGGCGAAAAATTGCATTGCGATTTATGCTAACGAAATTTTCGGTAGCGTTCAATTTCGTAAGCTGGTACGCACCTCTAATGAAAATAACAGGGTTGTCAAAAGCATATTTTGGCAGCAAACATTTAATTTATTACAATCATTGTGTGCGTAAAAGTTTTAAAAGGTCTGTAAATAATAAACAATTTATTTGAGGAATATTTGGAACATATATTAACAATTTTTAAAAGCGATTAGCTGGTTTAAAATTTGTGTACACAGCCCTGTTGTTTTGTTGTAGACTTATATAAATTTTTGCTACCGAAAATTTCGCTAGAGGTGCATACCGGCCTTTTTCTTCAAATAATTTCAAAGAACCTATTTGCCATGGCTGAATAAAGAGGTTGAATCACGATTACAAAAACAAAAATTCCAATGTGTTGTTTACAATTTTAAGAAGTCAAAACAAGCTGATAAAAGAATCGTATGGCTATGGTAAAAGTGGCAATTACTTTATTCTTTCTATTGTCTTGAAAAAATCCAGAGAAAAGTGAAGGTTCAAATATAATTGCGTTACCTATGAGTGATTGTGAAGTAGATAGTTCATCCGAGGAACGCCGATATGTGACAAATAAGACTATAAACCCACCAAAGTTAAGAATGGAAGTCAGTCAAATGGCTCTTTGCCATTTATTAACAAAAACAGTTCATGATGCTGTTTAAAAACTGATGTGCGTGGTATTTTGGGACTGGAATGTGTTATCTAGATACAAAAGTCATCTTCGAATAATGCGCTTTACAGACTATCAGTTATTCCGGATGGAATGTCGGTGTTTGCAAAGAATCTTATAGTGTGTCGGATCGATACGAATTGTCGGCGATGACTAAATAATCGGTAAATGTGTTATCGATCCCATAAACATGCAGCAGTATCGATTATGCCTTCGGACTTAACTTATAATGTGCACAATATATGGGGTATGTTCGACACGAGCACTGTCGTCCGGAATAACTGATAGTGTGTAAAGTGCATAATTCTCCAGCTATGAATGCGTGAGTTGGTTTTAGATGCATTTGCTATGAAGTGTCATTTGGGGAGCTGCAACCACCATAAACATATGATTTTGACATTAAAAATGTTTTCGAAATAAAAAAATTGTAATCATATGGGCCTATGATTTAACCTTCTTGTTCAGCCATGATATTTGCTCTTGGTGTTCCAAGTGATGGTAAAATACTTTCAAGATTTTTTGGTACATTTTGCTCATCATTGATGGCAATTATTATAGTGTCACTTAAGAGTCTATGATAACGTAGTTAAAATTCTAGCTAGAAATGCTGGCAGGGTATGATTGCAACCGGCAAGTGTGAATTTTCTTTCGAATGTGAATTTGTTCGTGAGCATGATTTATAGTGAATGTGAATTTTTCACGCACATTCACCTGTATTTTGTTCACGCCTCACGTGAATCATGCGTGTCACGCACACACCTCTACTGTAAACCAACTCTATCGTATCAATTCTAAATCAATCTAGTCAAATACAACTAAATTAGGGAGCCACCGTGGTGGAGTGGTTAGCATGCCCGCCTTGCATACACAAGGTCGTGGGTTCGATTCCTGCTACGGCCGAACACCAAAAAGTTTTTCAGCGGTGGATTATCCCACCTCAGTAATGCTGTTGACATTTCTGAGGGTTTCAAAGCTTCTCTAAGTGGTTTCACTGGAATGTGGAACGCCGTTCGGACTCGGCTATAAAAAGGAGGTCCCTTGTCATTGAGCTTAACATGGAATCGGGCAGCACTCAGTGATAAGAGAGAAGTTCACCACTGTGGTATCACAATGGACTGAATAGTCTAAGTGAGCCTGATACATCGGGCTGCCACATAACCTAACCTAACCTAACCTAACTAAATTCGACATATTAAGAATCAATTCTCTTTTAAATTTGGGCTTTGTATACTTGAATCTAGGCCTGCCAGCATTTCAAAGTTCCATTTCATCCTCATCGCTACCAGAGACTCGTAAGTGATACTACAACAATCGCCAACTGCGATGGGGGAAGCGTATTAAAAAGTACAAAACGTACATGGAAGTATTATGCCATCACTATTGTCACAACAGCCATTTTATATTTTGTGAAACACCAAGCGCAACTAGCTTGTTATAATTTATTAAAAAAAACGAAAATTTATCGCTGGTGAAGATGAACGAATATTTTATAAATAACCAATTAATTCTATAATAATAAACAACAAGTATATACGGCCGTAAGTTCGGCCAGGCCGAAGCTTATGTACCCTCCATCATGGATTGCGTAGAAACTTCTTCTAAACACTGCCATCCAGAATCGAATTACTTAAGTTGCGGTAACGCTTGCCGATGGCAAGGTATCTTAAAACCTCCTAACACCATCTTCTAAATTGTATGTAAGTCCATACGTGGTATATATTAAATCAAAAAAGATCGATCCAATACGTATATAATTCAGTTTGACAAAGTAGACATAAAATTTTGACAAAATTTTGTACAGAAATAAAATTTTAACAAAATTTTCTATAGAAATAAAATTTTCACAAAATTTTCTATAAAAATAAAAATTTTGACAAAATTTTCTATAGAAAGAAAATTTTGACAAAAATTTCTACAGAAATAAAATTTTAACAAAATTTTCTATAGAAATAAAATCTTGGTAGATTATTTTTGGCTCGAGTGGCAACCATGATTATGAACCGAATAAAATTTGAACAAAATTTTCTATAGAAATAAATGATGAAAATTTTATTATGAACCGATATAGACTAAGTTTTGTGTGATTGGACCAATTTTGGTATGGTTGTTAGCGACCATATACTAACACCACGTTCCTAATTTGAACCGGATCGGATGAATTTTGCTCCTCCAAGAGGCTCCGTAGGTCAAATCTGGAGAATGTTTTATATGGGGGCTATATATAATTATGGACCGATATGGACCAATTCTGGCACGTTTGTTAAATATCATATACTAACACCATGTTCCAAATTACAACCGGATTGGATGAAATTTGCTTCTCTTGGAGACTTCGCAAGCCAAATCTGGGGATCGGTTTATATGGGGGCTATATTTAATTATGAACCGATGTGGACCAATTTTTGCATGGTTGTTAGAGGCCATATACCAATATCATGTACCAAATTTCAGGTGGATCGGATGAAATTTGCTTCTCTTTGAGACTTCGCAAGCCAAATCTGGGGATCGGTTTATATGGGGGCTATATATAATTATGAACCGATGTGGACCAATTTTTGCATGGTTGTTAGAGACCATATACCAATATCATGTACCAAATTTCAGGTGGATCGGATGAAATTTGCTTCTCTTTGAGGCTCCGCAACCCAAATCTGGGGATCGGTTTATATGGGCGCTATATATAATTATGGACCGATGTGGACCAATTTTTGCACGGTTGTTAGAGACCATATACCAACATCATGTACCAAATTTCAGCCGGATCGGAAGAAATTTGCTTCTCTTTGAGGCTGCGCAAGCCAAATCTGGGGATCGGTTTATATGGGGGCTATATATAATTATGGACTGATGTGGACCAATTTTTGCGTGATTATTAGAGACCATATACCAACACCATGTACCAAATTTCAGCCGGATCGGATGAAATATGCTTCTCTTAGAGGCTCCACAAGCCAAATCTGGGGATCGGTTTATATGGGGGCTATATATAATTATGGACCGATATGGACCAATTTTTGCGTGGTTGTTATAGACCATATACCAACACCATGTACCAAATTTCAGCCGGATCGGATGAAATTTGCATCTCTTTGAGGCTCCGCAAGCCAAATCTGGGGATCGGTTTATATGGGGACTATATATAATTATGGACCGATGTGGACCAATTTGTGCATGGTTGTTAGAGACCATATACCAACACCATATACCAAATTTCAGCCGGATCGGATGAAATATGCTTCTGTTAGAGGCTCCACAAGCCAAATCTGAGGGTCCCTTTATATGGGGGCTATACGTAAAAGTGGACCGATATGGCCCATTTTCAATACCATCCGACCTACATCGATAACAACTACTTGTGCCAAGTTTCAAGTCGATAGCTTGTTTCGTTCGGAAGTTAGCGTGATTTCAACAGACGGACGGACGGACATGCTTAGATCGACTCAGAATTTCACCACGACCCATAATATATATACTTTATGGGGTCTTAGAGCAATATTTCGATGTGTTACAAACGGAATGACAAAGTTAATATACCCCCATCCTATGATGGAGGGTATAAAAACAAAATGAAGTGGTGAAAACATAGTTATTACGCTTAAAATTGTGAAAGGTATATTGGTGAACAATTTTCGAATTTCCAAATGGAGTAAAGTGATAGTTTTTCAGATATTTTTTCAGACACGCTGCATTCATCAAGAATAAACACTGATAGACGCTGGAGCATCAGCCGAATATAGCAGAATTTCAACTTATAAATCAACATAATTCGTATTTAAGGCATTCTGTTCAATGTGTTTTTATTCGTATAAATGTTATACCTGGAATCATTAATAAATTGTTATTCAAATTAATAAACATCTAAACAATCGTATTTTACTTGACCACAATGATTCTTTTACAGCTATCTTACAATGCACTTTTTCTAATACACTCATAGAAAAAAGTCTGCTAAAAGCAGTCGATATCTGCTGTTATATTTTTGTACTTCAGGGCCTAATGAACAACAATTTATAAAATTTTTAGGTTATACATTTTTCCCCAAAGCATATTTAAGAACCAAAAGTAGTTTTTGGTATATTTTTGCACTGTAATACACTTTCAAGCTCCTAAATACGATCAGCAAACATTTTGTTTGCTGTTATACCTCAATTCGATAAACACTAAGATTTTTGGTCAAATACTATAGATATTCATAAAGTATTGTTTTAATTATGTTAGGATAGTTCCTAAGTTGACATTTTTATTTGTTTTAGTCAAAATAAAACACGTTTTAGTGTAATCGAGCTTAAAAAATAGCAGGAAGTGTTTGCTATTTCAGCAAACAGTGACTGCTGTCTCTTTTTCAGCAGACTTTTCTGCTGTCCCTACTAACAAATTTCTTTGGATGTAGTTTGAAGGGACTCTTATTGGCGTCGTTCTAAATTTATCTAAGAAGGCACCTAATAATTGCACTCATTCGATACTTTTTTGTAGTAACTTGGCGTGGTACAACTTCTCAATAGTGACGGCGCTTTTCCGACGAGTTTTGGATATCGTATACGACTGTTTTCGACGTGGTGAGGATTCTCAGAAGCGCTGTCAAATTAACAAATGTTGGCAGGGAGGAAGCAAATTTTAATTTTTTTTTCAGCTGTTTTTCGTCTTATGCTATCAAAGTTCTTTAAAAAAGAGTTAACGAAAACTTTTTTTCCAAATTCAGACTCGACTTCTAGTATAAATTATGCTATGCTTCAAGTAAAAATCGTCTTTAAAATAAAGTGTTGAAAAACATGTCCTATTTTTTACCACAGTTTTGCTTTGTAGTGAAGATGCAAAAGGACAACAAGTTTAAAGACAATTTAATTAATTTTAAATAATTTTTATATGAATTATTAAAGTCAAGTTGACCTTAGCACAAAAAAAATCTTTCATGTTATGATACCCATTTTTAAGTCAAATCACTTAATTATAAAGTCAGCATTATGATGTATAAGCAAAATATTTTCATTCCAATGAACAACATGAAAAGTATACAGGAAATTTATAAAAACTACCGGGGGTCCCATCAATTTCCATTAACAATCGTCGGCATAAATCATTGTTGTGTTTTACTGGATATTCAACTGGCCGCATTGCTTTCTTCGCCTTTACATGCAGAAATATAACAGACATTGCTTCCGTTTTACTTGAAATCCTAGCAACAAGAGTGGCAACACAATATTGCAAATTTCATATAGCAGCAGCAAAAAGAACTATTCCTGTATTCATTGCACACTAAAAAAAAGCATACTCGGTTCCAAAGATATTGTCTTTACTTTAAAAAATTTGGTATTGATTCCGAGCCAAAGAAGCGGAGAATACAAGTAAGGATACTTTTAAGACACAATTCTCTTTTAAATTTAGGTTTTGTGTACTTGCTTCTAGGAAGCAAATTTTAATTTTTCGTTTTTTCAGCTTTTTTTCTTCATATGCTTTCAAGTCCCTTAAAACCGAGTTAACGACAACTTTATTTTCCAAATTAGGACTCGACTTCCAGTAGAAATTATGCTATGTTTGAAGTAAAAAACTTCTTTAAAATAAAGTTTTGAAAAACATGTCCTATATTTGAACGATTTTTTGCTTTGTAGTCAAGATGCAAAAAGACAACAAATTTAAAGACAATTTCATTAAATTTAAAGAATTTTTCTGAATTATTAAAGTCATGTTGACCTTAGCCTATAAATTTTTTCTTTCATGTTAAGATACCCATTTTTAAGTCAAATTACTTAATTATAAGGACAATACGACTTCATGGAAAAGTTTATCGACTTTTGGACAAGGAAAATAACTTTATTTTAGAGAAATGCGTCTTCTATGCTAAGCAAAATTTGTATTTTAAAGACATGAAATCTTTGACCTCACGACAATATTTTTTTCAGTGCATGTTTATACAAAACAAAATAAAAATAAGAGGAGCATTCGACCACATATCACTGAAAAAAGTTAAGTGTACATCAATAGTCATGTTACAATCACGGATATCACTCGTGCTAAAAATAATCTACACAAATCAAATTTTATTTCTATAGACGTATAAGATATATATCTTTTTGTGTTAGGAAATCAAATAAATAAATGAAAATGGAAATTTTCTCCAAATTGTATTTCTATAGACAATTTTCAGCAAATTGTATTTCTATAGAAAAATTTCTCCAAATTTTATTTCTATAGAAAATTTTCTCCAAAAATTTTGTCCAAAAATTTTCTCCGTACGCAAACAATTATTCATGTCATGGAAACGTAATAATTCCATGAACTTAAATGGGATTAAATTGGCTTCAGTAAAATATAGGGTTAAATTTTTTTGAGTGTAGTGAATAACACGAATTTATTGCGATAATGATTGAGGTTGATAGTTTCACTGCAACTAAAGGATCCTGATGAGGAATGTGGTAGTTCCGAAACGGTCGTCCATCCAAACATCTTGCAGTATAAAGGGCTTAGCCAAAATAAATTTGACAAAATAAATTCCCCTGTTGGTTAAGTTACTCTTGTATTTCAGTCAATGCATGATTTTTAAGCTGAAAACAAAACAATAGCAATAAATTAATTAAGATATCGGTCGGTTATGATTTTCCACAGTCTTGAAACTCATCACACAAATCATACCGCTAAAGACATCTTTTGCACCACTGGGAAGTAGCATTCCTTTGAAATGTTTTCGTAGTCTATTTTTGGTAAAAATTGTTACTTAGTTACTTCCTTGGGTTGTGTGCAATGTTGTTGCACATTCTATATCATTACATTGATGGTTTTTAAATTTGATACCGTTTCTTATTGAAGACGCAAAAACACGTCCTTTGCATTCTAGTAAAGTATCGTATTTGGCTTGGTATCGATATTCTTACATCAACTACGTTGCCCAGAATTGAAGACGAAAGAAGGATGAAATTTTCGTAAATATTTGGGTTTTCCAAAGAAAACTAGGTTTACGTTACGCTTGATTAAGTTGAGCATACGTGTGCAAGAAATACACAGAGCAGTGACTTTCTCAAAGGACATCACATTGTGTCTTTGTTGAAAGTATGAAATTATTCAAGTGATTTGCTTGATTTATGTAAAATATGTAATAATTTTCGGGAACGTTTACACTTCCGTTTGCCAATATATTTATTTTTGTTTCTTTTAAATAGTGACCTGTTTTATCGCATCTACATTCGAAAAAACTTTACTTGGATCCAAAGATTTTGATGTTCCCTTAAGGATTTTGGTATTGATTCCAGCCAAAGATGAGATCTATGTTACTTTAAATATAGGATCAATAAAATTAAGATAGAGATTCCATTTATCGAATTTTCATCGTCTTTTTGCGGAATATTCATAAAGCTATTCACACCCAGAGAAGGAATATGATTACCTCAACCATGTTTCAAGAGCAAAATGTTATTTTTGAATGGTGACCATGTAACATGTTTGCCGCAACCATGTTATTTTCTCGGAAATTATGTGTCTGATTTCGGCAAGCATATTATTTTTGGCGAGAAAAGAACATTTTTGCCATAAACATGCTACATGGTCACCATACAAAAATAACATTTTGCTCTTGAAACATGGTTGAGGAGATCATATTCCTTCTCTGCGTGCACGTACAAACAAATGTCACTTTAAAAATCCAAATTATAACGGATACATCAACGTACAAAATGTTTTCTTAATCTCAAAAAAAAAAAAAAAAATTAACCAAAGATGCAAAATCCTCAAAATAAGTCTTAGCCTATATTTGAAGCGCTTTTATCTTAAATTTAAAGATTCAACATTTCAGTTAATTTAAAGACGATCTTTAAATAAAAAATGTGTTTATTTCCTTTAAAGAAAATTGGCCTTAGTTGAAAGATATACGATTTTAACCGAGAGACACAAATTTCCAAAATTTGTATCCTAAATTTAATAAAAAAAATTTTGAAGCAAAGACTATAAATTTTAATTTAAATTTCATTATTGTAAATAAGTTTGTCCTTAGGAATTTAGGAATCCTAAATTTAGGTTACGTAATCTTTATTATTACGTAAATATTTTTTTCAGTGTAACTAAGAACTCTTGACGATCAAGTTTGACACAGTTGGTTAAATTCTACCAGAAATGGTAAATTTTTTTACTGTTTGGTAGATTAGTAGAAATTTTAATGTTTTGGTAGATTTTGCAAAATATTCCTCTTCATCTAAGAGCAATTAATAAAAAGAACTAAAATTTTGGTAAAATTTTCTATAGAAATAATTTGTTTAATAAAATTTACTATAGAAATAAAATTTTGACAACATTTTCTATAGAAATAAAATTTTGACAAAATTTTCTATAGAAGTAAAATTTTGACAAAATTTTCTATAGAAATAAAATTTTGACAAAATTTTCTATATAAATAAAATTTTGACTAAATTTTCTATAGAAATAAAATTTTGACTAAATTTTCTATAGAAATAAAATTTTGACTAAATTTTCTACAGAAATAAAATTTTGACAATATTTTCTGTAGAAATAAAATTTTGACTAAATTTTCTATAGAAATAAAATTTTGACAAAATTTTCTATAGAAATAAAATTTTCACAAAACTTTCTATAGAAATAAAATTTTCTATAGAAATAAAATTTTCTATAGAAATAAAATTTTGACAAAATTTTCTATAGAAATAAAATTTTGACAAAATTTTCTATAGAAATAACATTTTTACAAAAATTTCTATAGAAATAAAATTTTGACAAAATTTTCTATAGAAATAACATTTTGACCAAATTTTCTATAGAAATAGAATTTTGAAAAATCTTTCTATAGAAATAGAATTTTGAAAAAATTTTCTATAAAAATAAAATTTTGAAAAAAATTTTCTATAGAAATAAAATTTTGACAAATTTTTCTATAGAAATAAAATTTTGACAAAATTTTCTATGGAAATAACATTTTTACAAAAATTTGTATAGAAATAAAATTTTGACAAAATTTTCTATAGAAATAAAAGTTTGATCAAATTTTCTATGGAAATAGAATTTTGAAAAAATTTTCTATAGAAATAAAATTTTGGAAAAAATTCCTATAGAAATAAAATTTTGATAAAATTTTCTATAGAAATAAAATTTTGACAAAATTTTCTATAGAAATAAAATTTTGACCAAATTTTCTATAGAAATAGAATTTTGAAAAAATTTTCTATAAAAATAAAATTTTGAAAAAAATTTTCTATAGAAATAAAATTTTGAAAAAATTTTTCTTTAGAAATAAAATTTTGACAAAATTTTCTATAGAAATAAAATTTTGATAAAATTTTCTATGGAAATACAATTTTGATAAAATTTTCTATAGAAATAGAATTTTGACAAAATTTTCAATAGAAATAAAATTTTGACAAAATTTTCTATAGAAATAAAATTTTGACAAAATTTTCTGTATAAATAAAATTTTGATAAAATTTTCTATAGAAATAAAATTTTGACAAAATTTTCTATGGAAATAACATTTTTACAAAAATTTGTATAGAAATAAAATTTTAACAAAATTTTCTATAGAAATAAAAGTTTGATCAAATTTTCTATGGAAATAGAATTTTGAAAAAATTTTCTATAGAAATAAAATTTTGGAAAAAATTCCTATAGAAATAAAATTTTGATAAAATTTTCTATAGAAATAAAATTTTGACAAAATTTTCTATGGAAATAAAATTTTTACAAAAATTTGTATAGAAATAAAATTTTGACAAAATTTTCTATAGAAATAAAATTTTGACAAAATTTTCTATAGAAATAGAATTTTGAAAAAAATTTCTATAGAAATAAAATTTTGAAAAAATGTTTCTTTAGAAATAAAATTTTGACAAATTTTTAGATATGGTATCGAAAATTTAGATCTACAAAGTGGTGCAGGGTATGATATAGTCGGCCCCGCCCGACTTTAGACTTTCCTTACTTGTTTTCATTAAGTTTAGGACACGAATCTATGATATTTGGTCTCCTTCGTTCCAGTCGTATGTCTTTGAAGTAATGCAAATTGTCCTTAATCCTCCCATGAGTGATAAGCTCACTGTGGGCTTTTTGGAATTTTATTCATGCATAACTCTGTATTTTACCTGATCTCAAACATGATGGTTTTTCACTTCTTGTACTAATTAGTACATAAAGTAATAAACAATCACATTTGATTTCCATGAATAAAAGTCCACAAGGACCTTATCACCCATCGGAGGGTTAAATTAAAGAAAACATTTTTAATTTACATAAATAACCTTGAAATTAACTGAGCTAGGGGATATTTGCATTAAGGTGGGTATTAAGAATGAAAATTTTAGCGGCTCAACTCGAACTTAATACCCACCTTTAATGAAAAATTTGTTCACATATAGACTGTGGAAAGTAGTCTGAGACATTCTGTAAAAACGGGAAAACTAAAAACTTGGCAGAAAGTGGCAGGGCACTTTTTTTTTACTTCTAGACTTGTTTGTCAGGCATGTAGATTTCAGAGAGTAGAAATCTACTACAACCTACCTATAGCGAGGAGAAAAAATAAAAGCGAGACCCTAGTTAAGTTTTGTAAGTACAATTTATTTTACCAACCAGACTACTCTACACCAAAAAAAAGTTTATTGGGATTCAAAGATTTTGACCTTCCCTTAGGGATTTTGGTATTGATTCCGAGCCAAACATGCGGCTTCTTTAAAATAAAGAACTTTTTAGCGACCTATCTGGCTTTAAATCTAGGACCAATAAAATTAAAATTAGGATACAGATATCATTTATCAAATTTTCATTCTCTTTTTGCGGTTTATTAATGAAGGTACTCACGTACAGATTAAAAATCCAAATTATAACGGATACTTCAAAGTAAAAAATGTTTTCTCAATTCCAAACAAAACTTTAAACCAAAGACGCAAAATCCTCAAAATAAGTCTTAGCCTATATTTGAAGCGTTTTTATTTTAAATCTAAAATTTCAATATTTCAGTTAATATAAGGACAATTTCTTTAAATCAAAACATGCGACTTTAACGGAGGGACGCAAATTTACAAAATTTGTGTCCTAAATTTAATGAAAAAAAAAATTTAAGCAAAGTTTATGAACTTTATTTTAATTAAAATTTCATTATTTTAAAGAAATTTGTCCCTAATATTTTGTAAATTTCGCATCCTAAAATTTAGGTTGTGTAATCTTTATTATCACGTAAATATTTTTTCAGTGTACTCTCAAATCGCTCATTTTTATTTTGAGGATTTTGCATCTTTTGTATAAAGATTTTTCGAAATCAAAAATAAATTTTTTATTCTGTTATAACGTGGGCTTTTTACTTACATTTATTTTTACGTGAATAGCTTTGTTAATATATCCCAAAAAGAGAATGACAGTTCGATCCAAAACTGTCATTATACACAAAAAACAAATTTTCTGATTCAATCACGAAATTAATTGCTCAAATTAATTTTTTAATTGAAATGCCTTCAATTACAGAAATGAAATGTCTTCAATCACAGAAGAGTATCAATTAAAAAATTAATTGATACTATTAGTGATTGGTTTTTTGTTTCAATTAAAAAACTTGTTGAATCAATTAAATGTTTAATTGAATATTTTTTAAAACTCAATTAAAATATTAATTGGAAAAACTATACAATAGAAGTGAAAACGAAGGATATTCGAACACAGAAAAAAATATCACCAAAATATTCCCAATTAAAAAGTTGATTGAAGTTGAAAACTTTTTCAATCAAAAAAATTAATTGATATTATTAACCTTTTAATCAAACTAGAAACATTAATGCCCATTTTCATGGAGCTCCGTCAGTGCTTCGTTAACTAACGAACTTTTAAACCGTATTATGGGCATAGCTGCCATCTTGCATATATATTCCATATGCCAGTTTGGAACTTAACTGCCGAAAAATTTTCAGTTAAAGTTAACCGGAGAGAAGACATTTCGAATTTACTTTCTGTTAACTGGCAGTTAAAGCCTAACGGAGCTACATGAAAATGACCGTAAGTCAATTAAGTTAATGATTGAGAGGTTTTAAATTTTCAATTAAAACTTTAATTAATACAATTAACTTTTTAATCAAACTCGGAAGAGTATGACAGTTAAAAAATTGCGGATGTGTATTTTTTTTGAATTCTTAAAATTTAAAATTTTATTGAAACTATGAGTTTTGGAATCAAACTAAAAAGGATTAAAAATAGTTATAGAAAGTGATTGAAATATATAGTATAGCGATTAAAAATAGTTTCGTTTTTAATTGAAAAATTAATTGAATTTTGCAATCAACGTCAATTAAAATTTTAATTGAATCAATTAAAAAATTAATTGAAATTTGCTATTGAAATCAATTAATTTTTTAATCAAGTATTTTTTTGGATGCTCAATTAAAACTGTGATTGACACTATCATTTTCGGGATTGAAGACATTTCAATTAAAAAGTTTATTGGATCAATTAATTTTGTGATTGAATCTAATAAACAATTTTATTAATTGTTTAATTTCTCAAGTACACTGAAAAAAGTGAATCAAAAAAAGTAGGTCAATTTAACTGAACTCTATAACACAGAAAAAAATTTCACGAAAATTTTTCCAATTAAAATTTTAATTGAGTTTTAAAAAATATTCAATTAAAAATTTAAGTGATTCAACAAATTTTTTAATTGAAACAAAAACCAATCACAAAAATTAATAGTATCAGTTAATTTTTTAATTGGTTCAAATAATTTTTTAATTGACCTTCAATTAATTTTTAATTGATACTATCATTTCTGTGATTGAAGACATTTCAATCAAAAAATTAATTGGATCAATTAATTTCGTGATTGAACCAGAAAAACAATTTTTTGTGTGCACAAACATAAGTAAATATATTTCGAAAAATTTATTAGACAAAATTAAGTTTTATACCCTGCACCATAGGATGGGGATATAATAACTTTGACATTCTGTTTGTAGTTAGGTTAGGAGGCAGCCCGATGTATCAGGCTCACTTAGAAAAAATTTTCTATAGAAATAAAATTTTGGAAAAATGTTTCTTCACAAATAAAATTTTGACAAAATTTTCTATAGAAATAAAATTTTTTCTATGGAAATAAAATTTTGCAAAATAAGATTTTTTGTTTCGTAGTTTTTTAGTAAAATTTTGTTAGATTATTTTTGGCTCGAGTGGCAACCGTGATGGCGATACCAGAACTTTGCGATATTATTATTAATACACTCAAAACCAAGATTACTCATATCCAAATATTTTGACCTTCTCTTAAGGATTTTTGTATTAACTCGGAGTCAAAAATACACCTGAAGAGAAGCATGTTTCAAGAACAAAATATTGTTTTTGGATGGTGAACATGGAACTTTTTTGCTGCGAAAATTTTGTTTTCTCGACAAACATAAAATGATTGCCGAAATCAGGTACACAATTTCTGAGAAAACAACATGGTTGCGACAAACATGTTACATGTTCCCCATCACAAAATAACATTTTGCTCTTCAAACATGCTTGAGGTATTCATATTCATTCTCTGGGCACAGCTTCTTTAAAATAAGGACATTTTTTGGGAGATAGCTAGCTTTAAATCTAGGCTCTATCATCTGTATCCCCCAAAATAGTTCAGAATTTCTTAAAATTTGTAAATTTTATCACTAATGGGTCTATTATGAACTTCGTATGGTACTAAAGACATTTTTTCAATTTTGAACTCCAATTTTTTCCTTCAAACTTCGAAGTTTTCTTTAACATGTGAAAACAATGAATTATGTCCAATAAATTGTCTTATATTTGTGGAAAACTATTTACTGAGGTTTTTGAAATCCTAAATTAAAAAAAAAAAAATGAACTTTCTTTTAATAATTTTTTTATTATTAGGAAATTTGTTCTTAATATTGTGTAAATTGCGTATCCCAAAATCTAGGTTATTCTGTCTGGCTGAATCTTATGTACCCTTCACCATGGATTGCGTACAAAGTTGACTAATGTCATTGCAATCGAATTATTTGGGTTGTGGCAATAGTTGGCCGATTGCAAGGTATAGTTTTATTTTTTAAGATGGTCTTCTAATTAAATGGTCCGATATGACCCATTAACAATACCATCTGACCTACATTAATAACAACTACTTCGATAGCCAATATTTCGATGAACTATATTGCACCACGGGAGCCACCGTGGTGAAGTGGTGGGATTCCTTCTTCGACCGAACACCAAAAATTTTTTCAGCGGTGGATTATCCCACCTCTGTAATGCTGGTGACATTTCTGATGGTTTCAAAACTTCTCTAAGTAGTTTTACTGCAATGTGGAACGCCGTTCGGACTCGGCTATAAAAAGGAGGTCCCTTTTTATACAGCACTCAGTCATAAGAGAGAAGTTCACCAATGTGGTATCACAATGGACTGAATAGTCTAAGTGAGCCTGATACATCGGGCTGTCTCCTAACCTAACCTAACTACAAACAGAATGTCAAAGTTATTATATCCCCATCCTATGGTGCAGGGTATAAAACTTAATTTTGTCTAATAAATTTTTCGAAATATATTTACTTATGTTTGTACACACAAAAAATTGTTTTTCTGGTTCAATCACGAAATTAATTGATCCAATTAATTTTTTGATTGAAATGTCTTCAATCACAGAAATGATAGTATCAATGCAAAATTAATTGAAGGTCAATTAAAAAATTAATTGATTCAATTAAAAAATTAATTGATACTATTAATTTTTGTGATTGATATTTGTTTCAATTAAAAAATTTGTTGAATCAATTAAATTTTTAATTGAATATTTTTTAAAACTCAATTAAAATTTTAATTGGAAAATATTTCGTGAAATTTTTTTCTGTGTTATAGAGTTCAGTTAAATTGACCTACATTTTTCTTCATTATAGCTTCACTTTTTTCAGTGTACTTGAGAAATTAAACAATTAATAAAATTGTTTATTAGATTCAATCACAAAATTAATTGATCCAATTAACTTTTTAATTGAAATGACAATTAAAAACGAAACTATTTTTAATCGCTATACTATATATTTCAATCACTTTCTATAACTATTTTTAATCCTTTTTAGTTTGATTCCAAAACTCATAGTTTCAATAAAATTTTAAATTTAAGAATTTAAAAAAAAAATATACATCCATAATTTTTTAACTGTCATACTCTTCCCAGTTTGATTAAAAAGTTAATTGTATTGATTAAATTTTTAATTGAAAATTTAAAAACTCTCAATCATTAACTTAATTGAATTAATGTTCCTAGCTTAATTAAAATGTTAATAGTATCAATTATTTTTTTATTTGAAAAAGTTGTCAACTTCAATCAACTTTTTAATTGGGAATATTTTGGTGATATTTTTTTCTGTGTTCGAATATCCTTCGTTTTCGCTTGTATTGTTAGTGGCTTAGGAAAAAGTTTGGGGTTAAAGAAATGCGAGTTTTTATCGGAAAAAATTTTAGAAGCCGCTTTGGAGCTGTTGCCACTTAAACGTTTTGGTCGTACACTAAAAAGAAAGCATTAACTTGGATTCAAAGATTTTGACATTCTCTTAACGATTTTGGCATTGGCTCCTAGCCAAAGATGCGCTATACACATTTCTCGAAAAATTTTCCAATTAAAATTTTAATTGAGTTTTAAAAAATATTCAATTAAAAAATTAATTGATTCAACAAGTTTTTTAATTGAAACAAAAAACCAATCACAAAAACTAATAGTATCAATTAATTTTTTAATTGACTTTCAATTGAGTTTTTAATTGATACTTAGACATTTCATTTCTGTGATTGAAGACATTTCAATTAAAAAATTAATTGGAGCAATTAATTTCGTGGTTGAATCAGAAAATTAGTTTTTTGTGTATAATGACAGTTTTTGATCGAACTTTCATTCCCTTTTTGGGATATATTAACAAAGCTATTCACGTAAAAATAAAAGTAAGTTAAAAAGCTCACGTTATAACAGAATAAAAAATTTATTTTTGATTTCGAAAAATCTTTATACAAAAGATGCAAAATCTTCAAAATAAAAATGAGCGATTTGAGAGTACAATGAAAAAATATTTACGTGATAATAAAGATTACGCAACCTAAATTTTAGGATGCGAAATTTACAAAATATTAGGAACAAATTTCTTTAAAATAAAGAAATTTTAATTAAAGATGCCAGCAATTGGCATCTTCTTCAAATTTAGATATAAATTTAGCGAAGAAATAAAATTGCTTCTATATAATGCTCTAATTCAGAGTCATCTAAATTATTTAGCAATTGTGTATGCCAACAAACAAAACACTGCGTTGAGGTCTTTAGAACGCCTACAAAATAAAGCCCTAAAAGTTGTAGCTAATTTGCCAATCAGTCATTCGACATATGATTTATTCCGTAACAAATTTCCATCGATTTTACCTTTGAGAGGAATATACAAATTTCAAACGTGCTTGTATGTTTTTAAAAGTTTGCAGAATATTGGTCACCACACTATCAGCTTTACAAGAAATCAGAATACGTTTAATACGCGAAATAATCAACAATTAAAAGTAGCATTCTGCCGTACGAAAAAAAAAACGAAACAGAGAATTGAGTTTTCCGGATGTCAAGAATATAATCTTTTACCCGAAACAGTTAAAACCTTATCTAGAATATCAAATTTTAAAAAATCCTTAAAGGACTATATTTTTTCTAAACTTGAAGAGCTAATTTAAACTTAGTCATAAACATTTGCTTCTGTTATATATATGTACAGATACAAGTTGTATGATCATTATATATAAAGATGATGTATTGATATATATGCCAACTAGCCTCAATAATGCCAATTGGCGCTGAGGCATTTATTATATTTGTAAATTTTTATAATGAATTAATAAAACATTAAAAAAAATAAAGTTCATAAACTTTGCTTCAAAATTTTTTTTCATTAAATTTAGGACACAAATTTTGTAAACTTGTGTCCCTCCGTTAAAGTCGCATGTCTTTGAATTAAGGCTAATTTTCCTTAAAGTAAAGAAACACATTTTTGATTTAAAGAAATTGTCCTTAAATTAACTGAAATATTGAAATTTTAGATTTAAGATAAAAACGCTTCAAATATAGGCTAAGACTTATTTTGAGGATTTAGCGTCTTTGGTTTAAATTTTTGTTTGGAATTGAGAAAACATTTTTTACTTTGAAGTATCCGTTATAACTTGGATTTTTAATCTGTACGTGAGTACAAACAAAAAAATTTCACGAAAATTTTTCCAATTAAAATTTTATTAAAAATTTTTTGACTTCAAAATATTCAATTAAAAATTTAATTGATTCAACAAATTTTTTAATTGAAACAAAAATCAATCACAAAAATAATAGTATCAATTAATTTTTTAATTGGATCAATTAACTTTTTAATTGACCTTCAATTAATTTTTTAATTGATACTATCATTTCTGTGATTGAAGACATTTCAATTAAAAATTAATTGGATCAATTAAATTCGTGATTGAATCAGAAAAATTTTTTTTGTGTGTACCTTCATTAATAAACCGCAGAAAGAGAATGAACATTTGATAAATGAGATCTGTATCCTAATTTTAATTTTATTGGTCCTAGATTTAAAGCCAGGTAGGTCGCTAAAAAATTCTTTATTTTAAAGAAGCCGCATGTTTGGTTCGGAATCAATACCAAAATCCTTAAGGGAAGGTCAAAATCTTTGAATCCAAGTAAACTTTGTTTTGGTGTTGAGTAGTCTGGTTGGTAAAATAAATTGTACTTACAAAACTTAACTAGGGTCTCGCTTTTATTTTTTCTCCTCGCTATAGGTAAACATTTCCAACATTGCTCGATAGGATTTGTAGTAGATTTCTACTCTCTGAAATCTACGTGCCTAACAAACAAGTCTAAAAGTAAAAGAAAGTGCCCTGCCACTTTTTGCCAAGTTTTTAGTTTTCCCGTTTTTACAGAATGTCTCAGACTACTTTCCACAGTCTATATGTGAAAAAATTTTTCATTAAAGGTAGGTATTAAGTTCGAGTTTAGCCGCTAAAATTTTCATTCTTAATACCCACCTTAATGCAAATATCCCCTAGCTCAGTTAATTTCAAGGTTATTTATGTAAATTAAAAATGTTTTCTTTAACCCTCCGATGGGTGATAAAGTCCTTGTGGACTTTTATTCATGGAAATCAAATGTGATTGTTTATTACTTTATGTACTAATTAGTAGAAGAAGTGATAAACCATCATGTTTGAGATCAGGTAAAATACAGAGTTATGCATGAATAAAATTCCAAAAAGCCCACAGTGAGCTTATCACTCATGGGAGGATTAAGGACAATTTGCATTACTTCAAAGACATACGACTGGAACGAAGGAGACCAAATATCATAGATTCGTGTCCTAAACTTAATGAAAAATATTAAAAAAAAGATTATGAACTTCCTTTTAACGAAGTTTTTTATTTTAAAGAAATTTATTATTGATGTGATGTAATTTCATATTAGGTCAATATGTTTTTCAGTGTAGGCTACACGCAAAATAAAATTGTTGATATAAACGAATCGAATGTGGTATATACAATTTTTATTTTCAAAAATACAAAATTTTTTTTATAATAAATTTTCTTGATCTTTTTCGAAAAATAAATGTAATACAGTTTAGTTATAATTATCTACATTTAACCTATACTTTTCTACACAGGATGGTTGAAGTTTTTTTTTTTAGTGTACAAAAACGAAACACGAGCTAATTGTTAGTCATAATAAATGCATTGAAAGTATTCAGTTGGTTATCACTTTTATTTAAAATACTCGTATTACACTTTTTTCTTTGTCTTAAATGTATTGTCCCAATTTTATTGCAACTAGGCTGGCAGAATAGTTTTATCTCCTTTGCCCTATATATTATGAAAACAAAAACAAAAATGGGTAAATAGTAAATAAAAAACAGTTGTACAATAAGCAAGTATGTATATACGACCAAAAAGTTCAGCCAGGCCGATTAATAAATCCCCACCACCATCCCAGCAAAAAAATTTGGAAGTTGTTCTTCAGGCACAACTTTAAAAGCACTTCCAATGGAAATTTTTTTTCAATTAAATTTTGGAAAACTTGCTTTATTTTGAAAGTCAAATCATTCTGACAAGCGTTAGAATGCATTGAAACTCATAAAAATTATAAAAATTATTTATTTGGCAGAATATCACAAATTTTTTTTTAATTCACATCCAAAACACTGAATTCGGATCATACCTTAAGAAGTGATGCAAATTCAGTGCAACGGCTGTGAAAAAGGCATCCATTTTTTTGGGTGTATATATTTCCATTTTTAAACAATTGATAAATATTGTGGCTTTCACGACCTGAAGAAATGAAATCGAGAGATGCTTAGATGGGGATTATCTCCAAACATATAGCAATATATACCAAAACTGACATAGCTCTTTATGTCCTTAATAATATCTTAAGATTTTTTCTCGATTCTCTGTTGTTTCTCTGACGTTCTAAACATATTTATGTTTTGTTTGTTGCATTCAGAGTTATTATATTTAAGACAAGTAAAGAAAGTCTAAAGTCGGGCGGGGCCGACTATATTATACCCTGCACCACACTGAAAAAAATATTGTCGTGAGGTCAAAGATTTCATGTCTTTAAAATACGAATACAAATTTTGCTTAGCATAGGAGACTCATTTCTCTAAAATAAAGTTATTTTCTTTGTCCAAAAGTCGATAAACTTCTCAATGAAGTCGTATTGTCCTTATAATTAAGTGATTTGACTTAAAAATGGGTATCTTAACATGAAAGAAACAATTTATAGGCTAAGGTCAACTTGACTTTAATAATTCAGAAAAATTCTTTTAATTTAATGAAATTGTCTTTAAATTTGTTGTCTTTTTGCATCTTGACTACAAAGCAAAAAATCGTTCAAATATAGGACATGTTTTTCAAAACTTTATTTTAAATAAGTTTTTTTACTTCAAACATAGCATAATTTCTACTGGAAGTCGAGTCTTAATTTGGACAATAAAGTTGCCGTTACCTTGTTTTTAAAGGAATTTGATAGCATATGAAGAAAAAAAAAAAAAAAAAATATATATATATATATATATATATATATATATATATATATATATATATATATATATATATATATATATATATATATATATATATGGGAGCTATATCTAAATCTGAACCGATTTCAACAAAGTTTGACACGCATAGCTACAATGCTAATTTTACTCCCTGTGAAAAATTTCAACTAAATCGGAGCAAAAAATTGGCCTCTGTGGTCATATGAGTGTAAATCGGGCGAAAGGTATATATGGGAGATATATCTAAATCTAAATCTGAAGATATATCTAAATCAACCAAATTTGGCACGCATAGCTACAATACTAATTCTACTCCCTGTGCAAAATTTCAATTAAATCAGAGCAAAAAATTGGCCCCTGTGGTCATATGAGTGTAACTCGGGCGAAAGCTATATATGGGAGCTATATCTAAATCTGAGCCGATTTCAATCAAATTTGGCACGAATAGCTGCAATGCTAATTCTACTCTCTGTGCAAAATTTCAATTAAATCGGAGTAAAAGATTGGCCACTGTGATCATAGCTATATCTATATCTAAATCTGAACCGATTTCAATAAAATTTGGCACATTTGACTACACCTAGTGTACTCCTAGTGCAAAATTTCAACCGAATTTGGGTAAAACTCTGTCTTCTAGGACCGTATTAGTCCATGTCGGGCGAAAGGTATATATGGGAGCTATATCTAAATCTGAACCGATTTCAATAAATTTGGCACATTGACTATAGTACTAATTGTTCTTCTTGTGCAAAATTTTAAGCAAATTGGGGTAAAACTCTGGCTTCTGGGGCCATATAAGTCCATATCGGGCAAAATATATATATGGGAGCTATATCTAAATCTCAACCGATTTCTTCCAAAATCAATAGGGTTTATTCTGAGCCAAAACACATACTTGTGCCAAATTTGAAGTCGATTGGACTAAAACTGCGACCTAGATTTTGATTAAAAAATGTGTTCACGGACAGACAAACATGGCTATATCGACTCAGGAGCCCACCCTGAGCATTTTTGCCAAAGACACCGTGTGTCTATCTCGTCTCCTTTTGGGTGTTGCAAACATATGCACTAACTTATACACGCAAAAAAATAATTCTTTCCTCCCAAACGAAATTTTAGACAAACAAAGTTCGTTTCTCATTTGCTTTTCGCTGTAAGGAAGTGTATTTGGAAGAAAAGTATATACTTTTTGTGATGAACGTTTATTCTTTTCCAGGATGTAAAAACAATTTCATAAAGACTAGCTCAAAAAACAAAAACATTATTTTCTTGCCAATTGCATTGTCCCTCACATCTTTCTCACATCCACGAGGATTTTTAGTTCTTAACACCTTTTCCTGTAATACCAACAATGTAGAAGAAATTATACGATTTTATAAATTTTTAAATTTTTTTTTAACTTTCGCCTGGACGGAGAATCGAACCGCGGACCATGCACATTGTAAGCCAACACACTAACCACTGAGCTATGTACCTGTTATGGTCATCAATAGATAAATATCCATATAAGTTATATTTATATAGCATAGCTTGCGGCGCCCACGAACTGAATAAACAAAGTTTATTTAACAGAAACAAACAGTTAGTTTGGCACCGTGGAGCAGTGGTAGCTACGTCCGACTCTCATGCCAAGGGTCGTGGGTTCGATCCCTGCTTCGGCCAAAGTTTTTTTTTGCTTTTGTTTTTTTTTTTTACATATATTCCAGATATATTCGGAAGATTCCGAAAAAATGTTCAACATTACATTGTACTATATTAAATTTTGAACTGTAAAATGTGTCTTATTAAAGACCTAAAGTCAGAAAAGAACAGTGTTTGATATAAACGAAATGGACTGTGTTGTTATTTCAAAAATAACTTTTTTTATTGAAAAAATAAAAATTTTGTAACAAACGAATTTTTTTGGTGATAAAAGTTTAAAATTTTCGAAGCAATTCAAAAAACTCTAACAAAAGAAAAACGTTTTCGGTACACGTTTTCCAAACGTTTTTTTTCTTTGCGTGTAATACCCTGTTCTACAGTGTGGCGCAGGGTATAACAGTTTGGCTGATAAGTCCCCGGTCTAACAAAGAAAAACACATTTTTTGCCAAAATTCGTTTTTATTAAATATTCAACATAGTTCCCTTCAAGAGCGATACAACGATTATAACGACCTTCCAATTTTTTGATACCATTTTGGTAGTACTTCTTCGGTTTTACCTCAAAATAGGCCTCATTTTCGGCGATCACCTCTTCATTGCAGCCAAATTTTTTCCCTGCGAGCATCGTTTTGAGGTCTGAGAACAAGAAAAAGTCGCTGGGGCCAGATCTGGAGAATACGGTGGGTGGGGAAGCAATTCGAAGCCCAATTCATGAATTTTTGCCATCGTTCTCAATGACTTGTGGCACGGTGCGTTGTCTTGGTGGAACAACACTTTTCTTCTTCATATGGGGCCGTTTTGCCGCGATTTCGACCTTCAAACGCTCAAATAACGCCATATAATAGTCACTGTTGATGGTTTTTCCCTTCTCAAGATAATCGATAAAAATTATTCCATGCGCATCCCAAAAAACAGAGGCCATTACCTTGCCAGCGGACTTTTGAGTCTTTCCAAGCTTCGGAGACGGTTCACCGGTCTCTGTCCACTCAGCCGACTGTCGATTGGACTCAGGAGTGTAGTGATGGAGCCATGTTTCATCCATTGTCACATATTTCAGAATCATCAACACGTTGTTGTTTTTGGTCAAATGTGAGCTCGCGCGGCACCCATTTTGCACAGAGCTTCCGCATATCCAAATATTGATGAATGATATGAACAACACGTTCAACACGCTTGAATTTTGCATACCAATCAATTATTGTTGATTCCCTGGGGCAGAGTCCGGAAACTCATTATCAAGCCACGTTTTTTCTTCCGCCGTATTTTTCCCTTCAGGCAACAGTATTTTATCAAAACACGAAATTCCTTTTTTTCCATTTTTTTCACAATAACAAAAGTTGCTTCACAAAAGACGTTCTATCTCACAAACTAATTGACTTACAGACGTCAAATTTTGACACGAATCATTTGAAGGTTGGTACTATATAAAAATAATATGCATTTGATACTATGTGTCAGACCGGGGACTTATCAGCCAACCTGTTAAAAATGTAATGTCCCACATATAATATGTTCTAACATACGAGTATTAACATATATGTCCCAAATATGGTATACTACTTTATGAACATTATATGCTTGCACTTCAAAATAATTTACTAAAAATTTGTGTTCCAAACATATGATTTTTAACCTAAACATTTAAAAAAAGTATTTTTCGTCCGTGCACGCAGAGAAGGAATATGATCATCTCAAACATGTCTCAACATCAAAATATTAGCTTTGGGTGGAACATTATTATTTTCTCGTCAAACATAGAATTCTTGTCAAAATCAGACACATCATTTCCGCGAAAAGAACATGGTTGCGACGAATATATAGTATTTTAACTTTAAATGAAACCTTTTACATTTGCAATGAAACCTTTTTCAAATAAAATGAATACTTTTTTAAATCAAATGAAACCTTTTTCATTTCAAATGACACTTTTTTGATCCATACTTCAAATTCATACTTTTGATCAGGGCTGTGGAGCCGGAGTCGGAGTCTTGGAGTCGGAGTATGAAGATTTTGCTAGAGTCGGAGTCGGAGTCGTAAAAATTTTGCTCGACTCCGACTCCGGCTAAACCAAATTTTTTAAAACACTTCACATTTTTGTAACTAAGCAAGTTTTTACTCAAATTAATTTCCATTGCGTTATTCATTCGATCAATGTACAGCATGATAGTAAATGAAAATCAACTTCCAAGACTAGCAGATGGGCTGAATCGATCCATTTTAATGCCCATATCAATTTATTTGAAATATTTCGACGAATCGAAATTATTTTTTTAAATTTTATTTTAAGGCCATATACAAACATGTGGAATATTGACAGAAAAAATTTTTCAAAGTTGGTTTTTATAGAAAATTTTATTTCTATAAAAAGTTTTGTCAAAATTTTGTTTCTATAGCAAATTTTGTCAAAATTTTATTTCTATAAAAAATTTATTCAACATTTTATTACTATAGAAATATCTTTTTCTATAAAAAATTTAGTCAAAATTTTATTTCTATAGAAAATTGAGTCAAAATTTTGTTTCTATAGAATATGTTGCAAAATTTTATTTCTATTGATAATTTTATTTCTATAAAAATTTAAGTCAAAATTTTATTTCTATATAAAATTTTTAAGTCAAAATTTTATAGTAATAGATTTTTTTGTCAAATGAGAAACGAACTTTGTTTGCCTAAAATTTCGTTTGGGAGGAAAGAATTATTTTTTTGCGTGTAGAAAATTTTATTTCTATAGAAAATTTAGTCAAAATTTTGTTTCTGTAGAATATTTTGCAGAATTTTATTTACTACACATTTATTGATAATTTTTATTGATAATTTTTTCAAAATTTTATTTCTATAAGAAAAAATTATCAAATTTTATAGCAAATTCTATAGCAAATTTTCTCAATTTTTTTTCCTACTGATGCTCACTGATACTCACTGATATAAAAAAATATATTCAAAATTTTATTACTATAGAAATATTTTTTGCTATATAAAATTTAGTCAAAATTTTATTTCTATAGAAAATTTAGTCAAAATTTTGTTTCTATAGAATATTTTGCAAAATTTTATTTCTATAGAAAATTTTGCAAAATTTCGTTTGTTACACATTTTTTTTTAATTGTATTTCTATTGATAATTCTTTCAAACTTTTATTTCTATAAAAAATTTTCCAAATTTTATTTCTATAAAAATTTTATTCAAAATTTTATTTCTATAGAAAATTTAGTCAAAATTTTGTTTCTGTAGAAAAATTTGCAAAATTTTATTTCTATTTTATATAGATATATATTTTATTTACTAGACAAAAATTTTTCCAAAATTGTATGCTCACTGATACTCACTGCTAAGTCGAAAACTTGTAGAAATGACTCAAGTTTTCAAATTTTTCAATGAATGAATCATAAATGCATTTTTGCGAAATTGTCTAAACAATTATAAATATTTCCCAAATATTGCCCGAGATTTTGTAAAAGTCTGATTTGACATTTTATCAAAATTTAGATCTAAATACAAAGTTGTGCAGAGTATATTATAACCGGCCCGCCCGACTTTAGACTTTCCTTTCATTTTTATTTTTTGTTAAAATTGTGTTACGTCCCATAATTTTAGATTTAGATTTAAATTTTAAGTACATAGATTTTGTAGAAGTATATACAATTTTGTCTAAATCAATTCAGATTCAAATTGATGCATATGGGAATATAAACCTTTATATAGCTCGCAACAAATTTAAAGGATTTGAGATAGTATCAATAACTTTGGTCCCCAAATACATATACTGTTGGTATCTTCTCATATAATGATGGGTATTTATATCATTATTTTATTTATTAAACATTGCCCTAAATTTGAAATAAGAGTTCAATTGGCATCTAATGTGAAATTAAGACCTTTTTTTGCACACATAAATAAATACGATACTTTATATCGATCCACTTACGGTACACAATAGAACTACAAAGTAGTGGTATTAAAATGAGATTTAGTTATATTACCCGGAGTCGACTCCGGAGTCGGAGTCGTGCTGATGAAAAATGCTGGAGTCGGAGTCGAGCAAAATTGGCTCGACTCCACAGCCCTGCTTTTGATCTTTCATGGTTAGGGTGTAATTACTGTGTACATATGGAATGCCAAGAACGAAACAAATTTTATATTTTAAGAAACTATAAAATGAAAACTGTCGAACACAAAAAAATATATATTTACTTCCTACCTAACGACATGACAAAATCTTATCATTTTCGATTTTCTTTTCGTGAAAATTTTTTTTGAAGAATATGTAAAATTTTTAGTTTTTCGAGTGTGCTTATATGATATGTGATATATGATATGATATGAACTAAATCATCTTTGTTTAGTTGTTTCACATCGCAATGTGATTTTGATATTTATGTTATAATTGAAACTTGGTTGACAAGTGAATTTTATGATAATGAGTTTTTTAATCCTAACTTGTTTACTGTTTATAGAAAAGATAGAGATAGTGTAACTACTGGATGTAGTAGAGGAGGTGGTGTATTGATAGCGGTAAGAAAATATATCACTTCCAAGCTTGTTCCTTTAGAAGATGGGAATTTAATTTTTGACCAATTGTCAGTTATTGTTGATACATTGAATGGACGATTATTTATTTGTGCTTCTTACATTCCTCCTAACTCTTCTGAAACTTTATATCGAGGCCATGTTCAAAACTTTTTACATTTTACTGATTGTATGCTAGATTCTGATAGATGCTGTTACGTAGGAGATTTTAATTTGAGTTCTGTGGTTTGGTCTAAGGCTTATGATGCTGAGTACTATATGCCGTCTAATGTCAATAAGGACTATGAAATTTACTTTTTAGATTCTCTATTCAGTCTGGATGTGCATCAGATAAACGGTGTGTTCAATAAATTATTGAAGATGCTGGATTTGATATTTGTGAGTGCTGATTTGGTCAGTTCAGTTTTGGAATGTGTTTTTCCACTTGCTCCACCTAATAATCATCACATGGCATTAAATTTGCTGATAGATTTCTATCAATATGTACCTGTGCAAGAGAGTCGTGATAGAGGTTACAATTTTGATAATTGTGATTTCCATATGCTAAACAGAATTTTTGAAACTGTGGATTGGGTTTCTATATTGGACAGTAATATTGTTGCTATTTGTTATGAGACTTTTCTTGGTATTGTCAATAATATTTTGTTGGACAATGTTCCTAGAGCTAAGCCTAGGGTGCATAGGCTCCCTTGGTACACCAGAGGTTTGAAAAGGTTAAAGAATCTTAGAAATAAATATTATAATAAATTTAAGTCTAGTAATGCTCAAGGCGATAAGGAAATGTATCACCATTATAGTAGAGAATTTAATTTTTTGAACAAATTTTTATATAACCAGTATATTTTGGGTTATAATGATTCTATTAAAAGTAATCCAAAACGGTTTTGGTCTTTTATAAAGTCGAAAAGAGGTATTTCATCTATTCCTGCTACTGTTGCCTTCGACGGCGTGTCTTCTAATTCGATGTATGAATCGGCGGAACTTTTCAGAAAATTTTTCATGTCGAACTTCAATGAAAATTTGATAACATTCGATGAAGCTAATTTTACTGATATTTCTTCTTGTGATAATCTTTCTAAGATTTGTATTGATGATAATGATGTCCTGGCGGCTATTGATAAACTTTCAATATCTTTTCGTAATGATGTTGATGGACTTTCATCGTTTCTACTAAGGAAATGCTCAAGATCTTTAATATTGCCCTTAAAGATTATTTTTTCTAAATCATTGAAGTCTGGTTTTTTCTTGCAGAAATGGAAGTATACTATTGTAGTTCCTGTTTATAAATCGGGTCAGAAGAGTAATGTAACAAACTATAGACCTATATCTAAATTATCTAATGTTGCCAAACTAATAGAACATATTGTTAATGATAAATTGTTATTTATGCTTAGGGCTTACATAAGTCCTGCACAACATGGATTCTTCCATGGTAGGTCAACAGTTACTAATTTGGCGGTTTTCACACAGTTTTGCATTTCGAATTTTGAAAAAGGGCGTCAAATTGATGCGATATATACTGATTTTGCTAAGGCTTTTGATAAAGTTCCTCATAATCTCCTATTACATAAATTATCTAAAATTGGTTTTCAATATGAATTGTTGTGTTGGTTAAGGTCTTATTTGTCATCCCGAATGTGTGTTGTAGACTGTGAAGGTTGCTATTCCCAGTCTTATGTTCTGAAGTCTGGAATACCACAGGGAAGTGTCCTTGGGCCGTTACTTTTTAATATTTATATTAATGATGTCTCTAGTTGTTTTCTCCATTCCAATTATCTATTGTACGCAGATGATTTAAAAATTTTTAGTTGCATAAGGAACTCTGTTGATGTAATTAAATTGCAGGAGGATCTAGATAGATTGTCTTTCTGGACATTGGTTAATGGGCTTCCACTTAATCTTAAAAAATGCCAGAAATTAGTATTTCATAGATGTAGGGATGTCGTTATATCTGATTATACTATATGTAGCCAATTGTTAGAATCTGTGAATGGAAAATTGGATTTAGGAGTTGTTTTTGATTCTAAATTGAATTTTTCGGATCACTTGAATTATATTATTCCTAGAGCGTATTCTAGTCTATATTTTATTCGAAGGAATGCTGATGAGTTTGCTGACCCGTATACCAAGAAGATCTTGTATTGTGCTTATGTTCGTTCTAAGTTAGAGTACTGTTCATTTGTTTGGAGCCCTAATGCTTTGAAGCATATTAATCGCATTGAAAGTGTACAGAAGAAATTCGTCAAATTTGCTTTGAAATCCCTTAATTTTTCACATCCAATGCCATCGTATGTGAGTAGATGTGCATTGATTTCGTTGCAGTCTTTGCGCTCTCGTAGAGAGATTGATTCGTTGGTATTCTTGCAAGGAATTGTAAGTTCTTCTATTGATTGTCCAGAACTTTTGCATCTTATTAATTTCAATACGCCACCTCGTTCTCTTCGGTACTATTACCCTTTTCATATAAATACACATTCTACTTCTTATGCTACAAATGAGCCATTAACTAAGGCAATGAGACTTTTTAATACTTATAACGAGTTCTTGGATTTTACTTTTACTAAGTATAAATTGAAACATTTGTTATACTCCCTAATACATTAAAGGTTATTGTATTTACATTTTTTTTATTATTTATTATTTACTATTATTTTAATGAAATATTATGCGTAGTCTGTAAGGGTTATGTAATCCATAGACATAAATAAATAAATGAAAATGAAAATGTGCTATCTATTAAAAAAATGATTCATTTGAACTGAAAAAAGTTTCATCTGAAATGAAAAAGGATTCATTTGATTTGAAAAAGGTTCCATTCCATTTGATAAGGGATTCATTTGACTTGAAATGGTTTCATTTGAAGTGAAAATGCTATGTATGCTTTCTATAGTCGGAAATTAACATTTCGATGTGTCACAAACGGAATGGCAAACGTATTATATCTCCATCCCATGGTGGTGGGTATAAAAATCCAATATATAAAAATATGTGTAGTTCGTGGATTGCAAAAAGAATATGGGAAAACATTTTTGTAATATTTGAAAATATTTTTCAATGAATAAAATTTCAAAATTGAACGCCATGATAAAATAGTTGAAATAACATTTCAAACTCCATATCATGTACCAGAAAAACTCAAAGGAGCTCATGCAATCAGCAAGTGCTCCAGAGAACAGATGAATGAATAAAGGATACAAATGAAAAATTAAATGAATTGAATTTAAATGAACAATTTATGTTGAACCAATAATGTTTAATTATTTGGAAAATGTTTTGGATGAATTTTTGGTATCTACAGCAGTAGATGTAAAAAAATTGATGATCGGATATTTGACCATCTCGGTGAAATTAGAACAAATACACTTAAAAAATGTGAATCCTCTATTTCACTAAAGCCAATTTAACTTTATTTTAATTCATGGAATTATTATGTTTGGAGAAAGGATCCTTTATTCTAATAATTGTTTGCGTACGCTGAACTAAAAAACGGGGAAAAATTATACATAAATGAAACATAAAGATTTACTAAATTCGTACTTCTCAAAAAAATAATTCATTATTTCTTAAATTTTTTAAATTTTACTACAAATGCGCCCATCTTCAACTTCGTATGGCACTAAACACATTCTTCCATTTTTTTAACTCCAATTTTTTCCTTCAAACTACGAAAATCTCTCTATGAAGGGGAAAAAGTAATTATGTCTAATAAATTTTCTTGAATTTGTCGAAAAAAGATTTACTTATTTTTGTGATATCGGTGTGATATCAGCGTTTGTAATACTGTCTAGTTAAAATTTTCTAAAATTAGCCTAAATTTTTACTTGAAAATATATCGGTTTAATGGATATAATGGATTTTAAGAAACAAGAAGATCGGTTCAACTGATGCCCTTTTCGTAGTTACCATTCTATGGTGGTGGGTATAAAAAGAGTTGTATACAAAAAAGACATGGTCATTTGAATTCATAACACTTAGTGACAACCACCCTGTATAGTTCAGATTATATGATGCCTCAAAATTATTTAAAATCTATTTCTGATCACTTCGAAACGGCAAAATTCAGGTATAAATAAGGGAAATCAGGGATTAAGCCCATCGAATATCAAGTAAAAGAATTTAATCAAACAACACTGAATAGGAGTTGCCCTTGTACCTTCGTAGATGTGCTTGAAAAGTTATGTGTGTTTACGTTTGTTTTGTTTGTTTGTATTCTTTTTTTCACATTTGTTTGAGTAAATTTCACATGTATTTGTATTTGCTTTCGATATCGTTTATCTTGTAGGAGTATTTCCTAAGATATACGCCACATCACTATGAACCACATATAGGAAAAAATAAACATGAAATCACAAACGAGGAATGAAAGAACTGTTGCTGCTGATATAAACCAGAATAAGGCAAACAATAAGGAATAGTAAGAAAAAACATTCTACACTTGTATGAAAGCGTGATTGACCAACACAAGAACAGCGGCAGTATTCAGTGTTAGTGAGTGGGTATGCAAGTATGGGCGTTCGTTATCAAACATTTGCATCCGGTTGAATATAACGCCGGCATATCCAACCAGCATGTTGCATGCAACATATATTCCACGGCTATTGCAATGCAATCATACAAAACGCAACATCATTATTATGTTCAGTGATGCCAATTTAGTTATCTAGCTAGCAAAGCTAAAGGGCGATACGGTCAAAATTTGGTCAAGGGAAAACGCGTGTAAATCGGTGAAATCGTTTATTTAAAAATTAAATTAAATTTCTTTTTCAAGTTCAATTAGTATAAAATTCAGGAAAAATATTCAGTTAGGCTTTCGCTTTTCCAAATCCGAATTGCCGGGCCTCACGCTTGACACCTGCCATCAGATTTTGTACAGCCACCTTGTCCACCTTCTTCGCCGCAGAAAGCCACTTTGCCTTGCACTGCTGCTCGTCCTTAGCAGTTTTTTGGTCTTCTTTAGGTTCCGCTTGACAATAGCCCAGTATTTCTCAATTGGGCGGAGCTCTGGCGTGTTGGGAGGGTTCTTGTCCTTGGGAACCACCTGCACGTTGTTGGCGGCGTACCACTCCATGGTCTTTGTACCGTAATGGCAAGATGCCAAATCCGGCCAAAACAGCACGGAACAACCGTGTTTCTTCAGGAAAGGCAGCAGACGTTTATTCAAACACTCTTTCACATAAATTTCTTGGTTGACAGTCCCGGAAGCTATGAAAATGCTGCTTTTCAAGCCACAGGTACACGCTCACAAAAAATCGCTTCTGTAACATATACTCCAAAACATATTTTGCTTCAAGCATATATATTTTTGGGTATTGCCCAAACATTTATATGTTTGATCTCTTCCAATATATAATATGTTTGAAATCATATTGGTCTAAACAATATATCTTTTGGTAGTCTAAGTTCCAAACATTTTGTATTTTTGCATCCAAATTCAATAATGTTGTCTTCCAAAAAACAATATGTTATTTTGTGAACATATAATATGTTTGGAAGCATTTTGCACCCAAAAATATTATATGCTTAAAAAAATTCTCCCAAACAATATTGTGCTCAAAATTTTATTTATTTATTTATTTTTTGTTTATATATTTACAATCATAATGAATTATGAAAATAAACAGGTAATATAGGTGCTAACAACATAGGTTTTCGACCTGAATGCTCAAAATTTGGTTTCTGCCCAATTGTATATTCCCCCACATCTTTCTCACTTCCACGAGATTTTTTAGTTCTTAGCACCTTTTTCTGTAATACAAACATTGTAGAAGAAATTATTCAATTTTATGCTTTTTTTATTTTAATTTTACCTTTTGCCGGACGGGGATTCGAACAGCGGACCACACAGTTTGTAAGGATCAAAGAAGTAGCTGATCAATTGCCCAAGGAAAAATAAAATGTTAATTTTGTAATAACAAGCAACAACCACCAACTTAATTCAATATCGCTCCCTGTTAAATAGCCCTCCAAGCTACTAAACACATATATGTTTATAGGCTATTTCTAAATTAATATATGTTTGCATCCAAGTATATTATATTTACAAACATTTTATGTCCCAAACATAATATGTTCTAACATATTAACATATATGTCCCAAACATGTTATGCTAGTTTATGAACATTATATGCTTGCACTCAAAAATATTGTGTTTAAAAATTTGTGTTCCAAACATATAATGTTTATAGCCAAACATATGAAAAACAGTCTTTTTCATCCGTGTACAGATGGCTTGCCAAACCATATATTTCTTTGCGAACTTTGACAGTTTTATGTGCTTGAAAATATCTGCTACCTTTCCCCTTCCGTGGTGCAATGATTAGCATGCCCGCCTTGCCTACACAAGGTCGTGGGTTCGATTCCTGCTTCGACCGAACACCAAAAAGTTTTTCAGCGGTGGATTATCCCACCTCAGTAATGCTGGTGACATTTCTGAGGGTTTCAAAGCTTCTCTAAGTGGTTTCACTGCAATATGGAACGCCGTTCGGACTCGGCTATAAAAAGGAGGTCCCTTGTCATTGAGCTTAACATGGAATCGGGCAGCACTCAGTGATAAGAGAGAAGTTCACCAATGTGGTATCACAAAGGACTGAATAGTCTAAGTGAGCCTGAAATATCGGGCTGCCACCTAACCTAACCTAACCTTCTTCTTCCTTTTGCCGTATAAAACTCCTGTCCCGGAAGCTGCTTGTAGTCGGCTTTGACGTAGGTTTCGTCGTCCATTACCACGCAGTCAAACTTCGTCAGCATCGTCGTGTACAGCCTCCGAGATCGCGCTTTGGCCGTCGTATTTTGTTTATCATCGCGATTTGGAGTCACTACCTTCTTGTAAGTCGATAGTCCGGCTCGTTTTTTGGCTCGATGCACGGTTGTAGACGATACACCCAGCTTATTTGCGGCATCTCGGAGAGAGAGGTTAGGGTTTCGCTTGAAACTACCGGCAACTCTCTTTGTCGTCTCAGCGGCTTCCGGTTTTCGATTTCCCCCCGATCCAGACTTCCTGGCTGTCGACAAACGTTCCCCAAACACTTTAATTACATTTGTAACGGTTGTTTTGGCAACTTTTAGCGATTTTGCCAGCTTTGCGTGCGAGTAGCTCGGATTTTCGCGATGCGCGAGCAAAATTTTGATACGCTGCTCTTCTTGCTTGGACGGCATTTTGACAACTGAAGAGTGAATTCCAAAATCAAAATAGGAGCAACATTCTACACACACACCTTCAAAATGAGGGGTGTTCAGGTTTTTTAAATGCAAAATTGAAAGAAATACGTCAAGTTTATATTGACCAAATTTTGACCGTATCACCCTTTATATGTAGCTATTTTTTATTATCTATATATAAAATATTGATTACTGACTATTATATATGAAATTTAGGTTACTGTAAATTACGATTGCTTATGAAATGTGTTTACGATGGCAATAAAGTGTATATGTAAATATTGTAGTTCGTGATGAAAGTCTGAGTCGATCTAGGCATGTCCGTCCGTCCATGCAAAAATTGGGCCATATGGGTCCATAGTTCGGGTAATACCCCTTTTTCATGATTTTACTACGTTTTCCCTAGTAATTTGTCGAAAAAGATATAAGGTGTAGCCTTGAGTCGTTCCGACTGTAGCCTTTGATCACATCGGAACGAACTACTTCCAATGCAGGATTCACCCTCTATTTCATTAAAGCCAATTTAATTTTATTTTAGTTCATGGAATTATTATGTTTGGAAACAGTTTCCTTTACTCTAATAATTTTTTAAAATTTTCTAAAATTAACCAATTTTCTAAAATTAACCAACATTTTTCTGCCTGTGGGTTCACTGCACCCAGAGAAAGAATATGATCACCTCAAATATGTTTTAAAAGCAAAATGTTATTTTTGGGTGGTGACATGGTTTTCGCAACCATGTTATTTCCTTGGAAATCATGTATCTGATTTCGGCAAGCAGGTTATATTTGACGAGAAAATAACATTTTAGTGACAAACATGTTACATTGGCACCATACAAAAATAACATTTTGCTCTTGAAACATGTTTGAGGTGATCATATTCCTTCTTTGCGTGTGTTTTTTCAGTGTGTGTTTAAACCAAAATGTACTTTGTTTATAGGCTTTTTTTCATTTTGCCCAGGATAAAATGGTTAGATTGTCCGCTTGTCAACAGATTGTCATAATTTTATTTACTTCATGATATAATGCTGCCCTCGAGCAAAACATAGCAACACCAAACTCCATGGAGGTTGGAATCAAAGTCTTATTGATATCTTGCAAACTATTAAATGGGACCATGGGCATTTAAGACATGGCCGACTCAGATGGTGATGCTCATGTCTAGCAATGCATATATTAGGATCCGTCTCATTTCGAGTCTGACGTATTTATCACGGTTATATTTTATATTCTCTGCATTGACAATGATCCTCCACAGGTTTTAGCCATTCTTAAACAAAAAAATGTTCCTAATGTATGTAGGGATATACTGATTTGGACTAGTGTTTATAATTTAAATTAGGAACTTAAAGAAAATTAAAAAAAAGGTACCAAATGTGTCGCGGGGTACCACGGTATTTATACTCAAATAGTATTAAACAAGTACAAAAGTGTCAACTTTATCAACCCTCCTTCCTGTCCTATTGTGGTGGGTATAAAAAAACATGTCGTTGCTGTCATATTTCGGGATATTGGACTTAAAATATCCCAAAAAAAGGAGATCAACTTTTCCATTTTTTATGTTAAATTTAACACGTTTTCGATATAAATCAAATTCATTCCAAAATTAAACAAATTTCATTTGGCTACATATTTTGACTATTTTCTACAAAATTTAGATATTTTCTGCTATAAATTTTGTTTTGATCTAACCTTTATTTTGCTTCTCAATAATTGGCAACACTGATTATGTTAGGCACAGACTACTTTTTATCTGTTTGTTTGTGAATGTGTTTGATTAATGATAACTACCGTTATCGTATGAAGATACCTTAGAAACAAGAGTCGTGTGGCACAACGAACGCTACGAAATCATCAACAACAACGAATAATACCAACAAATCACAAGACTGACTGTCTCATCGTAAAAAATTGTTTTGCATGCAATTAGAATTTGTTTTCTTAATACTCCTTCCCCCCACAACACTCTCTCACAAATAACGCCACACAACAATCCACCCACTCACACTCTCTTGCTCTTTCTCAATTGAGAATGTGATGACATATAGTAGGATGTTCGTTCCTGGTTTGCATGAGGAAAATCTATGAAATTTTCTCGAATGCATTCATTCATTGACAACATTCCTCCATTCGAATCAGATGTGCATTGATGGTCGTCGCGAACGGTTGTTGTTGTGTGCCGCTTGAATTGAAAATCTCACATCGTTACCGGATGTAAAAAAGAAATCATAGAGAGAGAGAAAAGTTGGTGCCATTATAAAAAAATATACAAAATTCTTTTTGTAGCAAAACAAAAAGAAAAAAAATCGAAACCATACTTAAATGTTGTGAGAAACGAAAAAAAAACATTAGGTTGTTGTTGCCCTTATTTAACAACGATATAACGGAAGTCCATTTAAAAGTGTGCGCGATGCGATAAAGGAAATCAACAACAGAAACAAGCAATCAAAATCAAAGAAAAAGAAGAAGAGAACAACTATGAAGTATGAAATGTGTGAGAATCGCTTGAGTGGTAGTGAATGTGTTTGTGTCCGTGTTTTCTTATCAGACAAAAGACCATATCGGTGTTAATATCCTGCATTGCAAGATTTTGTGAATTTAGTTTAGTTCAATTATCTAAATACGTTACATAAAAAAGCATTAAATTAAGAAGTGTTGCTACATGCAAATTGTGTGGAGCATCCACGATTGTTAGATGTGTTATTCATATGCGAAAAATATTTTTCTCCCAATTATACTGAATTGCTGGGAAATTCCAATAACAAATGCCATATTCAAAATCCAATAACAAATACCATATTCAAAATCTGATTTCAAAATACTTCATTTCTAGTTTCGGGCAATTTGGATAATCGGAATACCGGTGATATAGCTCTCTATGGATCTAAATCACTAGATTCCTTAAGAAGGAATAATTGATAGGAAATCCTTCGCACTCGAGTGAAAGGATTTTCCCACTTTACGACTTTTGTGTCCCCTCACTTTCTTGGTGTGGAAAAAAAAACAATAGTAATAAAATGTATCTACAAACAAATATTTGTTTGCAATCAAAATCAGTTAAATTCAGTATTAGTTTAACTAAGGACTTTTTCTGATTGATTGATTGGAAATCCTTCGCACTCGAGTGAAAGTATTTTCCCGCTTTTAGAATGAAAACGCCCCCCCCCCCCCCACTTTCCTGGAATATATATGCTAAGTTGCTACAGCCTTTATATATCCCCAACAATCACTGGATAATTCTGTCAGTCACTGTTAAAAATTCCGCCGCAGTAATTCCATCATGTGGTCCGGGGGATTTGAAAGATCCAAAGCAATTTCCCCGATAGGAAATGACCGTTGAGACTTTATGGTACCGTCACAAGATGATTCAGCCGTCTGATTTCCAGGAAAATTTATGTCCAATAGTACCTCACTGGACGTTGTCCAATGACCCTCCGATGTTTTAATGAAAGCCGGAGTCTAATTAATGGATGCTAATACCTTCCGATGTCTGGAAGACTCAAACGTCTTCATTTTAATCAAATTTGTCCTAAATATAGTGTAAATTACAATTACGTGTCTTAAGATTTGGGTTGCATAATCTCAGATCGAGTCATATTTATTATTTATTTATTTATTTATTTATTGTTTATTTTAATCATACAGTAAATGTATGATAAAAAAGAAAAGGGAAAGTCATATTTAAATGTATGTAATTGGGACAAAAACCTCTATATATAGAATTCAACAGATTTGTCGGAGTCATTTTTACAATTTTGCGACTTAGCAGTGGCGATTTTATAAGGAAAATGTGGATATTTTGGCCATATTTGCCCAAATCGGAAAAGCATATATGCTATGGAAGCTACATTGAAATCTGAACCGAGTTCAAGCAAATTTGACATGGATAGTTACTATTTTAATTCTACTCCCTGTTCAAAATTTCACGTAAATCAGAGTACAACTTCGGCTCTGTGGTCATATGAGGGCAAATCGGGCGAATGATATAGATGGCAGTTATATCTAAATCTCAATTATATCTTCAAGCAAATTTGACATGGATAGTTACTATTTTAATTCTACTCCCTGTTCAAGATTTCACGTAAATCAGAGTACAACTTTGGCTCTGTGGTCATATGAGGGCAAATCGGTCGAATGATATAGATGGCAGTTATATCTAAATCTCAACCGATTTGAATCAAATTTATTACACTTGACTAAAGTACTAACTGTTCTCCTTGTGCAAAATTTCAACAAAATTGGGGTAAAACTCTGGGGCCATATAAGTCCGGGCGAAAGATATATATATGTTAGCTATATCTAAATCGTAACCGATTTCAACCAAATTTGGCATGCATAGCTACGATATAACTTCTACTCTCTATGCAAAATTTAAAGTAAATCAGGCTGAATTTCTGGCTTCTTGGGCCATATTAGTAGATATCGGGCGAAAGATATATATGGGAGCTATATCTAAAATTTGGTAAGCCAAATTTTAAGTCGATTGGACTAAAATTGCGTCCTAGACTTTGATTACAAAAATGTGTTCAAAGACAGACGGGCGGACAGCCAGACATAGCTAAATCGACTCAGGGGCCGGCCCTGAGCAATATTGCTCACGAATTTTTTTCCAATTAAAATCTTAATTGAGTTTTAAAAAATATACAATTAAAAATTTAATTGAATCCATAATTTTTTAATTAAAATAAAAGCCAATCGCACAAATTAATAGCATCAATTAATTTTTTAATTGACTGTCAATTAATTTTGTAATTGATACTATCATTTCAGTGATTGAAGACATTTCAATTAAAAAATTAATTGGATCAATTAATTTCGTGATTGAATCAGAAAATTTTTTTGTGTGTATTTCGTCTCCTTTTGGGTGTTGCAAACATTATAATACCCTGTTCTACAGTGTGGCGCAGGTTATAATAATTTAGAAGACGAATTTTTCAAATTTTGCATCCCCCCGTTAGGTTATGTGGCAGCCTGATGTATCAGGCTCACTTAGACTATTCAGTCCATTGTGATACCACAGTGGTGAACTTCTCTCTTAATATTGAGTGCTGACCGATTCCATGTTAAGCTCAAAAACAAGGGACCTCCTTTTTATAGCCGAGTCCGAACGGCGTTCCACATTGCAGTGAAACCACTTAGAGAAGCTTTGAAACCCTCAGAAATGTCACCAGCATTACTGAGGTGGGATAATCCACCGCTGAAAAACTTTTTGGTGTTCGGTCGAAGCAGGAATCGAACCCACGACCTTGTGTATGCAAGGCGGGCATGCTATCCATTGCACCACGGTGGCTCCCACCGTTAAAGTCATATGTCTTTGAAGTAAGGCACATTTCCCTTAAAGTAAAGACAAATATTTTAAAGTAAAGACAAATATTTTTTGCCTAATCTTTCGATTTAAGATAAAAATTTTCCAAATAGAGACTAAGACTTAGTTTGAGAATTTTTGAACTTTAGTTTAAAGTTTGTTTTAGGAATAAAGGAAACATTGTTTACTTTGAAGTATCTGTTATAATTTAGATTTTTAAACTGGCATTTATTTTTATGTGAATAGCTTTGTTAATCTACACACAATATAATATTATAATTTTTGAGCTAACAATAAATTGTTGTTACAGAAAATTTTTAAGTTCAACAAAATTTTTGTTGATAGAACAAAATTAGTCGCTAAAGTGACTAAAATCGTAATTGTATTTACAAATTACGTTGTTAGCTCAAATTTAAACATAATTTTAATTGTATTGACAATCAAATTAATTGATATTTTTGTGTGTATCCCAAAGAGAGAAGGACAATTCGATTTTATTTGTTTTAAAGCTGAGATTTAAAACTACACCGAAAGAAAAGTAGACTGTTTTATAGAAGGAACGAACTGACTCGTGCAAAAATTGAACTAAATTGTACTCCACATTTTGAGATTTCCACAAAGCGTTGTTAAACCCAGGTACATTTAATGCCCCGTTGTACTGTTTAACTACAGTTCACGAAATTACATCCTCTCATAGAAGAAAAAAAAATGAACTTAAAGTAAAGAAGAAAATCATTGGCGCTAAATCATGTCCATTTTAAACACAATGAAAGAAGGAAGACTTTTAATTTCCTGAGGAACGAAATTTTAGACAAACTAAATTTTCTTGTCATGCTAAAAAAAGTTTCTATTGAAGTAAATAAAACTCATTACTCATTAAACATAAAATTGAACAGAAATGTTAAATAAATTATATGTGTCGCATAATAAAACTCTTTAGATAAAATCGTTGCAGCACTTGTCACAAATTAAGGTATATTTGCTATTTAAACAAATACTTTATAACAAACGGGAATTTCGTTTGTATCGAATTTCGTTCCTGAGGAAAGTATTTTTAAGAATCATGCGAAAATTTCCTCTGCTTTAGTTCACATTGAAGTTGGAGACATACTTAAAACAAAGAAAATTACATTGCGTTGTGGAAAATTTCGAAAAAAGTAATAAAATTTAACTACATACAAATATTTTTTTTGCAATACAAACATGTATTAATTTTAAAGAAGCCGCATCTTTGGCTGGAAATCATTACAAAAATCTTTATGGGAAGACCAAAATCTTTGGATTCAAGTAAGCATTTTTTTCGGTGTAGGACAAATTGGTCTTTTTCAAATACACAAAACAAAAACTCAAACTGGATGATAGTGAAACGCAGTGATTGTTCTAAAAACCTTAAAACATGCTAGTGAGCGATAAAATTAACATTAACACAAAAAACGGACACACACAATTGCACTGGTCCACTGCCTTAATTTTTTGTATTTTATTCTTGTCTAGATGTTCTTGAATAATATTGAAGAAATTTTATAAGCCAACAAAAAAAAAAATGTGAACCAATTGTGAACCACTCCAAAGTAGATATCAACATTTCTGAAAATACAAATTCAAATCCCATATAAAAAGGAATTAAAAAAGCGAATTAAACGGAAGTTTCTGAGTGATTAAACAAAAATTTTCTCAGTTACTGTGCGTGAGCCATAACAAAAGGCTGTTGCGTCGCTACGGATCACCAAACAACAAAGCACCCTTGTGGAGGTTGTTGCAAAACTTGGTAAACTAAAAAAGGAAAAAAAAAACAACACAGGCCAAATTGTCTTAATTAAAAAGAGTGTTTAATAATAAACCATTTGATGCATGAATGCCGTATAGGGTAAATAAACTAAAACGGTTTGCAAGGCAAGGCAAGGACATAACCGTTTCAAAGAGTGAGGAAGCGGAGAAGTGGAAAATTGCCCTTAGTCTTTTCAAGGCTTCTCATCTGATACCATCTCAAATATCTCCGTTATTGTGCAAACAGAAGAAAAGAAAAATTATTATTATTTTCAATTAAGTAAAAGCAGTGTTGTGCGAACCCAAAAACTTTGCCATTCTGTGAAAGTTGTACGGTGAAACTATTCCCAACAAGTTGAACATCCCATTGCCCATTTTGCCAAGGAGCATACGTGTCGGTGAAACGATATTTTTATTTTTGTCCATGTGTGAGTGTTTCCGTGTTTTGTGCTAAAAGTTAAACCACGCATCACCAGGAAAAAGAAGCAAAGAGAATACCAGCCATACAGGAAATTAAAGCGAATATCCTCTCTGTTAGACAGACGGTCGGTCGGTCGTTCGGTTGCTTGGCTTAAAATACTCAGTCTTAAAGTTCTTGCCAAAAATTGGGTAGTTGCGGCCTTTTGAACTGAAAATGACTCGTAACTTGATTGTTTTCACCACTTTGTGGGCATGTCTTTTAGTGGCCGTATACGGACCCACTATGGCTGTTGCATGCCCCACTGGCTGCAATTGCTTTCAACGCACTGTACGTTGCATACGTGCCCGTCTAACAACTATACCCCAAGTTCCCCTGGATACTAAAGTTCTGTAAGTATTTTTTGTGCTATTTTAAAATTGTTTACCTGGTTTGTTTTTTGTGGGAAAATAGAAACCAACAACTTTTTACCACATAACATTATTTGTATGTCTGTTTGGTGTAACCAGTGTTACCAAGTCGGGGACTATACTCCAAATTTAGGGGATTTACGATTCGGGGGAAATTTTAGCGGATGCTTGGATGCTTTTGTAAGGGGTAATAAATAAATTGGAAGCGTATTTCATGTAGGATTTATATCTACATTTGATTTGATTTTTCCCAAGAAACCTATCTGAATAAAATATCGCTACACGCAAATAAAAAAACAAGTGTATACGGCCGTAAGTTCGGCCAGGCCGAAGCTTATGTACCCTCCACCATGGATTGCGTAGAAACTTCTACTGAAGACTGTCATCCACAATCGAATTACTTGGGTTGCGGTAACACTTGCCGATGGCAAGGTATCTTAAAACTTCCTAACACCGTAATATATACCACATAGTCCATACATGGTATATATCAAACTAAAAAAGGCCGACTAAATACGTATATAATTAAGTTTAAAGTTTATATAGAAATAAAATTTTGACAAAATAAAATTTTTACAACATTTTCTATAGAAGTAAAAGTTGGAAAAATTTTCTATAGAAATAAAATTTGGATAAAATTTTCTATAGAAATAAAATTCTGACAAAATTTTCTATAGAAATAAAATTTTGACAAAATTTTCTATAGAAATAAAATTTTGACAAAATGTTCTACAGAAATAAAATTTTGACAAAATTTTCTATAGAAATAACATTTTGACAATGTTTTCTATAAAAATTAAATTTTGGTAGATTATTTTTGGCTCGAGATTATGAACCGATAAGGACCAATTTTTGTGTGATTGGGGATCACCTATATATAACTAAAGACCGATATGGACCAATTTTGGCATGGTTGTAAGAGACAATATACTAACACCACGTACCTAATTTCAACCGGATCGGATGAATTTTGCTCCTCTAAGAGGCTCCGGAGGTCAAATCTGGGATCGGCTTATATGGGGGCTATATATAATTATGGACCGATTTCGACCTATGTGTGCATGGTCATTAGAGAACATATACCAACACCATGTACCAAATTTCAGCCGGATCGGATGAAATTTGCTTCTCTTAGAGGCTCCGCAAGCCAAATCGGGGGATCGGTTTATATGGGGGCTATATATAATTATGGACCGATATGGACCAATTTTTGCATGGTTGTTATAGACCATATACTAACACCATGTACCAAATTTCAGCCGGATCGAGTGAAATTTGCTTCTCTTAGAGCAATCGCAATCCAAATTTGGGGGTCCGTTTATATGGGGGCTATACGTAAAAGTGGACCGATACGGACCAATTTTTGCATGGTTGTTAGAGACCATATACTAACACCATGTACCAAATTTCAGCCGGATCGGATGAAATTTGCTTCTCTTAGAGCAATCGCAAGCCAAATTTGGGGGTCCGTTTATATGGGGGCTATACGTAAAAGTGGACCGATATGGCCCATTTTCAATACCATCCGACCTACATCAATAACAACTACTTGTGCCAAGTTTCAAAGTGATAGCTTGTTTCGTTCGGAAGTTAGCGTGATTTCAACAGACGGACGGACGGACGGACGGACGGACATGCTCAGATCGACTCAGAATTTCACCACGACCCAGAATATATATACTTTATGGGGTCTTAGAGCAATATTTCGATGTGTTACAAACGGAATGACAAAGTTAATATACCCCCATCCTATGGTGGAGGGTATAACAAGGTTTAAAAAACGTTTATCGAAACGTTCTCCTTTTGTTGGAATTTTTTTGAAATTCTTCGAAAATTTAAATTTTTTATCATCAAAACAAGTAAGTAAAGTCTAAAGTCGGGTGGGGCCGACTATATTATACCCTTCACCATTATGTAGACCAAAATTTGTGTTGCCATCTCAACTTCTTCAAATTTGTTGGGAGTTATTATCAAGGTTTATATTTCTGAAACGATTTGGAGATAATTTTTTGTACTTCTAAAAAATCGCTAGGGCTAACACCCTGGGATGAAACACAATGTACAACAAGTATGTACGGCCGTAAGTTCGGCCAGGCCGAAGCTTATGTACCCTCCACAATGGATTGCGTAGAAACTTCTTCTAAACACTGCCATCCACAATCGAATTACTTAAGTTGCGGTAACGCTTGCCGATGGCAAGGTATCTTAAAACCTCCTAACACCGTCTTCTAAATTGTATGTAAATTTTCTATAGAAACAAAATTTTAACACACTTTTCTATAGAAATAAAATTTTAACAAAATTTTCTATAGAAATAAAATTTTGACTAAATTTTCTATAGAAATAAAATTTTGACTAAATTTTCTATAGAAATAAAATTTTGACAAGATTTTCTATAGAAATAAATTTTTAACAAAAATTTTCTATAGAAATAAAATTTTGACAACATTTTCTATAGAAGTAAAATTTGGAAAAAAAATCTATAGAAATAAAATTTTAACAAAAATTTCTATAGAAATAAAATGTTGACTAAATTTTCTATAGAAATAAAATTTTGACAAGATTTTCTATAGAAATAAAATTGTAACAAAAATTTTCTATAGAAATAAAATGTTAACGAAATTTTCTATAAAAATAAAATTTTGGTAGATTATTTTTGGCTCGAGTGGCAACCATGATTATGAACCGATATCATATGCTGACACCACGTACCAAATTTCAACCGGATCGGATGAAATTTGCTTCTCTTAGAGGCTCCGCAAGCCAAATCTGGGGATCGATTTATATGGGGGCTATATATAATTATGGACCGATATGGACCAATTCTTGCATGGTTGTTGGATACCATATACTAACACCACGTACCAAATTACAACCGGCTCGGATGAATTTTGCTCCTCTAAGAGGCTCCGGAGGTCAAATCTGGGGATCGGTTTATATGGGGGCTATATATAATTATGGGCCGATGTGGACCAATTTTTGCATGGTCATTAGAGAACATATACCAACACCATATACCAATTTTCGGCCGGATCGGATAAAATTTGCTTCTCTTAGAGGCTCCGCAAGCCAAATCGGGGGATCGGTTTATATGGAGGCTATATATAATTATGGACCGATGTGAACCACTTTTTGCATGGTCATTAGAGACCATATACCAATTTTCGGCCGGATCGGATAAAATTTGCTTCTCTTAGAGGCTCCGCAAGCCAAATCGGGGGATCGGTTTATATGGAGGCTATATATAATTATGGACCGATGTGGACCACTTTTTGCATGGTTGTTAGAGACCACTTACTAACACCATGTACCAAATTTCAGCCTGATCGGATGAAATTTGCTTCTCTTAGAGGCTCCGGAGGTCAAATCTGGGGATCGGTTTATATGGGGGCTATATATAATTATGGGCCGATGTGGACCAATTTTTGCATGGTCATTAGAGAACATATACCAACACCATATACCAATTTTCGGCCGGATCGGATAAAATTTGCCAAATCGGGGGATCGGTTTATATGGAGGCTATATATAATTATGGACCGATGTGGACCACTTTTTGCATGGTTGTTAGAGACCACATACTAACACCATGTACCAAATTTCAGCCGGATCGGATGAAATTTGGTTTTCTTAGAGGCTCCGCAAGCCAAATCGGGGGATCGGTTTATATGAGGGCTATATGTAATTATGGACCGATATGGACCAATTTCTATATAAAAGTGGACCGATATGGACCAATTTTTGCATGGTTTTTAGAGACCCTATACTTACACCATGTACCAAATTTCAGCCGGATCGGATGAATTTTGCTTCTCTTAGAGCAATCGCAAGCCAAATTTGGGGGTCCGTTTATATGGGGGCTATACGTAAAAATGGACCGATATGGCCCATTTGCAATACCATCTGACCTACATCAATAACAACTATTTGTGCCAAGTTTCAAGTCGATAGCTTGTTTCGTTCGGAAGTTAGCGTGATTTCAACAGACGGACGGACGGACATGCTCAGATCGACTCAGAATTTCACCACGACCCAGAATATATATACTTTATGGGGTCTTAGAGCAATATTTTGATGTGTTACAAACGGAATGACAAAGTTAATATACCCCCATCCTATATATATAAAAATATGGGAAATATAAAGCTAGAACAATTTTGATGCAATTGTACAAAAGAGCATTTATGATTTATCGGGCGATACATACACGCAAAAAAATAATTCTTTCCTCCCAAACTAAATTTTGGACAAACAAAGTTCGTTTCTCATTTGCTTTTCGCTGTAAGGAAGTGTATTTGGAAGAAAAGTATATACTTTTTGTGATAAAGGTTTATTCTTTTCCAGGATGTAAAAACAATTTCATAAAGACTAACTCAAAAAAAATTTTTTTCTGGATAATTGCATTTTTCCTCACATCTTTCTCACTTCCACGAAGTTTTTTAGTTCTTAGCACCTTGTTCTGTAATGCAAACAATGTAGAAGAAATTATACGATTTTATAAATTTTTAAATTATTATTTTTTTACCTTTCGCCTGGACGGAGAATCGAACCGCGGACCATGCACTTTGTAAGCCAACACACTAACCACTAAGCTATGTACCTGTTATGGTCATCAATAGATAATTATCCATATAAGTTATATTTATATAGCATAGTTTGCGGCGCCCACGAACCGAATAAACAAAGTTTATTTAACAGAAACAAACATTTAGTTTGTAACCGTGGAGCAGTGGTTGCTACGTCCGACTTGCATGCCAAGGGTCGTGGGTTCGATCCCCGCTTCGACCAAAGTTTTTTTTTGTTTTTTTTTTACATATATTCCAGATATGTTCGGAAGATTCCGAAAAAATGTCCAACATTACATTGTACTATATTAAATTTTGAACTGTAAAATGTGTATTATTAAATACCTAAAGTCAGAAACGAACAGTGTTTGATATAAACGAAATGGACTGTGTTGTTGTTTTAAAAATAACTTTTTTTATTGAAAAAATAAAAATTTTGTAACAAACGAATTTTTTTGGTGATAAAAGTTTAAAATTTTCGAAGCAATTCAAAAAACTCTAACAAAAGAAAAACGTTTTCGGTACACGTTGTCCAAACTTTTTTTTTTCTTTGCGTCTATGTATTCAAGATATAGGACAATTTGAGTAATATTTACAATTTTTGCTACTCAGCAGTGTCGATTTTACAAGGATATTGGTTAAATCTCGCCAAAATATATGGTCAATTGTGGGTTGTGATATATTATTTGGCCAATTCGGGCGATATTTCCACAAGTCGGAGTTTAATTTAAAATTCGACCATTTTGTGGAAAGTTTGGCATAACAGTGTGTAGGATATGACTACGAATTGTGCAAATTATCACAGAATTTTGTGTAAAATGTGGGTATTTTGGCCATATTAGATCAAGATGACGCACTTAAATAGCATATTAAATGTATTCTCTGTGGAAACTATCGTGGCAATTGGAAGGAACTTTCATTGAAAATGGGTCTAAAATATGAAACTTTATACCATATTTCCCCTACTCTGGCGTACATATATATGGGAGCTATATCTAAATATGAACCGATTTTGACCAAATTTGACATGCATAAAGGGTGATACGGTCAAAATTTGGTCAAGGGTAAACGCGTGTAAATCGGTGAAATCGTTTATTTAAAAAATCAAATTAAATTTCTTTTTCAAGTTCAATTAGTATAAAATTCAGGAAAAATATTCAGTTAGGCTTTCGCTTTTCAAAATCCGAATTGCCGGGCCTCACGATTGACACCTGCCATCAGATTTTGTACAGCCACCTTGTCCACCTTCTTCGCCGCAGAAAGCCAGTTTACCTTGAACTGCTGCTCGTCCTTAGCAGTTTTTTTGGTCTTCTTTAGGTTCCGCTTGTCAATAACCCAGTATTTCTCAATTGGGCGGAGCTCTGGCGTGTTGGGAGGGATCTTGTCCGTGGGAACCACCTGCACGTTGTTGGCGGCGTACCACTCCATGGCCTTTTTACCGTAATGGCAATATGCCAAATCCGGCCAAAACAGTACGGAACAACCGTGTTTCTTCAGGAAAGGCAGCAGACGTTTATTCAAACACTCTTTCACGTAAATTTCTTGGTTGAAAGTCCCGGAAGCTATGAAAATGCTGCTTTTCAAGCCACAGGATGGCTTGCCAAACCAGATATTTCTTTGCGAACTTTGACAGTTTTATGTGCTTGAAAATATCTGCTACCTTTCCCCTTCCTTTTGCTGTATAAAACTCCTGTCCCGGAAGCTGCTTGTAGTCGGCTTTGACGTAGGTTTCGTCGTCCATTACCACGCAGTCAAACTTCGTCAGCATCGTCGTGTACAGCCTCCGGGATCGCGCTTTGGCCGTCGTATTTTATTTATCATCGCGATTTGGAGTCACTACCTTCTTGTAAGTCGATAGTCCGGCTCATTTTTTGGCTCTATGCACGGTTGTAGACGATACACCCAGCTTATTTGCGGCATCTCGGAGAGAGAGGTTAGGGTTTCGCTTGAAACTACCGGCAACTCTCTTTGTCGTCTCAGCGGCTTCCGGTTTTCGATTTCCCCCCGATCCAGACTTCCTGGCTGTCGACAAACGTTCCCCAAACACTTTAATTACATTTGTAACGGTTGTTTTGGCAACTTTTAGCGATTTTGCCAGCTTTGCGTGCGAGTAGCTCGGATTTTCGCGATGCGCGAGCAAAATTTTGATACGCTGCTCTTCTTGCTTGGACGGCATTTTGCCAACTGAAGAGTGAATTCCAAAATCGAAATAGGAGCAATATTCTACACACACACACCTTCAAAATGAGGGGTGTTCAGGTTTTTTAAATGCAAAATTGAAAGAAATACGTCAAGTTTATATTGACCAAATTTTAACCGTATCACCCACTCCCACTATATATATATATATATATATATATATATATATATATATATATATATATATATATATATATATATATATATATATATATATATATATATATATATATATATATATATATATATATATATATATATATATATATATATATATAAATATATATATATATATATATATATATATATATATATATATATATATATATATATATCTTACGCATATCTTACGAAAGCCCCAAAATATTTGGCTGCCCGAAATTTTGAGAAAATACGTTGATAAATACGTCAATTATGACCAGATCGGTGATAAATATATATGGCAGCTATATCTGAATCTAAATCTGAACCGATTTTTTCAAAATCAATAGCTTTTGTCTTTGAGCCAATGTAAAACTCTGTGCCAAATTTGAGGACGATCGGACTTAAACTGCGAGCTGTACTTTGCACACAAAATTACATATACAGACAGACGGACATCGCTAAATCGATTCAGAATTTAATTCTAAGACGATCGGTATACTAAACGATGGGTCTCAGACTTTTCCTTCTTGGCGTTACATACAAATGCACAAACTTATTATACCCTGTACCACAGTAGCGGTATAAACATATTACTTCTATAGAAAATTTTGTGAAAATTGTATTTCTATAGAAAATTTTGTCAAAATTTTATTTCTATAGAAAATTTTGTCAAAATTTTATTTCGATTATTAATTTTAATTGTCTCAGAATGTTATTTCTACTGAAAATTTTGTCAAAAGAAATAAACGTAATTTATTTAATTAACTCTATTCGTTTGGAAAATCTAAGATAATACAGGCGTCTGTCCATACCAACATAACATTACATTACATATATATATGTGAACACATTGCACTTCGGATTAATACAATCAAGTACGCTCAAATAAAAGTGAACTCTTTATTTCACTAAAGCCAATTTAACTTTATTTTAGTTCACACGCACAGAAAAACCAAGTTTTAATTTTAATTGTCTAAAAATTTTATTTCTACTGAAAATTTTGTCAAAAGAAATAAACTATAGAAAATGTTGTCAAAATTGTATTTCTATAGAAAATTTTGTCAAAATTTTATTTCTGTAAAAAATTTAGTCAAAATTGTATTTCTATAGAAAATTTTGTCAAAATTTTATTTCTATAGAAAATTTTGTCAAAATTTTATTTCTATAGAAAATTTTGTCAAAATTTTATTTCTACAGAAAATTTTATCAAAATTTTATTTCTATAGAAAATTTTGACAAAATTTTATTTTTATAGAAAATTTTGTCAAAATTTTATTTCTATAGAAAATTTTGTCAAAATTTTATTTCTATAGAAAATTTTGTCAAAATTTTATTTCTATAGAAAATTTTGTTAAAATTTTATTTCTATAGAAAATTTTGTCAAAATTTTATTTCTATAGAAAATTTTGTCAAAATTTTATTTCTGTAGAACATTTTGTCAAATTTTATTTCTATAGAAAATTTTGTCCAAATTTTATTTCTATAGAAAATTTTGTTAAAATTTTATTTCTATAGAAAATTTAGTCAAAATTTTATTTCTATAAAAAGTTTTGTCAAAATTTTATTTCTGTAGAAAATTTTGTCAAAATTTTATTTCTATAGAAAATTTTGTCAAAATTTTATTTCTGTAGAAAATTTTGTCACTATTTTATTTCTATAGAAAATTTTGTCAACATTTTATTTCTATAGAAAATATTGTCAAAATTTTATTTCTATAGAACATTTTGTCAAAATTTTATTTTTATAGAATATTTTATACACATTTTATTTCTATAGAAATTTTGCAAAATTTTATTTCTATTTTGTCAAAATTTTATTTCTATAGAAAATTGTGCAAAATTTTATTTCTATAGAAAATTTTGCAAAATTTTATTTCTATAGAAAATTTTGTCAACATTTTATATCTATAGAAAATTTTGTCAACATTTTATTTCTATAGAAAATTGTGGTGTGTAGGATAATACTACATTATGGGTAAATTGAAATAATGGATAACATGTGGGCATTCTGGCCATATTTGTCTAAATCGGAAGAACATATATCTTGGGGCTATATTTAAATCTAAACCGAGTTTGACCAATTTTTGCACACGTTGCTAAAATATTAAGGGTATTAATACTAAAGCAATTTAATTCTATTCAGTTAGTTCATGGAATTATTATGTTTTGAGAAAATTGTCTTAACTTTAATAACATTTTGTGTACGTTAGTTAAATGAACTAAAACGGAGGGAAAAAGTATACATAAATGAAGCATAAAGATTTACTAAATTCGTATATCCCACAAAATAGTTCCTCCATTTTTTTGCAATCAAAATCCAAATTTTTTTTGAACAAGTGAAAAAAAAAGAATTATGTTTAGTAAATTTTCTTAGATTGCTTGAAAATATTTATAACCAAATCATGCCTTAACTCAAGATTTAAATATTCCTCATATACTAGTCATGTCTTTATTTTATAAACTCACATTAATTAGGATGGCGAATATTTTTAATATTTTTGCTATTTTGTTACTTTAGCTCTTTTTAAAAATCGTCGATGTACTGAATAGACTATGTGAGTCTTGCGAACATTACAAGGGCTTAATAAATATTAAAGTGTGAATAAATAAATAGGTGTTTTTTTCATGATATTGGAGTACTTTTGATTTAATGACATTCTATCGTCATTAATTTATCCAATGAAGTGTATTATGTGGGTTGACAATTAATTATGTGCATCCAGTCCATGGCTGTGTGAAAAATATAATAAATATATTATGGCATATGCAAAATTTATTCTTAAATGTCAAATGTAACAAAAATACATACGCACTGATAGAGAAAACTTAATTAAAACAAGTAAGTAAGTCTAAAGTCGGGCGGGGCCGACTATATTATACCCTTCACCACTTTGTAGATCAAAATTTGTGTTACCATCTCAACTCCTTCATGAAGGTTTACATTCCCATATACAAATATTTATATCTTAACCGATTTGAAGACAATTTGTTGTACTTCTACAAAACCTATAGAACTAAAATTTAAATCAGGACATCAGCCGGTTTAAATTTTAGTTCTAGAGAAGCACAATGTTACTAAAAAATATGGGAAACATTTAAATCTGAACCAATTTTGAGGCAACTTCGCAGAAGCGTATTTATGATTTGTCGGTCGATAGATGTGTATTAGAGTAATAAGAAAATTTAAGTCATTTTTAAAAGTTTTCGACTTAGCAGTGGCGATTTTATAAGGAAAATGTGGGTATTTTGGCATTTTTGCCTAAATCGGAAAAACATATATACGGAAGCTATATCGAAATCTAAACCGATTTCAATCGCATGCATAGTTACTATGTTAATTCTACTCCCTGTGCAAAATCGGATTACAGCTTTGACCTCTGTGGTCCTATGCCAGAAATCGGGCGAAAAAAATATCTGTGGGTATATGAGTCTAAATCGGTCGAAAGATGTATTCGGGAGCTATATCTAAATTAACCGATTTAAACAAAATATAGCAAGCGTATTTAGAATGTTAATTCTACTCCCTCTGCAAAATTTCTTGTAAATCAGAGTAAAACTTTTGGATCTGTGGCCATATTAATCCAAATCGGGCGAATGATATATATGGGAGCTTTATCTAAATCTGAACCGATTTCAACAAAATTTATCACA